>NW_004443971.1:17785219-17794767 GCF_000243295.1 Trichechus manatus latirostris | reverse complement strand
TTGCAGATTCTTATTTATCAGAATTTCTTTATTGGTCAGAGCAAGCATTTGATCTTTGTGAATTCCTGTACTCATTAGGATTCTTGGTTTAACCCAATAGAAGTTTATTTCGTATTCCTCTCACAGTCCAAGCCAGGTATTAGGGGTAGAGGGCTCTCTGTAGGCTGCTATCCAGAGACCTAGGCTCTTTTCATGTGGTGCCTGGGATCTCCCCTAAGGTCGTGAAGTTCTCAGCTGAACCCTCTGCACTTAGATGGATAAGGAGTGAAGAAGGAGAACTTGGAGAATGACATGAGAGGGTCTAGCAGTCAGGCCTGGAGATGGCGAACATAAGTCCCACCCACATGCATTGGCCAGTAGGCTCCACCTTCTTGCCAAGGCTCTGAGAAAAGTGCCTCAAAGTGTGCCAGGAAGAAGAGGAGAAATCTGGCTGCTGGTGAGCACTAAAGCTCTAGACCATGAGAGGGAACATTCTCAGGTGGAATTGTACATTTACAATAACTGCCAAACCTTCGTGGTGTATAGCAGTTTCTCTTGTTAATTTTTACTTGTGACTACTTAATTTAGAAAGACGAAGGAGAGAAAAAAGTCATGGCAAAGTTTCCCTACTGTCCATTGGCAAATGACAGCTGATTTTCTCTTTCCCAACCAGTAAACATTGGCTCTAAGACCTTAGTGTGAGGGTGGAAATTAGACTGTGGGAGGAAAATTCTCCATAGATTTGTAGCTAGGGAAAAAATGAATTAAAGTAATTTATAATATGTAAGTATTTATAATTAATCATCTATATGAGTATATGTGTGTGTGTATGTGTGTGTGTATTTACACACACACATACACACACATCTATTCTCCCAGGAGTGGCATACTTCTTGTCTCCCTTGACGAATAAAGGTGTAATGGGTATTTTCTAGATTAGAAATCAGCAATTGCACTGAGAGCTTCAACTCCCTCTCAAGAACAGTTCTTTATTCCCTTTTATGCTGGTGCAAACCCTCCCCCAAAGTCTAACATTTTTCTTTGATTCTTTTTTCCTTTTTTCTATGAAAGGAAAAATGTGTCCCCTGGAGGCATTCTCACAGGGTTAAAGTAACAGCAGGAATTTCTCACCAGTGCCTTCTGCAGGCCCCTGAAATCTCAAAGGCAAGCAAAGTCAATAGTGAGGTTTTGTTGCTCATGGTTCAGTGCTTCCCCCCCACCCCATCCCCGCCACCTTGCTTTGGGCAGGCCATGGTGATAGTCAGAATTTAAGAAGTGCCGGTTGTGGGGAAAGATTCCTAGGCACCTGGACAGCAGGAGAGAATTGGGTAGAATGTTATTTGCAAATAAATCTACTTAACATTCCTCTAATATACAATATCTCCCTTTATAAATATTATAAGTTGCATGGCTTTATTCTAAAACAGTATAGTGCATTTACAGAAATTTTGCCTTAAATTCATTTTTAATTTTTAATCATTTTGCCAACAGAACTCCAGATCTGAAATCTATTATAATTTGACCTATAGAAATAATGAGATATTTTAATATCAAAAATGATTCAAATGATCTTTTTAAATAGCTTAAAATGTATTTGCTTTCTTTTTCTTCTTTTGTTTATGCCACATTTCAAAATTTAACTCTAAAATAATTTTCTGCTAAGAAGAGTTTGTGTGTGCCTTCTCATATAGCTGAAGTAAAAAAACTATCAACTCTAGATCAGTTAAAACACAAACATCTCTCTTTGATTAAAGCTAATGCATTTTTTATTATTATGCTGATATGAAACTAATTCACTGTAAAAATTAATGTAACATGTATTATACATATGCTATAAATACTTAAAATACTGACATAAATGTATTTAGTGAAATGAAAATAGACTTCTACTACATAACCTAATGAAAAATAACTTTATAGTTCATTTAATATAGAACAAGTACAGGCCAGTTATTAAATTCCCTGTGTTTTTGTTGTTGCTAGGTGCCATGGAGTCAGTTCTGACTCATAGCGACCCTATGTACAATAAAATGAAACACAGTTCGGTCCTGCGCCATCCTCATAATTGTTGTTATGCTTGAGCCCATTGTTGCAGCCACTGTATCAGTCTATCTCCTTGAGGGTCTTCCTCTTTTTCAATGACCTTTACTTTACCAAGCATGATATCCTTCTCCAAGGACTGATCCCTCCTGATAACATGTCCAAGGTATGTGAGATGCCATCTCGCCATCTTTGCTTATAAGGACTATTCTGGCTGTATTTCTTCCAAGACAGATTTGTTCATTCTTTTGGCAGTCCATGGTATATTCAATATTCTTTGCCAACACCATAATTTAAAGGTGTCAATTCTTCTTCCATCTTCCTTACTCATTGTCTAGCTTTCGCATGCATATGAGGCAATTGAAAACACCATGGGTTGGGTCAGAGGAAACTTAGTCTTCAAGGTGACATCTTTGCTTTTTAACACTTTAAAGAGGTCTTTTGCAGCAGATTTGCTCAATGCAATTCCCTGTAGAAAGCAATTTATCATCTTTTGATTCTTATAGTTTGAATGTTACATCTATTTATATAGTATTAAACATGACTATTAAAAGATTTATTATAAATTTATCAAATTCATTCATCAAACATTTATTGATAGCCTAGTATTTTCCAAGTATTATACAGTTATAATTTGACACGTTCAAAACTATAATGTACTATAGTTGTACTTTGAGTCTCAAAACAGCTAAGTGAATTTTTAAAAAAAAAAAAAGAAAAGAAAAACTAGGTTCAAAACTTGCAACTCTCTCCTTCACCACATAATGCTGACTCTATTGAAAAAGAAGAAAAAAAAAAAATTCTAGAACATTTCCTACAAGTAATTCCCCAACTAGACAGTATTATTTGGACCATACTTTCTACTTTCACCTGTTTAGACAATAATAAGTTTTATGGAGTTGTGAAAGGTTAGAGCTAAATAATATCACTCATAGGAGCTGGGCTTCAGTTAATTTCAAAATCTATTTCCTACAGTACCCTATATGGTATCATAAAAGTTTCATAAGTTGAAAAAAAAGATGGGGAAAACAGTTTCAGGGTGCATTTCCTGCTTCAACACCCATAGCATGCTGTCGTGGAAAGGACACTCAGCTTGAAATCAGGCAGCCTGGATTTGAGTCCTCCTACGCTTACCAGGATTGCCAAGCAGTTAAGAGCTTGGCTTCTAACCAAAAAGGTCGGTAGTTCAAATTTACCAGCCGCTCCTTGGAAACCCATGGGGCAGCTCTACTCTGTCCTATAGGGTTGCCGTGAGTCGGAATCAACTCAAGGACAGTGGGTTAACCTTTACCTGGGTGTCCCGGCAGAGCAGTGGTTAAGCGCTAGGCCAGCGAAAGGTCGGTGATTCTAACCACCAGCCTCTCCATGAGAGAAAGGTATGGCAGTCTGCTTCTGTAAAGATTTACAGCCTTGGAAACCCTATGGGATAGTTCTACTCTGCCCTATAGGGTTGCTAGGAGTCAGAATGGACTCGACGGCAGTGGGTTTGGTTTGGTTTTTAATACTTACCAGCCATACTATTGAGCAAGTTACTTAACCAGAGTTTCCTCCTCTGGGAAGAAGTTGTTGTTGATGATGATGATAATAATGATGACAATGATAACTAATACTTATTGAGACATAATCTGTAAAGTCATTCACCTTGGTGTTTAATATGTATTCCATTTAATAAAACTTACTTCATAGTGATTTTATGAGTACATTTATCGAATGCTATATGTAAATGTATTTTTAAAGGGTAAAAGAATGATACATACATAAGGTACTATTATTTTAGTGAATCATTATTTTATATTATTAACATATTAGGTATTTGTTTGATACATAGCTATTGAGAAAATTTAGGGTACGTTTTTGATAGACATTGTGGTCCAGGTCACTCTAATAATGCTTGAAGAAAACTTAAGACTCACACATAATGACAAAAATTTCTCCCATAGAGGGGTCTTACTCCTGCCTTGGGGTCGAAATCTATTATCACAAAGAGGTTTAAAAAATATAATTACCCTTCAAAGTAGGTAAAATATTGGTTTTATTTATAGTAACAGCAATTGAATTGGATATCTCTTAGTTACATATTTTTGTCTCTCCATATATTCTATTTATTTTTTCAGCAAGTGATAGCTGAGAGCGTGGGTATAGCATATTGTTCTAGTTTTGTTATTAGGTTTCAAGGAATATAAATCATTTGTAATGATCTCAAGAAAAATGTATTTTTTAAATGGTCCAAAAAAATTCAATTCAGGCTCATAGAAACTAGAAATTCATTTGGTTCTCTCTCTCTCTCTGAAGAGACTTGTACCTGTGTTCCTTTCTACATACTCATTTCATTCTATTCTCTGAAGACCAGCTTCCTGAGGTTTTTCACAGATGCACTCTTTCATAACTATGGTCTCCACATGGCATAGTCTTGGCATCTCTTCAAATCTAAACGACTTTGTAGTTCAGGTCCCACCACTGGTCTGATTTAATCTCTAGGAATCTGAGGACAATTCCTGACAAAGAATCTGAGTGACCCAATTCACCTGCTCACAAAAGTAATATTTGGATTTGGGGTCCCAACCTGAGTTGCATTAGCGAAGTTTAGGTAGCCTAATCTGCAAACGGAGGCAGATTCTCTCAGGAGAGGCTGGAGAAGCAGTAGTCAGCAGAAAATAACTACTACACGTATTAAGCATGCACATAGAGTATGGTTCTAAAAATAAATATGTCTACAATTAACTTATCTTTTTTCTTTTCATAAAAGCTACCTAAAATTGTGAAACTTTGTAAAATAATGAAAAACAATATCGGTTTCATCTTCATATGGTTTGGAAATTCATTTTTATCTTCAAATAATTTGGAAATTATATGCCTAAGACTTTTCAGGCTTTTGTTAGAACATGCTAAAAAGAGGGCTTTAAGTGAAGGGTAAAATCTTTAAAATGTAACAAGGGTTTTTACATCATTAAATATAAATCAAATAAGGTCCTTTCCTATACTTTATTTTAAATGCTTCACATTTATACAGGTCTGGATTATTACATGCCCATATTATTTCAAAGTTTACAATGAAGATTATAATTGCTTCTAATGAAAAAAGATGAGAAAAATAAATAAAACCAGTTGTAGTCAAATGGGGATAAGATATGATATTTAGTATTAGTTTTCGTCTTAGATTAACTATTGAATGATTTAGCCAAATCTGTAAGCTTTGTTTGTAAAACAGAATGTTTATTTTTATTAAACAAGCACATGGAGAAAAGTTGGTGAAACAATTTAATGAATACATATCTCCCAGGTTTTAAAGCTGACATTCTTCTCATTGTTGGTTAGATAAAGGAATTCCTTTTAATAAAAATTGCTTGAGATTGTGGAGAATTTGGAATGCCATGAAAACATACACTAATAAAACAATTATATGAATAATGATAACTATGGGTTACATTACACTTATGGTTAATATGGTTAAGCTGCTTTTGTATACACGATACCATTTGGTCCTCAACAAGCGTTTGGAGCTAGCAAATTTTGTTTTCATTTTTATTTTGTAGATAAGGAAACTGAGGCTCAAAGTAGTGGTTCATGAAGTTCACACGATCTGTGTGGGAATGTCATATCCAAATCACCCTTAGACTGAGAGAAGTGACACAGAAAACTGTGCCCCCATAGGACCTAATTAATGAAACTTTAAGTTACTGTTCCCTCTTCCTTTAAGATTGGAATTTGAGTATTTTAGACAGATTCAAAGTAAATATTTGCTTTTGTATGTGGTTTCCTTAACCGTGTGATAGTCCTGTGAACAAAGTGGAATTGTCATTGCTTAAAAATAGAGACAACTTAATATATGGGTGACAGAATTAGGTAAATTCCAATCTATTTAAAAAATAACGGTGCTTTTTTATTATACTAAAACCACTTAAGAATATCCATTAATGTAAATATTTTCTGGGAGAAAAAACAATGGATTTTTTGGTCATTGAGTTGATTGACTAATTTTTCAATGTTTACCTGGAAATTTTGACATCTTTTAGATATTGTGTTAAACTATTGGGAATTCAAACATACACTTGGATTATTGCTTGCTTAACCTCCTTAGCACCGTTCTAGGAACCACTCAGTTCCCACATACAGATTCAACTCTGTTTAAGCCTTGGAAAAGTTCTGTCCTCGGACACAGAAAATGTAAGAAGCCCTAAACTAATAACTTGATCCTCAGTATCAACTGAGCTTTATTGATCCAACTGGATTTCTTATCTCACTCATGTCTTGTTTTTCCAGGCTTCTTGTCAACTTGAGTCCCCATTTTAGCATTCTAGTTCTTCTGAGCTTTCACTTCTTCCAAGGACTCAAATCCCATCTCTGAACTCCATTCCTAATTCTTCCATTTATTCATTCAAGTTCATTGAGAGCTTAAAATATGCCAGGCACAAAACAATATACTGGTCATTCAGTGAAGTTCAAGTCATAGTTCAGGCCTACAAGGAATTCACAGCCCGTTGATGACACAGACAAGCAAATAGAATTTCAATGTAGTCTCTAGACATATGGAAGACGATTTAATACAGGTGAGTCTGAAACACTTCCCAGAGTAGGTGATGCCTGAGCAGGGTTTTGAAGTTTAAATAGGATCAAGCTGGGTGAATGGAGGAAGAGTGCTTGAAGCAGAGGGAAAGTGTGTTTTTGATTTATGCCTTTTTTTTTTTTCTTCTTCTCTGACAAATGGAAGAATACCTGCCTGGATCTCAACTGTGCCTGTTTGCTTAGATAATTATGGTCCTAAGTAATGGAAAATCCCAATTAAACTTTGAAAAGAGAGGCTCATTCTACTTAATAAGAAGGATTAGTCCAATGATGACAGTAAAGGTCCATATTCTTTCCATCTTTCATCTCGTTAGATTAGCACCCTTCAGCTGGCAATTGCTGACATATAGGGTGTCACATGTATCCAGGCTCATGCTGACACATAGTTAAAAAAAAAAAACAAAAAACTTAAAAAATTAAACCTGTTGTCATCAAGTTGATTCTGACTCATAGCAACACATAGGCACCCAAAAAATATTGGTTGAGTGGATGAACGTCGACACGAAACAGTTCTCTCTTCTCTCTCTGTCTCTCTCTACCTTTCTCAAAAGCAAAGTTGGCTAGTGTCCTTAAAGTCTCAATGGCAAAATCTAACGTAATCACTGCTAAGTAGAGTGGGATTACAAAAATAATCATGGGAAGGAAAGTGGATTACCCAATGAAACTACTATCCGCTCTGTTGTCTTTGTCCCTACTGCTAGCATTTCCTCCTCTTACCTTTGCCATTTAGTCTCTATGATTCATTTTGGTCTCCAGGTCCTGGGTATCTTTTGTCTAATTAATTCATTGACTAATTCAAAAATATCTTGATCTGTTTAATGAATAATAGTTGGGGAAATGGACCAGAAACTAGTGCTATTTCAACTCTATCTATATGTAGATTTGGAGTTTAGACATTTTGGAAGAGAAAATAGTTTTGGGCCACACATTGAGGAAAAACTACCTAAATTATATCATATAGAACAAAATCCAAATGATTGACTCTTTCATTTCTCATGTGAATGATTTGGTGATATGGCAATATGTAGAACATTGCCGTCTGGCTTATGTAGGACTCATAAAATCCAGTGTCACTAGATGAGAAGGTGTAGCAAATAAAACATTAGCCAAGTGCTTGAAGTGATTGAAAAGTGTTAGTTTATTCTAAATGTCTCTCCCCATGTCTATCCAATGTACAAACTCACACAAGTGCCTCTCTGCCTTTCCTTTCTAATTTTTCACACTCCCTCACTCACTTCATGATGTCTGAGGCATATTTAAGTTGCAGGATGTTGTTCAAGTTATGGGGAATACTAGATTTCATTGGAAAATATTCACTTCCACTCTTCTTTCCCAACTGTAAGAGCGTGCTTGATAGTTCTGCCTGTTTGACTTACATTATTAATCAGTTTTTTGTAGAACTACAATTCTTATTAAGATAAAAGGGAATTGTTATATTAATAAGAGACAATGTAAGTCCCCAAATTATATTTGAACCATTCTACTATTTAATTACTATTACTAAGAGATCATAATGCCAACCTAAAAAGGATTGGTAATCATTTGCCAACTTTGGTTTTCCTTCTATTAGTATTAGAAAACACAATATGATCTTTAATCATCTTATTTGGAGCAATAAGAAATAGTTTAATCTTTTAATGTTTTAATCTTACAGATTCAAAGGGCAATATATTTTTAACAGTTTGGAATATTTTGTGATATATGGTTTATTGATAGATTTTAAAAATGTTCATTGATTTATTAACTTAACAAATATTTATTAAATCCCTTTTGTTGTTCTTGTTAGCTGCCATTGAGTTGGCCTCCCGATTCATGGCAACCCCATGTGTTAGAGTAGAACTCCTCCATAGAATTTTATTGACTGTAATCTTATAGAAACAGATTGCCAGGTCTTTTTTCCTGTGGAGTTGCTGGGTGGGTTCCAACTGCCAAACTTCCAGTTAGCAGCCAATCACAAAGTGCTTGTGCCACCCTTGCCTCTACTATGTGCCTAAAACTAGGGATATGGTGGAGAGCAAGATAGATAAGCTTCCTGCTTTCATGGAATATGCCTTTTAGTAGGAGAGAAATACAGTTCAGCATGAAAGCACAAAACCACACAAAATAATGACAAAATACAATAAGCACTTTGCAATAGATTAAAAATAATGGAGGGAATCCAATTAGATGGTATGCTTAGAAAAGACTTATAGAGGAGGTGACATTTGTACTGAGACCTGCAAAATAAAAATGACCAATCTATGCAAAAGCTGCAGTGAACTTCTGGTACAGGAAAAGATTATAAATTAAAAATCATCTTCTGTATTCAAAAAACAGAGGTGGATCAGTATGTGTGAAGCATAATGAACAAAAGAAGAATGCATGGGATGGGGTGGTGGAAATACACAAGACAGGTTTTGGAAGACCTTGCAAACCATGGGGAAACTTCAGATTTAATCTGGAGTGTTAGGAATTCATTGAAAGTTTTTCAGTGGAGGAGTGGCATGGTCTGATTTATATCTTTAAAAATTCATGCAGAGTGTTCAGTGTAAAATGAAGACAATGATGAAATCCTAGAAAACACCTAAGAGGTTACTATAATGGTCCAAGAGCCAACTAATCTAGGTTTTGACTAGAGTAGTGATGGTGTAGGAGTCCCTGGGTGGTGCAAATTGTTAGCATATTTGGCTGCTAACCAAAAGGTTGGAGGTTTGGGTCTATCCAGAGGTGCCCCAGAAGAAAGGTCTGGCAATCTACTTCTGAAAAATCAGCCACTGACAACCCTATGGAGCACAGTTCTACTCTGACACACATAAAGTCGCCATAAGTCAGAAATGACTAATTTGCAACTGGTAGTGATGGTGGAAACAGAGAGAATTGGATATACTTAAAATACCTGTTAGAGAAAGAGTGAATAGGACTGGTTGCAGACAAGATGTAGGGGGATGAGGGAAAGGGAAATATCAAAAATAACAGATAGGTATTCA
>NW_004443971.1:17783052-17784657 GCF_000243295.1 Trichechus manatus latirostris | reverse complement strand
TCTGAAATTTATGAACTAATTTAGTCATCCTGTTTATCTGTCTACTCAATGTGTTACAGCATTCTCAACCATATATTTGGTGGTAAAGCATTTCACTGCACTAGTGCAGCTATTTAAAGCCAATGAGACTAACTGCATATATATAACAGAGTGGACTCCTTGCAACAGACTGAAAACTGAATATTATTAAAAACTGTGCAGTTGTATAGAGGAATTTTATTAATAAAGGTGTTTTAAATATATATATATATATTCATATGACAGCCAAGATAAGAAATCTGTACAGTGAAAATTACATGTGGAAATTTTATACTTGTTTTTGGGTTGCCTATTGTTTCTCAGCTTTGCTCTGATTCTGTCCCCAGAGGTCTACCACACAACTTTTCTATAGAATCTTATATTACTGATTCTTTTTCCAATCTATTCTCTAGTCCCTGTTGCCTATTGAAGTGGACTCCTGGGTCTTTTTAAGTACTAGAAACTAAACTTATGCCTCAATTTGTGGTGGGATTTCAGGATAAGAAATATGTTTGAGGTACTTTATCACTACCTCATGACATGCAATTACATAGGAATTATTCCAATACTATATTACTCTGTCACATGTGGTTGCTATGAGTCAAAAATCGATGTGACGGCACCCAACAACAGCAACATACTTAGAAAAAAGGCACAGCTCCTTCATAGGAATACCAAGCTTCCTTAGTTTTTTCTATTTCAACAGTCGGAAATGTATCTTGATCAGTTTTCCTTACTTCCTTTGAGGTAGTTGGCTTCTTTTCTTTATTATATATAAATGAATTGTATTTCCAAGGCTGTAAATCTTTACAGAAGCAGACTGCCGCGTCTTTTTCCTACGGAGCTTCTGGTGGGTTCCAACCACTGACCTTTTGGTTAGGAGCCAAGAGCTTAACCACTGCGACACCAGGGCTCCTTGTATTTATTAAAAGTTATTTCAAACTAGTTTTTCTTCTCATGCCCATCTTAGCTCTCTGTACTTTTATTTTTCTTTGCTTCTTGTCTGGAATGACTTCTAATTTTAACACTCCTCTGAAATATATATATATATTCTTTATAAATAGACACAGGCATTACCTATGTTATATCATCTAATATAGACATTCCCAAGCATTTAGATATTGAAACATGTATTATTTTATTATAAATTAATTTTCTTTTATATTTTCTTTATCTTAGAGTTAGTTCACTACATTGATTTTTTTTTTTCTCATCATGTCTATAGGTCATTCATATTATCTATAAATTTTATTTGGGGATAGTAAAGAAGGCAGTGTTGATCCAGACATGATCCGGGTAATGGTATAGTCAG
This sequence comes from Trichechus manatus latirostris, assembly GCF_000243295.1. NCBI lineage: Eukaryota > Metazoa > Chordata > Mammalia > Sirenia > Trichechidae > Trichechus > Trichechus manatus. The sequence continues at coordinate 17,783,327 of NW_004443971.1, read as the reverse complement.
AAGAGAGCAGAGGACCCAGGACACAGTCTGTGCACTTTACCTTGTAGAGATTGGGTAGAAGAGGAGCCAGCAAGAGTCTTTGGGAGGAGTAGCCAGGGAGATAAGGATAAAAACAAGATAATGGTGTCATGGAAACCAAGAGAAAGGACTGTCTCAAGAAGGAGACGAGGTCTGCTTTGTTGTGTGTTGCTGAAAAGGCAAAGATGAAGAGAGAGAAATGTTCTTCAGATTCGGCAAGATGGTGGCTGTTGGTGACCTTAATAAAAGTGGTTACA
>NW_004443971.1:17781570-17782462 GCF_000243295.1 Trichechus manatus latirostris | reverse complement strand
TTGGTGGTAATTGATTAGCCGTCTTATGTAAATATCATAGCTTAAATATTAAAACATTACCTAGAAAATCAACTGTCTATTTAAAACAGAAAGTAAAAAAAAAAAAAAAATCCAGTGACATTTCTTTTGTTTTTGAAGCACTTCACTAATGTTTTGTGCACAACACTTTAAGTTCTTGTCATAACAATATAAAATATACAATTCCAGTACAATTGTTAATCAATGCAATTTTCTCTTTAGGTGGAATAATTCAAAATGCAATGATAAAACTGTCTTTCCTGGCAAAGCAGTTTTTGTTGATCATCACGGCACAGGCTCAGGGAGAATGTTTTTTTAAAACAAATGTGTGCTTGGAGCTCTTTTAATAGGTAGTATCAGGTTTGCCTGGAAAACAGAGGCTGAAGTGAAAATTAATTGGGGATGGGGGCTTTTCCAAATGTTTTTGGCATATTTTGGAGACAAGAATCCAAAAGCTAACATAGTAGTGAACTATATAAGCTGTTAAATAGGTAAATCTATGTTAACAGAAGGTTTTCCCCTAAAATAGTAACTATTGGGACGTGTATTTCACAAGTCACTTTTCCCTAATACAAAATAAAACAAAAAAAAAGTATTTAATTAGGTCACACTGAAACATGTGAGCCAGATTTCAAACTGTTCATGTCACCTATCTTGGCTTCATAATGACATTTATGGCTTGCTGGGGGTTGCTGGGGTGGGGATGGAGGAGAATTGAACTGGATTCATGGTTCTGATAACATTGTGTATATTACATTCTCCTGAGAAGATTGTTAATACGTTTTGCACTAAAGGTCTTTCAGCCAAAATCTTAGAATCAGGTTAGTATTTGCCCCACATTCCTTGGAATTTTCCATATGGAAATAACTAATTT
>NW_004443971.1:17778395-17779328 GCF_000243295.1 Trichechus manatus latirostris | reverse complement strand
GTTTGCAAAACTAACACATCCAGGAAGCATCACCTAATAGAAAGCTCAACCTACACAACAACGCGGCTCCAACTCTGGTCTGCTGAGCTTCATGTATTTCATAAGGGACCCACCTTAATGCTAAGTGCTTTATATCAGGAATAACGCCTTACGTATAAAGTCCGGAGGTATAAAAAGTGGCTGGCATATCATTTATGCCAATGCTTTTGGCTCTTTCTACAGTGGTATCATTACTTAACCATCCATCCGTTCTCCAACTGTGATCAGATAATCTTTGCACCCTTGCACAGCATTTGAAAGATACACTTATACTGTCATGTTGTAGGACACTGGCGATAGGTCTAGATGAAACTCCGAACAGCATTTTTATGGCTTTGCTGCTGGCCATGAGGAAGTAGCCTGAGATTAAATCAAATTTAGATTTGGTCTTACTGTGAATCAAGAGGAAAATTCTTACGTCAGTCCTCACAGCTTAATTTAGTCTAAAAAATAATACATTTTCAGACACTGCCTATATTATAAATCCCCATTGTGACTTCTCTTTGCTATGTGACTTGCAAATCATTTTGTTTGATGGTTGAAATAGATGCTATAGTATATAAACATTTCAAGTCTTGCTAGACTATTTCAGAAATGCTCTTAAATATAGAATTTCATAGACCACTAACAAAGCTGTGATTTAATCTTTAGTAATGGTGCAACATAAATTGAATTTATCTGGTTGCTGGGTCGCTCAGTACATGCTTATAAGTTTTAGTATTCAGTGAGTAGCTGTGAATTTTATTAACCAAATGATCTCTGGGATACCGAGTGGTCTCCATTATGGAAGCAATATAAATCTGATAGCAGCATCGACTCAGGGCAGAATCAGCAATGAGATATATGTAGTAAGCCCTGAATCACTTTTGAAACAGAATGTTAACAGTTTTTCAG
>NW_004443971.1:17767885-17776544 GCF_000243295.1 Trichechus manatus latirostris | reverse complement strand
CTAGCAGTATTACTAATATTGGACAAGGTGCCATATAAAACCTAATATTATGCCTTTAGATGTCTACTTTTTAACATATTTCTAAATATGATGGCTCTGTGTGTGTGTGTGTGTGTGTGTGTGTGTGTGACATCAGGTATTGGTAGAATATATTGGCACCTTATTTTGCAAACTAATATCTCTGAACCCCATCTTAACATCCTGAATTGGAAAAATATGATTGCATGTTATTACTGTAATGAAGTCGAGTGGTACAAGAAGAGAAAACGAATCAGAAAGACATTTTATCAGGATATGAATTCTGGTAATTGATTTTCCCAATGAAAAGCACAGACACTTGGAAATTCACAGATAAAACAGAATCATTCATCTTCCTCCTGCAAGTTAACAAAAGCAAACCTACATTTTAGCTCCACAACATCAAAAAGTGGCCAATGAGAAGCACCTAATGTTTTTGGAAGTTTAACTTCTAACCTAAAAGCCTGCCTCGGGTCACTGAACGTTTGTTATCCTTTATTTTCTTGTGCACATAGAACAGCATTGTTTTATATTTGTTAATAAAATGAGGTAATGGCTCATTCTTCTTATTTAAATTTTACCTTAAGCCTCCCCTCTTTGAAATATTTCCCAATTCATCCAATCTCATAATACTTTAAAACTTTTTCTTACTTCCATACCACTCTCCATAATCTATTTTCTTTTTAAATTAAAAAAAAAAACTAATTCAAAATTCATTTGTCTTTTAGCTAGTAATATGGGGTAGAACTAATTTCTTTTTTAATATGTATTCCCAGTGATATATTCTTGCATTTTGTATACGGAAAATGTTGGCCAGTGTTTTCAAATTGTATGGATTTAATAGCCTAGAAATAAAATGTATCCCCATTTCACCTTCCTCACTTGCCAAACCAACAGAACTCAAACTAATTATCTTCATATAAACAAAATTTTCATTAGTGTTTAGCTGGGGAATTCCCATCAGTTCTTAGGGACAACAAGAGCATTTTGGCTTTGTATCAATCATTTGTACATTCAAAGGCCTTTTTACTCTGTCTTTAAAAGTAGTCAACCGTTTTCTCTCTTACAGTGCACAAATCTGACAATAAAATCAGTCATTGCGTGTTTCTGAGTTTTCAGACCAATTGTCTCCTTTCTTTGAATATTCAAACAACAACAACAAAAAAAAACCAAACCCATTGCCTTAGAGTAGATTCCAACTCATAGCATCCCTACAGAACAGAGTAGAACTGCCCCACAGGGTTTCCATGGAGCAGCTGGTGGATTCAAACTGCCAATCTTTTGGTTAGCTCTTAACCACTGCACCACCAGGGCTTCTTGAATATTGAGGTTAGGGATACATCACTGAGTTTCAGCATCTCAGGCAAAATGACCAGGCAAAAGAATTTATCAACATTTTAAAAATTTCAAAGTAACTGACTCTCACACCACTTTCTATTAATTTACTCCAAGTGAGAAATCCAACATATGCAACCTTCTGTCACTAACTTGGGTCACATGAACAAAACTGGGGTCTTGTCTTAGTTACCTAGTGCTTTGTAACACAGATACCACAAGTGAGTGGCTTTAAAGAACAGAAATTTATATTCTCATAGTTCTGAAGGCTAAAAGTCCAAATCAGGGTCTCAGTCGTGTTGGTTCCTTCTGTGAGCCTCTCTCCTAGCTTCTGATGTTTCCTGGCAATCCTTTGGTTTCCTTAGCTTGTAGACGATCCTCACATGATGTCTGTCTTTCCCTGTGTGCTCGTGTCTCTGTGTCTAATCTCCTTTTTAGATAACACAGGAATGATTAGATTTAGAACCCACCCTACTCAGGCATGATCTAATTAACACAGCAAAGAAAATCCTATTTCCAAATGGGATTACATCCACAGTATAAGGGTTAGGATTCCAACACATAATTTTGGGAGACACAATTCAGCCCATACCGAGTCTCTAATACAGAAAATACATGTTAATTAGAGATGATTTCTGTCATTGATCTAGCCATTCTTTACATAGTTGGTGGGGGGGACTCACATGTCTGCCTGCCCCTCCAAAATGTTAATTCTTTTCTCCCATCCAGAATTTTTAGCCTAGTCTTTTCCTCTGGAAATACGTGTGTGGACAGTAAAAATGGTAAGTGGTTTTGAACTTACCAATACGACTAGTATTGGTGGCATCTTGTTCCTCAGACTCAGATCTGCTTGATATCTCAGAATCTTAGAGAGCCTTTGTGACTGTTTCCATCTGACTGCAGCCAAATTTTCCCTTCTTCCCCTTAATTATCCTTTTCTCTAAGTATGTGGTGGTCTCTGAGGCACTGAGATTTTGTCTTTTGCATGCCAGATCAAGTCTTTGCACAATGTTCCATTTCTTGCTTTCAGATTGATGTTAAAACAAATATGTGAAAGGAAATAACTCAAGGCATCTAAAAGTACTGGTGGGTTTTGTTTTCCTCTAGTACATTGTATTGCTTTTTACTTTTATTTTTAAATGCAGTTTCTTTGAGCTTGTTCCCAGTGGATGTTTTTTGGACATCTTCTGGAATAAGGTGTTTTTCCTTTGCTCCAGGAGTGTGTAGATTGACAGTAGCACTTTTCACTGTGAAGCTAGAAATTGACAGTGAATTCGAAAACTTTACCTATTTCACCTTTTCTTTCACAGTCTTCAAGTTTTTTAACCAGACTTTTGACACAGCCTTTTACTAATCTGACTTTTGACACCAGCTCCTATTCAAGTTTATTATTTTGTACATCACTCTGAAACAGATCGTAACATTCCCTTTTAACTAGATAAATGGTTACAAAGGGAGTGAATTATTCTCAATCTGCGATTAATGTTTAGAGTTCTTTCAGGACTATTTGGGAAACTACTTATGTACAAAGCACTGCGCAGTCTTCAAAATATTTTAAAACATTACCAGACTAGTTGGAAAAAAGAGATGTACAGACAAAATAAAAGAACGAGGAAGTAAGGGAGAAATTGATAAATACACACACCAGAGACAGACTTTGGGGACCAAATTCTTATTATTACATTTGTCATTTCACTGGCCTTACTAAAAGCCTTGAAAATGTAAAATTATTTCAGGACTTGAGCTTCTTCTTACTCTCTCCCTCTCTCTATATATTCTGCCCATCTTTTGTATGCAAGTCATGAGAACTAACTTTATTATGGCAAAGGAACAGCCACATGAATGAAACTGTTCTTTATAATCTACTAAGATTCACAACATCTGCCATCTCAGAGGCAAAATGTGAACATAAGTCATAACCCTCCACACTGGCCACATTTCTGTAATAGAAACCCATGCCAATTACCGCCCCCAAATTACTAGGAGGAATAACCAGAAAGGAGTCAACAAGGCATACCTAACAATTTTATATCAACTCCCAAACTATTTTTAACATATTTCCAAGTAATTAAGCTCCTAGTCTTACCATCCTTTACTCAACAAAACACAAGACTAAATGTTCCGATTTCCATTCACAAATAAGTATTAACAGAGAATAAGGTAGTAATTTTACTAGTATAAGATTTCAGGGAAATTCTCCAAAAAAAGCATTGGATAATTTTACTACCAGACAGCTGCCACTTGTAGAGTTTGTAGCATTTGTATCATGAGATAGTTACCATTTTTCCTGCAGTAGTGAATCCCAAATTCCCAACTTCTTTCTGCACACTTTCTAGTTACGAGGAAGGCAATACCTCTGTGTTTAATCTGTGTCTGTGTGAGAGGCCAGAGTGTCTCACTAACAAGGCAGTCGAGTGTGGATGTCTTACTTGGCTCAAAGGACAAGGCTTCTTAACTCAAGACAATCTGAGCTAATCTTCGTGTCCTGGAGCCATTATAAACCAAAACCAGTTGCTCCGAGACAATTCCAATCATGGTGACCCCATGTGTATCAAACTAGAGCTGTGCTCTAGAGGATTTTCAGTGGCTGATTTTTTCTGAAATAGATTGCTAGGCTTTCCTTCTGAGGCACCTCTGGGTGGACGCGAACCTCCAACCTATGAGTTAGAAGTTGAGTCTGATAACCATTTGTACCACCCTGGAAGCCACTATCCAAAAACCAACCCAAACACATTGCCATCGAATTGATTCCAACTCACAGGGACTCTATAGGACAGAGTAGAACAGCCTCCTAAATATCCAAGGAGCAGCTGGTGGATTTGAACTGCCAATCTTTTGGTTAGCAGCTGAGCTCTTGATCACTGCGCCATCAGGGCTCCGGGGAGCCACTATAGAAGCTGATTAGAAAGGAGTCGCAAGTCCCTTCCTTGAATTGCACATAGCACTGAGTTCTGAGCTGCTTGTGTCTGGATCCCCCACACAGTCATGCTGCTGCAGGAACTCAGGATGATAAACCCAAATATTGGTTATAATGTCAATAAGAACCTAAAGAGCTGAAGGTGCTGGGTCATGGGAGAGGAACACAGCTGGCAGGACATTCAAGATAAAGCAAATCTTGCGGGTTCAAGAAGGTCAGGGCCCCGAAGTCAGTGACCAAGGAAATTTCAAGAACAGAAAACAAGAAAAGAGGCCCAAATTCCAATCCTTAGTGTATTAAATATAGCAGACTAGTGGGAAAAAAGAGGTGGTGCAAACAGTTTGATCATGGTTACTAACTGAAATGTTAGCAGTTCGAATTCACAGTGGTACTGTGGAAGAAAGACCTGGTGATCTACTGCCATAAGATTACAACCATTGAAAACCCTACGAAGTACACCTCTACTATGAAATATAGGGGTTCACCATGTCCCAGAATCAACTTGATGGCAACGAGTTTGGTTTTTAGTGGGGGGGAAAAGATACATCAAGCTAAGAAGCTAGAAGACAAAGAAGAACATGTCAAAAATAAAGGGATTAATCTGCAGAATTGTCTTCATACTACTCAATAGAATAGGCCAGGTACCAGGCCCATCACATTAACACTTTATAATAAAGATAGATGATAACTGCATTCCCCAGGCAGAAGGTTTTCATTAGCCAGGAGACATACCAGGGGAATCCAATTGATTCATGTATAGTATAAGATTAGCAAACAGGCTGGATACAATTACTTTTGCTGTTTAAAAAAAAAAAAAAAAACCTTATGTAGGTATATGACTGTTCATCTCATATTTTACAGGATACCACATGCATATCAATTTTACCCAGGAGAGGTGGGGCCAATTTTATGAGAATTACACTAGTGACTAAGTCTTCTGAAGAGTCCTCCTCCTTTATGAGCTCCAGGCTGTCATAGCTTGAATCTTGCTGTTTTCTCAACATTTTCCCTTCTATGTTACAATTTCAAACTTGTATTATCACTCTTTTCTCCACTCTACATTTTGGGAGTCTGTTTGACAATCTTCATGACAATTGCATCATAACTTCTACATGAACCCAACTTTTCCTTTCCATTGCTTATCCTCAGAGCTTCTGTTTTGTAGGTCTCATATTTCTCTACGTGTCTATGACTTGAGGCAAGTTATATAACCTCTCTTAGTATTTTTGTGTTAAAAATTGAGCTTGATAAAGGCTAAATTACAAGGTTTGAAGGTGATTTAGGGGTCAATTGAGGTAACATACTAGAACCCACTAAGCAGAGAACTGTGTACCTCTCTGGTAAGCCAAGCGATATTTTCTTAGTTTTTATTTTCTCCTTTTCTTTTATTTTTTGCCTTACTTAGCATATTGTCTTTTTCTATACATAATTTACATTTCTCATCAGTGTAGAACATAATCAAATCAACTAGGATGCACTCGGTGCTAACGTTTTATAGTTCTCATACTTCTCTATATGTCTGTGAGTTTTACTTCTGACAACTTGGGATTCAGGAGACCCAGTGCATTTGAAATGGGCTTGATTGTAGCCACGGTGAGTCAGTGGCCACAGTCTCGGTTCCATCTGCTTCAAAAGGCCTGCGGTCAAGCTGGGTGGTGCTGACCTCCCTGCTTCCTACGGGAAGTGCGGGGTGAGGATGTGCCCAGCATATATGTGGCGTCGTGGTCAAAGGCATGTTCACAGTTTCCACTGTTCATACCTGGACTGAGTCCTGTATGATTCTGAACACTGTCAACGGACCTCTCAGGATTACCTCATCCCACTTCAGCAATGGCTCCCCAGCGGCTAAAGCACTGATTTTAGTTGTCTAGGGAGAAAGCAAGGAGCTCTGGTGGCACAATGGTTAAGCTCTCAGCTGCTAACCAAAAGGTCGACAGTTTGAATCCACCCAGGAGCTCTGCAAGAGAAAGACTTGGTGATCTGCTCCCGTAAAGAGGTTGCTATGGGTGGAAAACTGACTCACCAGCACCTAATAACAACAGGGAGAACCGGTGACCGATGCTCAGTTCTGTAATAGAGTAAAGGTTTTCATCAGCCACTCTCTGTTTGTGCCAGGGCCCTGGCTTTTACTTTCACGAGAAAGAAAACAAATGCCCTGTATTCATGAGGTTAGTCACAGAGTTTCCAAGGCTCTATTTGGAGTAGGAATAAAAGTTGAAGTGTTTTTTGTTTGTTTTGTTTTGCCTTTCTTCTCTAACATGACACCATCTTATCCCATTAGTTAAAGAATATTTGGTTTCATAGATTGCACCTAAAAATATACCTTGCAAAGCATGCACTCTATTTATCCTGGTCAAATGATGGGATGCCACTGAAATGGAAGTGGTATTGTGGGAACTTTTTGCTGGAGAGTTGTTTTATTTACTTTGGTTTACATGCAGCTTCTGGGCAGTTTGAACAGTAGCGGTTTGTGATGTGGCAGTCCCTCTTTCCAACAATAGTAAGAAGTAGGCTTTTGTCCACAGACACTGGCTGCAATGCAGGCTCTGTTCTAGCACACACTGATGCTGTTGCCTATTTTCAGCTGGCTTGATGACTACATTCCAAACTCATGAAAGCTAAGCACTGCTGTTATGGCACAAACCCTGGGTTTTCCTCTTGGCTGACACTAAAAATAACCCACCAAATGTGTACTTTTCAAGATAATTTTGGCTTTAGTTTTGTAAGTGATGGCATACATCTGGACTATGTCCTCTAACCTTGACATTATTTCAAGTATTATTTCTGAGTCCATCAACTCTTAATTTGGACCAAGTAAATTCGTATTAAATTCTTTTAGTTTAGTAGCTATGCAAAAAAATAAATAAATAAAGATAAGAAATTTGAAGATTATTAAGCATATATTTCACCTAACAATCATTTCTTTTAAGAAACAATGTACGAGTAGAATCTACTAATTTACTAAAGCTTAAAAGATCTTTGTTGTAAATTAATGCAATATTTTATTCCCAGCTACTTCCCTTCCATTTCATAAGCAGACAAATAAAGTGTCATTGGAAAGCAACTTAAGACATTTATAGGACCTGCCAACGTTTCAGACTTTGATTCTTGTGGGGTGCTAATTATATGCACAGAGGGTGAAAAGTCTTCCTTTGCCACCCTTTGAATCCCGTGACAATGAGGAGAAGTGATTCCCAGCTGTCCTGCAGCCGCTGCCCCTGCAGGAGGATGACACGTTGTTCTAGAAGAAATGCAGGGCTAGTCCAGGGAAGCAGGGAGGCGGCTGATGCAACTGGAAGCTTTGCCATCTGTCTCTGTGACCATAGACTCCACACCACGCTGCTCCTACCAGGTCATGTATTTAGACTCTGTGGTCATGTATTTAGACTCTGTGATTAGACCTGCTGGAGAGAGGAAGGGAGGGCTAGACGGCGACAATCTCTCCCTTCAGCCCTTACAAAAAGTCTGTTCCTGCCCCCACTTGCCAGTAATTCCAAGAAGTTGATCCAGAGTGGTTCAAACTATCCATTTAATGTAATAGATGCTTGTCATGTCATTACAAAGGAGGTCAAATGACACACGAAGTGCATTTGGCATTTCATCTTGGCCAGAGTTGGTTCTAGAGGACAGAATGCAGGACTCTGACTTAAGAAAAGATTTATTATCGACAGATAAATCTTCTGGAAGACTGAGAATTTCCTTTCTTGATAACAATTGTTTCTCAGTAAGCAGGCGAAAGCATAGAATATGATCTTTCAGTATTTTATCAAACATATAAACTGTACATATATCATGAGTATCTGATAGGAAATTATAACAGTGTGAGGAGGGTTCATCAGTGGTGTTTTTTTCAATTATATGGTGATGTGTAGCAAATCTGGGAGCGGAGACTGCGATCCTCGGAAAGTGATTGACCTCGTTAGTTAAGTTGGAGAGAGATTGGCAAGAAAACCTTAATGCTAAGAGAAGGGGAGAACTGGGAAGAAGGAGGGATGATAGAAGGAGGAGGAGGCAAGAAAATATACACACACCCAGTGGGAAGGAGCATCCTGGTGACATTTCACAGCATAGATTGGCTAATCACAACTGGTGAAAAGAAAGACTAAATCTACCTTGCTATAGCTCCCTAGATAGCAGTACAGCTAGGGTGATTTTGCTACTTTTACAACTTGATAAGAGTGAAAGTTGTATTCTGCCCTTAAATACACCCAGACAATTCATCTCATGCGCAGCCACCACCTGTCCACCAGTGGAGGCTTGTGTGTTGCTATGGTGCTGAACAGCCTTCAGCGGAGCTTCCATACTAAGCGGGACTAGGAAGAAAGGCTTGGTGATCTACTTCCAAAACTCAGCCAATAAAAACCCTATGAATCACAGGAATCTGATCCC
>NW_004443971.1:17760497-17767447 GCF_000243295.1 Trichechus manatus latirostris | reverse complement strand
CTGGCACCACAGGGCAACCCTGCCAGAGGATCTCAGAGGTCATCTAGATAGGATCTCTGATTACAAAGAAAGAAGGAGAAGATGAAAAGGAGAAAGAAAGAAATAAGAAGGAGAAGAATGGGAGTGAGAAGAGAAAGATGAAGAGTAGAAAGGAATAAATAAAAGGAGCTGAGTTATTTTATCTTTTCTACTGCCCTATGGGGAAACCCTGCTGGCGTAGTGGTTAAGAGCTATGGCTGCTAACCAAAAGACTGGCAGTTCGGATCCACCAAGCACTCCTTGGAAACCCTATGGGGAAGTTCTTCTCTGTCTTATAGGGTTGCTATGAGTTGGAATCTACTCGATGGCAATAGGGTGGGGGTGGGGGGTTGTTAGGGTTGCTATGAGTCAGAATCCACTTGATGGCAATGGGTTACTGACCAAAAAGAGTCCCTGGGTGGTACAAACATTTAACTCACTTGGCTGCTAAATGAAAAGCTGGAGGTTTGAGTCTACCCAGAGGTTCCTGGTGATCTAATTCTGAAAATTCAGCCATTGAAAATCCTGTGGAGTACAGTTCTACTTAGATACACATGGGGTCGCTGTGAGTCAGAGTCCACTCCAGGGCAACTGTTTTTTGGGGAGCCTAAAATAGTCCCTGGGTGGCACAAATGGTTAATTGCTTGACTATTAACCAAAAGGTTGGCAGTTAGAGTCCACCCAGAGGTGCCAAAGATCACAGCCATTGAAAACCCTGTAGAGCACAGTTCTACTCTGAAACACATGGAGTCCCCATGAGCTGGAATCAACTGAAGGGCAACTGGTTTGGTATTTTGTTTTTTACTGACCACAATCAGAAAACAAAGGCCATTAAACCATCACAAATCTCTCACTGAATTGAGTCCTCTCCATTGAAATTGACCCAGTATGAAAGAAAATTCCACTTAGTATTTATTTATTTATTTTTAGTTAAATGCAATTGCCTGAAACAGCGTGCTGATGATCATTGGGTGGGGAAGTGGCCTGTGCTTTGCTCTTTGTGAGGATAACTGGAAAGAAGGATGTATGACTGTGGATGACTTTCAGGTGATCAGTGCCATGCTCATCAGAACATCAGTGAGTAGGTTCTGCTGGTATTAGATGCCAAAATACAGTCCAAACTCTCTTGGAGATTTCAGTCCAATAGGAAGAATATATACAATTTATGACTTCTTAACAACACCCAAAAATGTAGCAGACATAGAAGGACCATATTCTAGATACTGAACTTCACAGACTGTATACAACCATCATGAGGAATACTCTCCACACCAGGAAAGAGTTATGATCTTTTTGGGGCCCAGAATCCTCGTCCCTACTTCTTCCTTATGTAACACCCCTTAAGACATAGTGGAAGAACCACTTACTCTATGTCATTTACCTCCCACAAAGCAGAAATGTTTGCTTCCTCTGTGAGTCTAATAACACTTTGCAGATGTATCATTGTAACCTGGACTCTTGAAACAGAGATCATTTTATCCACTGTCTCCTCCACTAAATTTTCAATTCCTGTGGGAAAAGGCCTCTGCCTTACTTATCTATTTTTTCTACTATTATTATATTAATAATTTTTCTTACAAATAATGTAGTGAAAAATGATTGTAGAAGCTTTGAGAATGGAGAGGAAAAAATATCAGAAGAATTTTAGGGATTATCAGAAAATATTTTATCAGAATAGAAAGAGGAAGACAAATGAGAAGACTTGGGAGTGCATTTGGAGAGTGTGGGTAGGAGAGTGGGTAAATAGAGCAAAAATGGGAAGGCTGAAGGTGGGAAATACAGAAAAAGTAGCATGTGTGAAGCTGAGAGATAATGTTGGGAAAGCTGTAACATGAAACTGTGGGAATTAAGACTAATGGGAAACTTGAAGCCTACACAAAAGTGTTGGTTTGAAACAAAGAAGTCAAGTTCAATGTATTGTGCAAGACACCACTGGATAGGGTGGGGCCAGACCAATAAATATAACATATAAAAGTATCTAACGTTTTTATTAGGACTTTACAAAGTGATCAAAGGGATGTTTGGTGGGTTATCTCATTTGGTCCTCATATTGACCCTATGAGGAATGCAGAACAGCTATTATCAACCCTAAATTGTAAATGAAGAAAATACGCCTGTTCTTAAAGCTCTTATAACAAGTCAAGGTGAAAAAATAAGAAAAGGAATAAAAAGATTATAGCAAGAAATGGCATCCAATGAATAGCAATACAAGTTTATATGTTCATAACTGGGAAGCTCCTATTGGCACCTGTACAAAGAAACCTAGTACAAACATCCTACAAGCACGGGACAGTTCCCTACAGCAAAGAATTATCTAGCCCAAAATGTCAATATTGTTATGGTTGAGAAACCCTGGTATACAGAAATCCACTAAGGATATATATTTGAGCAAACTGTCTATGAAAATAGATCTTTGGTACCTAAGCAAAGGTATTGTTGGCACAAATTCCAAATGATACTCTTCACTTTGTTGCTCTGTTTTGTTACTTGGAAATCAATAAATTTTTAAAAGGCTTCGGTTCTGATAGGAAATAGTTATTGCTCAAAGTAAACAAAATCCAGAATGTGGGACACCCTACGGGATTAATGAACTAGCTTCTTCCAGAAATATATGACAAGTGAAACGCACACACAGAAAGAAAAGAGAAGGAGGGAAGACTTAAATAGAGTAGAAGGGACTGAAGAGGCATATCAGTCAATTAAAATGTATTAAACGAATTCCAAAATACATTCTTTCCGGTTAATTAGCTAATAGCAGTTGTTTCAAATTAGGAAGGTGTCCGGGTGTATTTTAAACTAACTGATAGATTAATAAGGATACACACAATAAAATATAGAGATGCATGTAGAGGAGGTCTATGTTTATGGTATTGATATAGCCACAACACTTGTCTTATCATTACTGTTCGTATGCCTTATCTTTTCCATCCTAACTAAAAAGAATGTTCCATTAAAATTTTTGGTCTAATTGGAAATATTGAAATTGTGTAATTAAAGATTGAATGTTTTCAGAGTGCGGTAAGGTGGGAGTAGATGCTTTGTGCGGCTCACAGCAAGGTTGAAAAGTGTCAACGAATTTGTGAGCTAGAAATCAGAGATCTAGGTAATATTACATTGCTTCCTCAGTTACAGAATTAGGGTCACATAAGACCACAAAACACTCTGAATTGATAACTTTCATGAATAGAGATGGTAGAGAAATCAAACTAAAGTCATAATTACTCCACCAAATATTTCTACTGTGTCACAGTTATCTTTCGGCTGAGACTCCAAAGCTGAGAATAATAGTTGTCAAAATGCCTTCCCCCTCCTGTCACTACCACATGTGCCTAGACAAGACGTTCATCTCTCTGCATAGACCTTCTAAAGATGATGGTCAAAAAAAGTTCCACCACCATTAGGCCATCACCACTTCGGGATATATGAGAGAAGGATGAAGATTGATGAGAGAGGGTGGAAAGCAAGGATTTCATTAGAGAGGGAGAAGGGCTATAGGGTTATGGAGTTCTGTATTTCTTCTGGGTTCCCTGGGCAGTCGGTGCAAATGGTGTGCTCAGCTGCTCAGGGAAAGGTTGGAGGTTTAATTCTACCCAGAGGTGCCTCAGAAGAAAGGCCTGGTGATCTACTTCTAAAAAATCATCCATTGAAAACCCTATGGAGCACAGTTCTACACTGACACACACAGGGTTGCCAAGAGTTGGAACTGATTCTTCAGCAACTGAAAAAAGAAATAGCAGAGCTTAACCTATTCAAAAAAAAAAAAAAAAATTACTCTTGCATTACCTCATTTAATTTACACAACACTGAGTTCAAACATTTACAAAATTAGAAAAGTTAAATAACATGCTCAAGGTCACACAGAAAGAAAAAATAAAAATAGTTATCATATTCTTTCTTAAGCTATTTTATTCGTGTTAGGCAGGGTGCTGAGTACATCACATATATTATCTCATTTAATCCTCATGTAATCCTACAGAAGGCAGAAACAGCCTTCAAGAAATTGAACAAATGCTGACAGGAACAGAGCAGGAAATTAACCCTATGTCTGTCTGATTCCAAACAACACATGCTCTCTGCTTTGACGGAGGTAAAAAAAAAAAAAAAAAAAAAAAAATTGAACTTTCACCAGAGCATGGACATCCTTTGTTAATGGATGAGCTTGACTAGATTCCTAAAAGGAAAAGTTAGGACTTCTGAAAGACCGTTATTGGGGCGAATTTATTTTGTGACTCTGTTAAGTTAGGGCAATGCCAAACCTCTACCTGGTTCTGTTTGAAAGGAAAAACAACATATTTATTTCAGGAAGGGAGAGTAATTGAAAGTCTTCTCATGGATACTTGTAACACCACTGTAGAGGTTGTGATACTGCTGCCACATACTCCCACAATTTACTTAAAAGACAAGTGAGGGCCTCAATGTTCCTGCTGAGGAAAATTGGTGGGAATCATGTAATCAATTCAAGATAAATACTCCCCTTAGTTACACATCAATGCATCAGTGAAAATGAGCCGTGTTTAGTGTGCAATTTGCAAGCCCCTGGATCCTGGATGTGTAGGGTGGAACTTGCTTGGAGAAGAGCTGAGCTCTAGCTTTTCTGGACTCTCACAGCTGTTAAAGAATTGAAGCAGCCACCACTGAAGGCTTTGGAAAACCCACTCCATCCGAAAGGCATGAACCACCTTCCATGTGGACACAAGACACACAGATGCCCACTGTTTGGCAAGTTGTGTACGGAGCAGATGGAAGTTTAGAGGAGAGAGATTTGTCATCATAGAGAGGTTCTTCTGTAAATAAAGCCAAGTCTTTTACCAATACGATGACATAGATTCATGCCTTTTTATAATCTCGCAATATTACAATAAATTGCCCAAAGGCAGCTTAGTGTGAAGTAAAACTAATAGACATGGGATCAGGAGACACAGCGTAGTGTCAGACTTCTGCCACTTCTTAGCTGGGTGATTCTGACCCAATAGCTTCTATTGTCTGAGTTCTAATTTTCTAAACTGAGTATCAGTGAGATACTTTATACTCCCTATAACTGTGAATAATTGCAACAGGATGTACAAATAAATATTTGTTTTGGAATCTGATGCAGCTGTTAGAGTGAGGATTCCGCCTCTTTCTGAAGAATGTTGCTATACTATTTCCTGTGACATGAGAAGAAGGATGTAACAGTAACAGGATAAAGGAAAAGACATGTCCTGGATGCATCAAGGGCATGTGAATTCTGCCTGAGACATGATCATGCCCTGGGTGACTACAAGCCACTTTGCTAAAGACTAAATTCCATGATGAGAGGTCTAGTCAACGATGACCTCCCTTCTCTGCATTTGCCCTCCATTTGTAATAGTAACTACTACACATATTAGCATAAATGTTCCTCCACTATGTCATACACACCACTTCTCTCTTTCTACCCTGATGATTAAAGTATTCTATGTTAGATATCTCCCTTTCTACTATGTGCTTATTCAGTGCTAGGCACATACCCTACCCCCCGCTACCAAAAAAAAAAAAAAAAACACACACACACACAAAACTGTTGCCATCGAGTCGATTTCTGGCTCATAGTGACCCAGTAGGACAGAGTAGAACTGTCCCATAGGGTTTCCAAGGATGTAATCTTTACAGGAGGAGCCCTGGTGGTGCAATGGTTAAAGGACTTGGCTGCTAACCAGAAAGTCCATGGTTTAAACCCACCAGCTGCTCTGTGGGAGAAAGATGTGGCAGTCTGCTTTCATAAAGATGTATAGCCTTGACAACCCTGTGGAGCAGTTCTACTCTGTCCTATAGGGTCACTAGGAGTTGGAGTTGCCTCAATGGCAATCAGTTTGGGTTTTTAATCTTTACGGGTGCAGACTGTCACATCTTTCTCTCCTGGAGCTGCTGGTGGGTTTGAACCACCGACCTTTTGGTTACTGGCTGAGCACTTAACCACTGTTATTTACAGTAACAATAGGTTGTTGTAAAAGCAAACTTTTGAGGAGAAGAAGTATATGCCGAGGGTTAGAGTATAAGCTTTGACATCAAATAAATCTGAGTTTAAATTGTGCCACTACTGGCTTCTGGATTTAGATAAAATGCATGATCTTTTAAAATCAGTTTCATCAAACAAATGGGAAGTAGAAAAAGAATATTATCTAGCTACTAACTACTATTACGCTGACAGTAGATAAGATAATGGGTGTCAAGCACTTAGTCAAGTGCCTGGCATACATATTATTAAATAATAGATGCTGGATGTTATTTTTGTTTCTGCAAGATTTAGTAATGAGAAAATGGGATGATCATGCAAGACAGGTCAAGCTTCTACAACAGTGTCAACAAATCTCTCATTTCACACTTTCTTTAATTTTATTTTATCTTATTTCCTTATGTGTATTTTCATCACCCACCTCACATTCTTTTTAAAGACAAATAGTGTCTAAATAAATACAGTCAAGGAAAAATGGAAGGAGTTATTTAGAGAATTTGTTAATTGTGGGCACAAGCATATTAATGTTGTGAAATGGCATATTTTGGGATTCTGATGTCATTACCATTGAAAGGAATACAGAAGAAAATATGACATTTTCACTTTGCACTTCTCTGTTGAACAGGGATTTTCAGCATGGTAAAATTTGGAATTTCATTTTAAAAATAAATCAGAGATGTTCTCACGAATGAATAATGTATGAAAAGATGGATTTATTGAAAAATCCAATCAGTTTATGCAATTTTTCCTAGTAAAAATGGTGATAATTATATACGTGTAATATATATATGTTATATATATGTAGAGAAAGAGAGAATACATATACCGTATTTTTACACAAATAACACACGCCTTCTGTGTTTGTTTGCCAGCCTCGCCCTCCCCCCACCAGAGGTATTTTCGTAAGTGTGCTATGCTAATTTTTTTACAGCAACATGTGGAAGAGGATTGGCATGGC
>NW_004443971.1:17725438-17751281 GCF_000243295.1 Trichechus manatus latirostris | reverse complement strand
AAGATCAAAGACTACAGCCTTCAGTATGGATTACGCCTCAACATAAAGAAAACAAAAATCCTCACAACTGGACCAATAAGCAACATCATGATAAACGGACAAAATATTGAATGTGACAAGGATGTCATTTTGCTTGGATCCACAATAACGCCCATGGAATCAGCAGTCAAGAGATCAAAAGATGCATTGCACCGGGCAAATCTGCTGCAAAAGACCTCTTTAAAGTGCTGAAATGCAAACATGTCACCTTGAAGACTAAGGTGCACCTGACCCAAGCCATGGTATTTTCAAATGCATCATATGCATGCGAAAGCTGGACAATGAATAAGAAAGACTGAAGAAGAATTGACACCTTTGAATTGCGGTGTTGGCGAAGAATATTGAATATACCATGGACTGCCAGAAGAAGGAACAAATCTGTCTTGGAAGAAGTACAACCGTAATGCTCCATAGAAGCAAGGATGGCGAGACTACGTCTTACATACTTTGGACATGTTGTCAGGAGGGATCAGTCTCTGGAGAAAGACATCATGTATGGTAAAGTAGAGGGTCAGTGAAAAAGAGTAAGACCCTCAACAAGATGGACTGACACAATGGCTGCAACAATGGGCTCAAGTATAACAACTGTCAGCAAGGTGCAGGACCGGGCAGTGTTTGCTTCTGTGGTCCACAGGGTCATTATGAGTCGGAACCGACTTGACGGCACCTAACAAGAACAACTATATACATGTACATATATATATATATAACTGACTTTCAAACCAAAATACTTAGAAATAGGTTACCTCCTTTTCACCTTTTTTTATCTCCTATAACATAGACTCAGTGGTTAAGAGCTCGGCTGCTAACCCAAAGGTCAGAAGTTTGAATCCACCAGTTTTCCTTGGAAACCTGGTGGGGCAGTTCTACTCTGTCCTATAAGGTCACTATGGTCAGAATTGACTTGACAGTGATTTTTTTTTTTTTTTTGGTATAACATAGAAGTGCTCAGATATTTATCTAAGCCATTGTATGCAGGTCGTATCTTTGCTGCAGTGCATACTCATGTAAGTTATAATACCTATAAAAAAATTTTTCTGGTTTTTTTCTTTAGCGAGTGAAATGTAAGTGCAATAAGTACCACACATTATCTCCCTATCCAGTGGTCACTTGCATGGTGTCAAGAATTGGGCACTAGTTCTTTGTATATAGAACAAATAGTCTTAAAACTTAGAACTTAAATCCATGTCTGATATAATATCAAACACTGCTAAACTTCAGCAACTTCTTAACTATTATTTGCTTCTGAATGGATTTAGTGTTGACTAACATCTCCATGGAGCCCTGGTAGTGCAATGGTTAAGAGCTTAGGCTGTTAACCAAAAGGTCTACAGTTCAAATCCACCTGTCACTCCTTGGAGACCCTATGGGGCAGCTCGACTCTGTCCTATAGGGTCACTATGAGTCGGTACTGACTCGACGGCACCTAACAACAACAACAACATCTCCACAGCGTGGAACTGAAATTTCAGATGAATTGTCACAAAATTAATCTTATGGAAAGACAGAATAAAAGATGCTATTTCATAGACTGACAATAACGAATGGCACTTAAAAGTATCAGGCTTCTTCCTAATATAAAGTTTAACTTATATATCACACCAAAACAAACTCTAAATGATTTATACTTCTGTATAATACTTCTCGGTAAAACTATTTCACTATGGTTATGGCTGAATTTGGGAAATTATTAATCTTACTAATCAAAATATAAGACTAGTCAAAATGTAAGAGGGAGAGTAATCTGTGAAGACATGGGCAAAGTCTCGGAGTCCCTTCTGGCCCTTGTTCTCTTTACACTCCACTCTTTCGTAGCAAGAAAGCCCCCCTCCTTGCATGAATGCAGAGTCTTCATAAAACAAGCTATTGTGACTGGTTTTACACTTTTTTTTTCTTCTCACACATATCTTGGATTTGCGGGATAATTTATCTATAAAACAATATTTAGGGGAGACAAATGACATCATAGTCTACCACAATAAAATTATGCAAATTGTGAAATTATGCACAATTTACCAATAAACCATCCAGAAAGATTCTATGCTGTCCAATGAGTGCAACTTTCACAAAAAATAAATAACATTTAAAGTAATTTTAATAAACTCCATATTATTTATTAAATAATTTATTCCCGTTAGTGATCTCGTTAACTACCCATTGCCATGAGTTGATTCAGTCATAGTAGAGGACTGCCCCACAGGGTTTCCAAGGAGTGACTGGTGGATTCGAACTGCTGACACTTTTATTAGCAGCTGAGCTCTTAACCATTGTGCCATCAGGGCTCCGATCTCGTTAACTACTAACTTAAAAATGAAATAAAGTTGAATACATGTATGATGTCATATACTTATAAATACCTTGTGAATTTCTAATCTTTATAAACCTACAATAGAACTAAAAGAAGATACATAATACATTGTATGACTATGTGATGTATAAGGTATAAGTAAGTATGATAAAACTCAAAAGCAATAAATAAAAAACTCAGATTCTAAAACTACATATTTTAAAACATTTTTATCAACAACATATGCATCAAAAGACACCATAATCAAGTTGAAACGAAAAAAAAAATAACCGAGAAATACACAATATCTATACCAGAGTTAAGATCAACAGTGTATAAATAACCCTGTTAATCAACAGGAAGTAGCACACAAACCCAAAATATTTAATTATTTAATTATTTTGAAATGGATAAAACAAATGTAAGGATTATTTAAAGAAGAAATAAATACATAAAAAAGTTCTGATTTATGAACAAGTAAACAAAAAATAAAGCATCATTTTACCCATGAGATGGGTGAGTGAATTAATAAATTGGTGAATAAGACTGAAAATATATAGTGGTATCTATGTAAGGAAGTGAACATTCCCAAGCTGTTGATGGTAATGTGAACAATTTTCTGAGAAACAATTTGGCAATACTTATCCACGATTAAAATGTGCATAAATTTCAACCTAGCACTCTACTTCGAGGGATATATATTGTTGAAATAATCACACTAGTATTGAAAATAATTTGAATGTGTGTTACTATGTTCATTGCAGAGTTGTTTATTTCATCAAAAACTGGGAAAAAATCTAAACATAGAGGTTAAAAGCATGGACTCTAGGACTCTATAAACTTGAGATTCTTAGTTCTACCTCTCACTAGCTTTCCAGCTCTTAGGAAGTTACTTAATCTTTTTAAACCTCAGTTTACATGTCTAGGAATGATAAAATCTACCAAATAAAACTGAAAGTGAATTTAATGAAACAATGCAAATAAAGTATTCAGAACTTTTAAATAACTGTCTTCAAACAGGGAATTGACTAAATGAATTAATTTATGTTTGTACAATGAAATACTATACAGGTAGAAAAAAATGAAATTGTTACATTTTTGTGTTCTGACATGGTAAGATACTGTTAGATTAAACAAAATACATAAAACAAAATTACCAATTAATATCAATTAGTTTGTATAAAAATGACGGCTTATGTATATATGCATGTGCATATATACATACATATATATACATTTATGTGATATATTTAAAAAAAACCCACTGACGTCGAGTGATTCTGACTCATAGTGACCCTACAGGACAGAGTACAACTGCTCCATAGGATTTCCAAGGAGCAGCTGGTGGATTCAAACTGGCTGACCTTTTGGTTAGCAGCTAAACTCTTAACCACATGTATGATAAAACATCTATAGTATTAAACATTTATGTTTCTCTCTATATATATTTAAATATATAAAAGATAAACTAAGAGTGGAGCTGTTTTTATCTTTTTTTACTTTATATGATACTTTTTAAATATTTTTATACAAACATGTACTACCAATGTAATAAAAATAAACCAAAAAAAAACAAACCCATTGCCGTCAAGTTGATTCCAACTCATAACGACCCTTTAGGTCAGAGTGGAACGGCCCCATAGAGCTTCCAAGGAGTGCCTGGCGGATTAAAACTGCCAACCTTTTGGTTAGCAGATGTAGCTCTTAACCACTACACCACCAGGGTTTCTGTAATAAAAATAGGTGTATACAAATTTTAAAAAACATTAAAGCGACCATTTTTGGACGACTGAAAGGAAGAAAAGAAAACGTAAATAATTAACCACGTATCCTTGAGGTTGGAAGCGATTCTAGTTTCTATATGATGCAACCTTCTATTTGACGCTTGAATCATCTTACAGGCCTCTCCCAACAAAGTCATGCAGCCTCTTCTTGACCACCACGTTTCCAGAAAAGAAATCATGTTCCCACTAGAGGTGAGATTCAGAGACTGAACAGTTGCTAGGAAGCTTATACTCAAGCTTTTGCTTGATTTAGTGATTCCCTTGAGATACAAATAAATTTTGTGCCAAAATAGTGGCTATTTGAGCATGCCACATTAACTGCTAAGCACCCAGGGAACTTTACATAACATACTGTCAGGCCACTGAAAAACTGGGCACATTTTTTTTGTTGTTGTTTTCTTTCCATTCAAATGTTAAGTGATTTATTCATTATTTTAATTTATTTTCCCAAAATATGTGAGGAGGAGTTAAAAGGATCATCTGTGTATCAAGTTATGTAGTACTTTTGCTTAAAATATTTCAGTTAGTCAAACCTTTTGTTTTTAATGAAACACCTAAATAATGGCATAATTTTCCTTGTTATTTTTTGATGGAGGAGTACGAATTAGTTCAATAAAATACCCAGAGCTAATGAGGGGACATTCAAAGAGAAAGGGAGAGAGACGGAGGGAGAACGAAAGAGGAGAAAAGAGAGAGAGAAGCCCGTTCAAAGACATATATATGTGTGAGTCAGCATGTCCAGTCTCAGGATAGGAAGTATGATGCCATTGGCATGGCTAGAATTTAGGATGGGGGAACAGAAGCAGGGGTAGGTGATTAGACTAGAGACGGGAATTTAGAGGAAGAATTGACAAAAATAATGAGAAGCAAACATTCTAGCGTTTAAAATGATTCCCAGGCTTATAAACCAAGCCTTGGGGTGGATGATAGTGTTGATTTAAGAAACAAAAGAAGATAAAGGGATTTGCAGGAAGCATATAAACTGAACATTGTTATGTGGAGTTTGAAATGCCTATGGACCATCCAAGTGAAAATGGGACTCAGAAAAAAGATCCGTGTTGAAGATAGAGATTTGGGAACCATTAGTGCTAAAAGGCTTATGCAATCCCCAAGAGCATGCTCAGTGAGCAGAGAAAGAAAGTAGATTGAGGATAGAACACAAAGACTCCAACATTACCATATTCCTTCTTGTGTAGACTCTTTCACAATAATTTTTCCACTCTAGACTCTTACAGAGCCCTGGTGGCTCAATGGTTAAGAGCTATAGCAACCCTATAGGACAGAGTAGAACTGCCCCTTAGGGTTCCCAAGGAGCAGCTGGTGGATTCACCCAGTGCTGGGTGGGGACAATTTACTCTGTATCACTGCTCACCTTAAGTCAGTGAGCACCTGTCTTTTAGATTGGAATCAGTGGTAACCATAATAAAAGTGTGCTGATATTGCAAACATTTTACCATTTCTCTGCCTTAAATTACAAAGAATTATGTTTCTTTAGAATTGACACAGGAGCCCTGGTGGCTCAGTGGTTAAGCGCTGGATTGTTAACCAGAAGGTCAGTGGTTCAAATCCACTCCCTCTGTGGAGGGGGGAAAGATGTGGTAACCTGCTTCTGCAAAGATTTACAGTCTTAGAAACCTTCTGGGGCGGTTCTACTGTGTCCTATGGGGTCGCTGAGTCAGAAGCAATCCAATGGCAAAGGGTTTGGGTTTTTGTAGAGTTGACATAGATCAATGACTTAACATGTTAAATGAAGAAAAGAATTGCAGTCATTATTCAAATACTTGAATGAAATCTGAAGAAAAACTATTGAATCTTTGTTTTCCTCCTTAAACAGCTAAATTAGGAGAAATGTGAGTTCCGTGACAGACGTTTGTTATTTTCTCTTTTACATATTCATTGCTAGTTACATCAATATTGATTGAAGCAATAACTTTTCAAAAAATTTATTACTCTAAGAGTGTGGACACAGTCACACATTTTGATAGCACAAATTAAGCAAAAACCTAACAAAGTCCAGTCATTAAACTGAGAAGTCTTCTTTCAGTTATAATCAGAAAATATTTATTAAGGACACATTTGTATTTCTTCTTTTGCTGATTTTCAAACCAGTAACTCTAATGATGGAGGAATGTAGTGGTTAGAAAGAGCTCCGGCTGCTAACCGAAAGGTCAACAGTTCAAATTCACCAGCTGCTCCTTGGAAACCGTATGGGGCAGTTCTACTCTGTCTTATGGGGTCACTATGAGTTGGAATCGACTGCATGGCAAAGGGTAACTATACTGACCAGACTGGACCTTCATTGATCCGTTTTTACAGATAGACATTGCTTTAGGCAATGCCTGTTCGTTACATAGATTTATCAATTTGTAGCTAAAGCAGTGATTTTTAGGAATATCACTGCTAAGTACTTAGTTATCAATGCAGGGTTGAATAGTTCATCTGACAGCTTTGTCTTAGTGACTAAAATGTCTATTTAACCAACTCAATTTGACCATGTGTAAGGTAATCAGTTGTTTTAGTTATTGATCTGTAAATGACATACCCAGGAAATTACATAAAACTAGTCTCAGGTTCTTTAGAATATAACTCAACTGTATTTTAAGTCAACTACTGCTCTGATTTACATCGTACCAGAGTAGATTTGGGCCTCATGAATGACTCTAGAAAAAGAAAAGTTTTAGTCCTTTAATTTGACTCTCAAGGTTGAAAGTACAATTGGAAGGATTTTTTTTTTTTTTTTTTAACATTTAAATGCTTGTAAAATAATTTGAATTGAAACTCCAGGGACAGAAATTCACATTGTTCTAGTTTGGCATGGAAATTCAAAGTTACCCCCAAAACCAATAAATTGCACTCATTCATTCCCATGTTTAATTTGTAACAGAAGTTTAAATTTTCAATTATAAACAATTTACTCACCTTTTTTAAATTAAATGCTGAGTACGTTTGACTGAAGGAGCCCTGGTTGTGCAGTGGTTAGGCACTCGGCTGCTAACCAAAGGGTTAGTGGTATGAACTCATCAGCCCTTCTGAGACAGAAAGACATGGCAGTCTGCTTCCACAAAGATTATAACCTTGGATACCCCATAGGGCTCTGTCCCAAAGGGTCTCTATAGTTGGAATCCACTTGACAGTAATGGGTTTTTGGTTTTGACATTTAACTGTAACCAATCAAGAAATAGAGTCCTGGTAGTGCAGTGGTTAAGAGGCTGGCAGTTCAAATTCACCAGCCGCTCCTTGGAAATCCTGTGGGGCAATTCTACTCCATCCTATAGAGTCGCGGTGAGTCAGAATGGACTCAGCAGCAATAGGTTTGTTTGCTCTTTAATGGTTCAAGAAATAAGGGGAAAAAAATCCAATGTCTCCACTCAAATAAATATTCTAAAATTTTATTTATATTAGCAAAAAACCATTATATGTCAAATAGTATTTTAGTAATATGGGGGATTATAAAAAGCATAAAGGCACTAAATGTCCATCAAGGTGTTTTTCTTAATAAAAACATGGACTTCTTTCCTTCAAAATACTCTTGTACCTCCCTAAAGTAGCCAGTTAAAACTCTATCGCATTTTTAAAAAACAATGCTTTCTTCCAGCTACAATGAGGGAGAGAGAGAGATCAGGACAGAGTAAAATATTAACAAATGTTATTTCTAGGAGAGGAGTAACAAAAGTTCTTTATGTTTTCATATCTGCTGATTAATGTCCAATGAACATGTATTGATATATAATAATAATAAAGAGCCTATTAAAGTATAGGCAAGAATTTGATGGACGATACGTTTGAAAAAAAATTCACATCTTCATAACTTTAACTTGCACTCTTTTTTGTTTAAATTGTTTGGTGTTTCTGTTTGCAATTTCTCTGTGAAGGAGATAGGGTAAGTATTAATAATCTCATTTAATTATTCTAGATATGGGCATGTCAGTGGCTTCCTCAGATTATCACACTGAATTGGGGGTGGACTATGGGTAGAATTGAAGTATTCTATGTTTATCTTCCCCAAATATTGACATGAGAATTGAATACCTGCCACTTTATATTATGAAGTTCTGTTTCTTCAATGTTGTTATCTCTCTTTTAATACAGTTTCCTTGGTTTTCTTTTTTGATGGTATGTAGAAATTTAAGTTATTAAAAAAATTCAAAATATTTATGAGAATTCACTAAATCTTACGCTTTGCTGTTCAGTCGATTCCGACTCATAGTAACCTTATACACTATACCTTAGGCACACCAAATCCACTCAGTTGAACAATTTAGAGAATACAGTTTGATATGCTTTTACTTTCTGCCTCTATTTGTCCCTTTCTTGGAAATTTCCAGTATTAAAACCAGATAACTCACTAAGATATACTATTACTTTAGAGAAGATGAGAATGACTGGGACATGAGCATATTTTACACTACATAGGAGAAACTTTCAACTCCATTTTGAAGTAAGAATAGTAAATGATAGTGGTCAATATTTTTTCAGTAAGTTATTATTTTTATCTACAGAAAACTAGGATGACAGAAGGTAGTATCTCCTGTATCCCCCGTATTATCGGTGACAAAGGCTCTAACATCATCCTAATTTGGTACATCTTCTCAGCCTAACAGCAGGACTGCAAACTTTCGTCGTTCATAAATTTACTATCTCTAAAAACAAAATCTCTTCAGATAAATAATGATGATAATAAGTTAACTTTCACACTGAGATCACATTTTTAGCTTCATTTATACTCAGCCTTATTCATAAACCATGTGGTATTAATCAGCGATTCAAATGTTTTCTAGAAGTGGCTGGACTATCATTCTAATCACAGACGTGCATCTTGGGTTTGTGCCTGGTAAAAGAAGAGATTTTATTTTGCTTGGATCCACAATCAACACCCGTGGAAACAATAGTCAAGAAATCAAATGACGTATTGCATTGGGCAAATCTACTGCAAAAGACTCTTTAAAGTGTTAAAAAGCAAGTATGTCACTTTAAAGACTAAGACATGCCTGACCCAAGCCATGCTATTTTCCTTTGCCTCATGTGCATGCAAAAGCTGGACTATAAAAAAGACCGAAGAATTGATGCCTTTGAATTATGGTGTTGATAAAGAATATTGAATATACCATCAACTGCCAGAAGAATGAACAAATATGTCTTGGAAGAAGTACAACCAGAATGCTCCTTAGAAGCCAGGATGGAAAGACTTTGTCTCATGTACTTTGGACATGTTATCAGGAGGGACCAGTCCCTGGAGAAGGACATCATGCTTGGTGAAGTAGAGGGTCGGCAAAAAAGAGGAAGAACTCAACGAGATGGATTGACACTGTGGCTGCCACAATGGGCTCAAGCATAACAAGGATTGTGAGGATGGCGCAGGACCAGGCAGTGTTGCTATGAGTTGGAACTGACTCGACAGCACCTAACAACAACAACAAAGGAAGAGAAGAAAATAATGTTTAATTAGTGCCTATTATGTCCCCAGCATTTTACATTCATGATCTCAATTAAATCTTAATTTAAAACTATAGGTAGGTGTTCAAAACCGTTTCTCAAATGAAGAAACTGATGCTCAGAGAGGCTAATTAACTTGTCCAAAGTTTTGTTTATAAATGGTGGGACTGTGATATAAAAGCAGTTCATTGGTCCCATTTTCAATATATCAATGATCCTTAACACAAAGGAAGCCCACCATCTACATCACAATTGCTGGGGGTACTTTTTAAATTTCAAATTCCTAGGCACTAGTCCAAACTGACCGAATCAGTCTCTGAACTAGGGTCATGAAAAATTCCAATGTAAATAATTACCATACTGATGCTTATATATCATTGATACACCTGGCTCTCTCTCAGTCATGGCACAGCCCCTTCTTAAACTCTAATGCAATGCATTTATCAGTGGATGATTATATGTTCCTAGGGTGTTTTTTTTTTTTTTTCCCATTCCTACAGCCCTGGTGGTGCAGTGGTTAAGAGCCTGTCTGCTAATCAAAAGGTCAGTGGTTCGAATCTACCAGCTGCTCCTTGGGAACCCTCTAGGGCAGTTCTGCTTTTACCTATATGGTCGCTATGACTCCAAATTGACTTGACAGCAATGGATTTGGTTTATTATTATTATTATTAATTCTTTGGTTCATTATTTTTTATTCTTAATAATGGATATCAAGAATTTCCTGGTAAAGAGAGTATGGGCATTTTTTATCAATGACTGGATGAAGATATAGATGGCATGTTGATCCACCAATTGCTAACATTAAGCTGGGAGAGACAGTCAACATGTTGGATAAGAATCAGTTGCAAAATCAAAAATAGCCTTGACAAGAAGAAACAATGAACCAAATCAAGCATTAGAAAATGTAGGAGGGACAAATTCTCTTTAATCTAATGAGGCCAAAAAATCTGTTCACAAACACACAGCAGAAAGATGGAACTTAGCCTAAACCATGTGGAAAAGACAGAGCTTAACAAGAATCTGCAGTGCAGTGTGCTCCCACCACCCCTCCTCTCATCAAGACAAAACACAAAATCCTAAAAAATAAAGAGTAAAATAGAACAGAATAAGGGGAGCTCTAGGTTGTTTTTTTTTTTTCCTTTTATTCTGTGGTAATTGAACCACATCTGGAATTTGGTGGATGGTTGTGAACACTGTGGTTGGAAGATGACATTGACAAACTGCATTGTATCCTAAGAAGAAAGTTCCAAAATATAAAGAAACACGATATTATGTCATCTGAGGAATGATTGAAGACAAAGGGGTGTTTCACCTGTAAAAGAGAAGTCAGAAGATACATGATAGCTATCTTTTTAAATTTGAAAGGCTGCCCCGTGCAAAAGGGATAGAGTTATTCTATGTGGCTACAGAATAGGAAATAAGAACAAGGAGTGGAAGTTTTAAAGATTTCAGAACAACAAAAGGAAGTTTTTTTTTTTTTTTTTTTTTAATAACTAGAGCTGTGCAACACAGGAAATAGCAGTCTCAAGACAAATATCCTTGTTCAGCGTGCTGTAGAGCAATTCAATCATTGTATCTGATCCCTTTTGCTCTATGTGGACCAGATCTTGCCTGTCTTGATCACCATCTATCCTCAGCACCTGGCATGTGGTCATCTATTAATAAGTATTTTTCAGTGAATGAATGTCCAAGGTTATATGATTCAGAATTGTCAAATACCTATTCCACATTTGCCCATGTGGTAAGGGAAAAATAATATCCCTTTTTTTTTTGCCAACCCCACCTAGTAGCCCATGGTCACCTGTGATCCACTTCTAGCCAACTAGAAAATGCATATGCCTCTGTGTGGTTACTAATTGTTATAGATAATCGAGAATTTATTTTTACTAGTAGTAATGAGGCGCCCTGGTGGTGCAGTGGTTAAGAGCTCAGCTGCTAACCAAGAGGTTAGCTGTTCAAATCTACCAGCCGCTGCTTGGAATCCCTATGGGGCAGCTCTACTCTGTCCTATAGGGTCGCTATGAGTTGGTATCAACTCGATGGCAAGGAGTTTAGTTTTGGCTTAGTAGTAATGTGCCACCTAGAAATTTTGAATTTTGACGATCTTAGCAAACAAATCACTCCTGAATAGTCTGAGTGAGGTGGTCATTGACTAAACCTCAGTAAGCTATTAGTAAGAATATATGCTAGAAAAAAAGCCGACTTTAAAAAAGGAAAGAAAGAAAGAGAGAGAGAAATGTGATTACAAATAACTTTCCTTGCTGTGAGGAGAAAGTTAAGATGTCTGACCTGCAAAGGTGAAGTACCTTTAAAATAGGTATTCAGTCATTGGAAGAATTGTGCATACAAACACTAAACAATAAAACCCCCAGCCAAATGATGTGTAAAACTTCACCATTAGTTTAATTTACTTTTATGATTATTATGCTCTTAATCCATATTAACATCGTGAGCAGGAGAAAGAAAGAAGTGTTACACTTTAAGTCTTGTCAGTTTTAACTGTCTCCAAGGGCATTCTTTGGGAGGGCACCGTGTTAATAAGGGAGGAGGAAGCGCTGGCAGTGAGCTTCAGAAGAAGGACGGAGGGGCCAAGACTGAGTTTAAAGAGAGAAGCTCAGAGATGAGCTTTGCTGGCTCCACAGCTCTAACTCTGTGAAGCTGCTGCTAACCAGATGCTGACCTGCTGGGCTCATTGTATCTGAATGTGCAGGGAAATAAACTATATCAAGTGTCTACCTCATTTTTATATAGAATATATCAGTGCCTCAGTTATGATGGAGCAATGGGTGGTTTCAATCAACAGTAGCCTCTCATGGTAAATGTGCTTCAGACTTACCCAGTAGGTAACTGATTTGAAAGCACATTGTATTGATTTAATTACAAATTTACTTAGAGTTGTTTCTTTTCAGCAGATGCCATATTTATATTTAATTCTCTACCACATTAGTGTGCAATGTTTTAGGATTTAGTTCCAAGTTACAGTAATCATTAAATCTAGAGGTGTCCCTACTTCACCTTCCTTACACTCTCATACCTTGGAACAAAATACTTTGATTGATATTCTTCCTTAATTAAATCCTTTTAGTTGTTATGTGGAGCCCTGGTGGCACAGTGGTTAAGAGCTCAGCTGCTGACCAAAAGGTCGGCAGTTTGAATCCACCAGCCGCTCCTTGGAAACCCTATGGGGGAGTTTTACCCTGTCCTATAGGGTCACTAGGAGTCAGAATTGACTTGACAGCAATGAATTTCAATGGGTAATTGTTATATATCACAGGTTTCTCAGTTTCTATGATTTATATGTTGTTTAACCCTTATGCATAGGGCAGAATAAATGTACACAAGATCCTTATAGGTTTTATTCCAATGATTTATTTTCTGAAATATGGTTGTGATTGGAAAGTAATCATGGCAACTAGATAGCAAATTGTAAATCTGTAAACATGTACACATCTTAAATCGCAAGACATCCCTGAACGTAATACAAATTGAAAGCAGATAAATTATACAGTAATAATTTGATATTCACGGGTAAACAAAAGCTTTTTCCAATTATTGTATCACATAGAGTTTGTCATATTTATTTGAATAGTCTGCAGAAATATTGAATAATTCCCTTCTATCCGAAAGTTAGGGAAACTAAGGGAACGAATACTTCATCTTTAGAATTTATTCTTTGACATTGACAACATATTTTTACTGTATATAAAAAATATTGCAGGTGATGGTGTATAATTCAGTATTTTTTTCAACAAACATTATATTGCCGGACATTTGTTTTGTTAGCTTGTGAACCAAAGATGTGTATTAGCTGGTTCACACAGTGTTGAATATTCTTGCTGTCCCACTACAATGGCCTGCGACTGGGACTCAGCCAAACGTTTTGTGTTGGCTCCCATGTATTGTGGGGACTCAGACCAATGATGTGAAGTCTCCAGGCTTCAAGCACCCAAAGGATTTCTGTTTTTTAATTAGCATCAATCTTGGAGTCTGCTCTGGACTATGCTTCCTTAGGAAGACCTCCACCCCTACACACACACACACACACACACTCACAAACACCTCAGCTACCCAGATAAATGATCAGGATATAAGATTCAGAACTGAGTGTAAGGGACACATGGAAGGTGGAGAGACAATAAAAGAGTAAAAGAAGGACTTCCTCCAAGGTAGAGGGATTTACCTGGTGGGGCTAATATATAATGACAAGAAGGTGAGTTTGCTGACTGCCATAATAGTTTAGGCAAGTAGTACGGTGAGAGATTGACTCAAAACAGTAGTTATAAGTAGGAGATAATTCATTTAAGAATTAGGTAAAAGTGGTAACTTGACATATCATGCATTGCCGGCTCCCTCCGTAGCAAATTTGTCTCTGTTGATTATTCTCTCCTCGATCCTCTTTTATCTCTTGAACTGTTCTTTATATATTTCTTTCACTTAATCATACTTTTATGCTAGTCCTTTAAGTATTGACATTTTCTATACATTTTTCTGTTTGTTTTATTCACTATGTATTAATTAATTTAGATATTCATTATTCACTGTACAGTAAATGCACATAACCTGCTTGTCAAGGCACTTGGAATGCAGAGTAATAATATTCAGTCTCTGCCCTGAAAAAAAAGTATCTAGTCTTATAGGTGATAAAATCAAGACAAAATAACTCACTCAGTAAACATGAGTTTACTCCCCAATTACATCTCCATTCGTACTTCTCCATGTTGTCCCTGACAGCATATCGTTTTTCTTTTCAGCCTTAATTTTAACATCATGCCTGACTTCTATAATAAACTAAATAACTTTTATTCAAATAAATTGACTTCTTTATAATTTAATATTCTCTTCTTACTAAATTAATTTTAACTCATTATCCCAAATCGTCTGTGAATTAGTTGAGTACTAGTAAAGCTAACTGCCATTTGTCTTTATTAGCTGGTCATGTTTCTCAGGCCACTTTAATCAATATAATAACACAATAACAAGATGTCCACTGAATATATCTGACACTATTATTTTGTATATTCCAAATAAAAGCATGCTTACTATAATAATTACCTATGGAGTTATACATGTGTCTTCACTACATCATCTTAGGGCTGTTGGTTTTCTGAAACACTGAATCGACTCTCAGAAGTCAGTGCAAGAGCCTAATAAGTAGGCATTTGGACATTTGTCCAGTGACTTCACACTAGTTTGCACTTTGATGAGTGGAAATGGAAAAAAGAGGGTAGTTTACTGTGGCTGATGGTTGATTTATGTCTTCATCTCTGTCTCTTCTCCTTAATAGTTTCAATATGGACACCAGTGATCTACGTGCTTTGATTTATGGTACACTGGATCACATGTTTTGAAAAGGGGTAATTTCTTTTAGTCCCTATCACATCTAAGACACTACGCTGGGAACTGCAGAAATTTAAAGAAAAAAAAAAGATATGTAATACATATATCTTTAATGTTAATATTATACAGAGACCAAACCCCCCCAAAAAACTCATTGCTGTTGAGTCACTTCCAACGCATAGCGACCCTATAGTACAGAGTAGAACTGCTCCATAGAGTTCCTAGGTAGTAATCTTTATGAGAGCAGACTGCCACATCTTTCTACCACGGAACAGCTGGTGGGTTCAAACCGCTAACCATTTGTTTAGCAGCCAAGTACTTAACCACTGTATCACCAGAGATCCTTATACAGAGACACCACCTTAAAGATTTGTGAGATCTTAACAAAGGATATTATAACTCCACCATGAATTTGATCTTTGCTCTAAAGCCTTTTCTTAACTTGAAAATCTCTGAGATGCTAATAATGAGACCATTTTGTTAGAAACCAGCCAGTCCTGAATCCTTTCTATGTAGAAGTTCTTCCCTTAGCTTATCTTTCTTCTGCCACATTCTACTATAAGTAGCAAGAAGAAGCTAGGTGGCACCTTCAATACTCTGCTTGAAAATCACCTTAGCTGAAGCATCTAGTTCATTAGGCGTATATATATTTTTACTGTCTATGTACCCACAGGCAACAGTGTTGCTAAATTTTTTTGCCATTAAATAACAAGGATATCCTTTCCTTAAGCTTCCAATAATATTTTCCTGCTTTACTTTAAACTCCCACTAGCAGTTTTCTTGAGGGTTAGCAAGATTTCACTAACAGTTTCTTCAAGACCCTTTAAGCTTTAGCTAGCGTTTTCTTCACGGTCCTTCCAGCTTTCATCTGCCTCCTAGTCCCAAAGCCA
Organism: Trichechus manatus latirostris; assembly: GCF_000243295.1. Taxonomy (NCBI): domain Eukaryota; kingdom Metazoa; phylum Chordata; class Mammalia; order Sirenia; family Trichechidae; genus Trichechus; species Trichechus manatus. The sequence goes on along the minus strand of NW_004443971.1, from coordinate 17,735,511 downwards.
TGTTTCAGTTTTTGTTATAGTAGCATCCTATTCCCGGTACAAAATTTGTTCTAGTTATTATGACTGTGTAACAAATTACCAGAAAATACTGGTGTAAATCAACACTACTTTGCTCTTTGTTTCTCTTGGTGAGGATTTTAGAGAGGACACAGAGAGAAGGCTCACTGCTGCTCACTCAGCTTCAGCTGGGACTCCTCAAAGACTGGAGCTGGAAGCACCTGAAGGTTCACTGTTACATCTGGGGGGTGATGCTGGGGTACTCACACAGCTGAAGGCTAGAATAGCTGGGCTCTCAAGCATCTCTCTTTCTTTCTATGTGGCCTCTCCATGTGAGTTCTCCAGTATGGTGGCTTCAGAGTAGCTGGACTTCTTACATGTCAGCTCAGGGCTCCCAAAGTATACAACCTGAGAGAGAAAAAGAGAGAAAGAGAAAGGTTTGTGTCTCTGACTCAGAAAGTCAGCAGGACTCTGCTGTTCTTTGCATGGCTGCAGTTCCTGCAAATAAGCAGGCAGGGGAGCACTTCATGAGGGATGAGAGGCCTTGCATTTTGCTTGCCATTCTTAAAAACTAGATTCCACCCGGGAGACTAGGATCCCTGTTCTTACAGATGCAGTCTAGCCAAATACCTTAAAGTAGAACTTCGGGACATTACTCTTCCCAACCCCTGTTGTCATGATGTGCCCAGAAGTTGAGATCCCATTATGTATCAGTTGGGCTCCTTAATTCCACTGTTGACCCGGACTGAGATCAGAGATTGCAACAATTCTTGGGCACATAGAGAGGTCTGAACTCTTTCCTCAGATCCAAAAATGGAAACACCAAAGCGAATTTTGGAAAGAAGGCGAAAGACTGAAACCAACAGTAACAAATACACTGTATTACGGAAGATGTGGCAGAAATGGCTCCACGATCTCCCTTTTACCTTTTACAGGGCACACAGCTAGATTCCTTTAATCGGCTTCCCTTGCAGTTAGATGTGCCCATGTGATTAAATCTAGGAGATAGAATTCCAACAGTGATTTATATTTCTCAATAAGAAATAAAAATAGCTTGATTTTATCTAATACAGTGATCTTGGAAGGGAAACATGGAAGATGGCAGAACCACAAATGGAAGGTGACTGGGTTCCCAGATTTTCACTTAAATAACAGCTGCTTAATGATCAGAATCCCTCTTTTAGATATTTGTAAGAGAGAAATAAACGTATATTACGTGAGGCTGTTGATTTGAGATTGGAAATATATCTTTCATATCTGTTCCCATTCCCTTAACTAATAGAGAAGGTAGTGTATTCTAGGATTGCTGTTGCTGTTGTTAGTTGCCATTGAATTGGCTCAGATTCATGGCTACCTTATTTATAACACAACTAAACGTTGCCCAGTCGGGGACCATCTTCATGATCATTGGTATGTTTGAGTCAAGTCTAAGGTTAGGAAAGCTAAATGTATAACCTCTGTCCTCGGTAAGATTTTAATATATTCTGGGCAGATAAGCATGACTGGGCAGCAAGTTAACTGACAATGAAGGGATATGAATAGTCAAAAGTAAACCAAATATGATTTCCATGGAGAAAGTCTATACTGTATGTTTGGCAGTTTCTTAGGGGAAATAGGGTACCAATGAGGCTTTGGAAAACTGGTAGAGTTTGTATAGTAAGAAAGGGGTAAATGGGGGCATTTTAGAATGTGGCACTGGGCAAGGCACATAACAAGAAAGGGTGTGGGGTTCAAAAGACCAGAAGTAGGTCAGGCTGGCTGGAGCTTATAGTGTGTGCAAGATACTAGATAGTGGTATGCATGGAAAGTTATATTGAGAAAAGACTTCAGAGATGATTCAATACAAAATAACAAATCTGTAATTTATCCTTTTTGAGATAAAGAATAATTTTGCCAGGGAAAAGAATGTTCATTATCTGTAAAGAATTTAAAAACATAATAAAACTGAATAAAATTTGTCTGTTTTTTATTATAGCCATATACTCACAATTTCAACTAAGTCTGTGATGAAATATTCCTCCCTGGAGAAAAAAAAGAATAAAAACAAAACAACAACAAAAAAAACATTTTAGGTCTAGATTCTAAACAGTCGTTATGATTACTTTGAGTTTTAATAATACATATGGAAGCTTCATAACAACTCGCAGTTATCCAGTCAGCTCCCAACATCCACAGTCAGCCACACGTGTTCATTTCAGGAGTAAGTTTCTTTTTTGCTTCAGAATTGTTCACGCTTGCCTCAGGCTCTGATCATGTCTCCAGCCCCTTTGTTACTACATATTCCTGTGGCCAAATAGCAGCTATGAAATAAAAAGTGGTAGTAAATTGATTGTAAGACCAAAGAACCAAGAGCTAGTTCAATTCTGTCATTCTATGTGAACATTTAGAATTTTATTTGTGATGAAAATTTAAAAGAGTGAAACAGATTGTGAATTGTGAGGTGTGATATTTTTGCTTGTTAAGTGACAATTTTAGTTCATAAATGAGACATTTTCTGAATGTCAACAATATCTTTAAAGTTAACACTTGAGTTGTTATTTATCTGTAATAATCAGAAAACAGACTATAATATTATTTTTCATTACTGTGAGAGAACAGTATGTTGATACTTTCTTTTTGTAAAAAGCTTACCTTAATATATTTAAAAGTATTTATTCATTACTCTGTATTCATTGTAATGTTTATTTTATTTTTTATTTCTAATTAATTATTATTTCTATTGGCATATAAATACATATATACACATGTGAATGTATGTGTGTATATAAATCTATATATCTATAGATATAGATATATAAAGTTATCTAAAAGAGAAGTTTCACTGTGTTTTTTTCTGCCCACAATATTTATCATTTCATTTCAAAATTTACTCAAATAGTTTTGTCATATACAAAAAAGTGTGTTAAAGTATGATCTACTCCAGGTGGCAAATATACTAGGTATGCCCCTGCTAACTACAAAAAGCTTTTCTGATAAATTAAGCTACATTAAATTTGAACCCTTTGATCCTTCCAAAGACACCATTAAGAAAATGAGAAGGCAAATTGCAGGGGGTATTGAATATTCACATACGTACATCTCAAAAAGGACTACTACCCAGAATATATACAGAAATTTCACATATCATCGATAAGAATACAAGCAACCAAGATTTAAAAAAAAAAATTATCCAGAAACTTGACCAGACATTTCACAGAAGACATAGAAGTTGCCAATAAGCACAAGAAAAAAAAAAGTACTCAACATTATTAGTCATCAGAAAAATGCAAATTAGGAATTATAATAAGATACCTACCACCACTATTTAATGACAAGTAGGAGCTAATAATGGTCAGATTATGGGGAAGAGAACTCAAGGCAGAGGGCACAGTTGGTACAAGAGTCAAAAGCAGAAGTGAGGTTAGAGTTTCTGAGGAACAGAAAATTTAGTGTGGCTGGCCCCTAGTTTATATGAGATGAGGCCAGGGAGGTGGGAAGGGGTGAGATTACATAGGATCTTCAGGCTAGGCTAACATGCTGGGATTTTATTTTGCATGCAGTGGGGGAATTATATTCTACAGTTAGAGGATTTGAAGCCAGAGAGTCACCTGATCTGATTTATAGTTTGGACAAATGACTAGGATTTAAGAGGACTAGAATATAGGAGGACCAGAGGGAAAGTATAAAGTCCAAACAGGAGGTTATTCTAATGGCCCAAAGCAATACATAATGGAGGCTTGAACTAGGGAGTTAGCAATGGAGATGCACACATATGTTTGTGCTCGTAACGTTTGTGTCATGGATGTAAATGGTAATAGACTAGAGGTGGGGTTTGAAGAAGAAAGATTAATGACTTCTAGGTTTTGGGGTTTTTTTCAACTGCGAAAACAGCAAATTTAAGACCTGCGTAATTCAAGCAGTGAAGACGCAATTAATGGAAATAGAAGTCAGCAGAGAACATTGTCACCTTTGGCTCAATGGGAACATCCAAATGCAAGTGTCCTACAGGTAGATGGAAACAACTATTGACGACAGGTCAAAGCAGGCATATTTGTATCTGAGAATTATCTTTTATTTAATTTTTGCATCTAAGTGAAATAGTTATCTCAAGGAGGAAGTGGAAAAAAAAGTTGAAGAACACATTTTTGGAGGATAAAAACACATAGAGCTTGGAACTACTGAAAAACGATTAGTCAGAGAGGCAGAAAGAGAATCAGCACAGATAAATCATAGAAATCAAAGAGAAGGCATTTTTACTGAATACTTCAGATTGATCAAACTAACTAAAGACAGAAACAAGCAAAGGATTGGGAGCTATGTCATGCAATTCTGACCAGCAACTGTTCCAATTCATTGACAGCAGCACACAGTTTGCAGATGAATGTGAAAACATTAGTTATTGAATCAGTGGAAAAGTTTGGCATAAAATAGGAGAATGAACTAGGATGGATTCTTAGAAGGGACAATCAGTGTTGGGTTTATTTTTAGATAATTTTACTGTATTTGGAAACTCTTAATTCTAGTATTAGTATGTCTTCTTTGACTATAAATTTAAATGAATAAATTATTATTATTTTTAAAATGAACAATTACTAGTTACTCCTGGTCAATATTTGTCTCACAGTGTTTATATTATATGTATTATTATATTATCGTTATATTAGAATTGAGATTCAAATTTTTTCAGTTACTGATGAAAGTAATCGCTGCATTTGCTTGATATTCAGAAGTCTGTTAGATTTTCAGAGCACTTGCTAATGATTCAATAGACATACCGAATAATTCCTTCAACTGCTTTTGAGTCTTTTTTCATAGGATTAATAGTACCTCCCCTCCACCGCCCGCCACACACACACACACACACACATTGGATTTATTAATAGGTTCAAGATCTTAAAACAAAGAATGAGGATGTTAGCACTATCTGTTTTTCAGACAAGCTTTATTTTGTTTAAACCATTCCCTACCTTTATTTCTCTCACCACTGTGTATGTTTAGATAATTCATCCTTTCGTGACTCCAAGATAAATGTGCTAAGTTGAACAAGCATTTTAAGTCTGATCTCCATTTTACTCCAGTTTTGCCACTCCTTTTAATTTTGTTTTCCAAATGATGATTTGTTCTTTGAGTACCAACTGCAAAAAGCCAAGATTCACATGAAATAGCATTTTTCTGAGGAGTTCATTTTTCTAAGCATTCTAATATGCTTCCTTTGCAACCATCATTTTAGGAATGATTTCAGCGCAGACATAAAACACATGATGATTAGTCTTTATAAGTAATTTTCAACTTGCAATCACCCATTTGTTTTCAGGAATTGTGTATCTGTCATGTGTGTGGAACTATGCTAAGAGCAGAGTATATGTAAATAAATAAAATATAGTCTCTGCTTATAGGAGATGGAAGAGAGTATATACACCAAAGAAAATAGCTGCTCTTTTTACCTTGTCCAAATGGATATGTCTTAACTTCTTAAAAAGCTACATCTATTGTGGTTCATAGAGTCCCCGGGTGCTGCAAAAAGTTAACCCACTCAGCTGCTAACAGAGAGGTTGGAGTTTCTAGTCCACCTACAGGCACCTTGGAAGAAAGGCATGGTGATCTACTTCTGAAAAACCAGCCATTGAAAACCTATGGAACACAGTTCTACTCTGATGCACATGGGGTCTCCACAGGTAGGAATCGACTTGACTGGCAACTTCTTATTTTAAATTCTGGTTCACATATGAGTCTATCATTTTATACCTAAACTTTTCCTTTATCCAACAGAATCCACATTCCAAAATGAGTCATTTATGCTCAATACAACTTTGACAAAATGCATAAAAACTCGGGTTTGAAGACTAGCATTTTAAATACATAAAGCAATCATGTTAAATAGAGAATGTTTTTAAAATAGTTGTTTTTAATCCAATCTGTCTTTAAACTTAGTATATCAGATAGCTTTCTGTCCCCACTCACACCGCCTTTGCATAACTTTTTGCTCCAGTCCATGCTGTGGCAACCAGTTGCTCAAACAGGAAATCTGGTAGCCTTTCAGTGAATTGGATCCTTGAGTAAACCTAGAAACGAGAGGGAGTAAATATTCCATGGGACAACACTCTACCAAGGGCAGGATCCCTTCTTCTATCCCTTTGGATGGGCAATTTGTAGGCATCTTCTACTCGGTTCCTTAGATGGTTTTCCGTGGGATCGGACTCTGGTTGTCTACAGCAGTGAACAACTCAGACAACTTCAAATAACACACTCTTCTACTGATTGTCAACCTTCCCCTGGTCCTAGCAATGTACTCCTGTTCCTCAGATCACTGCCCATAGTAAATTACCTATATGCCAGCTCTTGCCTCAGGCTCTACTTGCTTGGTGGTATCCAGGCTAAGACATGAAGTAAAACTTTTTTTTTAAATGTATTTTCTTATTTTAAGAGCTCTAAATCAAGCTATTTTTTGCACTTAAGCATGATACTTTCCTTTTACTTCAGATAGACTATCTTTATGTTATGTCCCATCAAACACTAACAATATGAGTGTATGTATATCTGTGTTTACACACACCAGGAAAACAATATATTTTTGTTGTCCTGGCATTGAAGGTCTTCTACATCTGGTCCCACTTAACTACCCAACTCTATTGGACATTTTCCTCTATATAGACAGTTAATTAAATTCAAACTTTTTTTTCTTACCCTCCCTCCCCAAATCCAAAATTCTATGCCTCTAAATATTTCCATCTCCATGTCTTCATTTTATCCAGCCATACCTAATTCTCAAAAACAAGGAAAAGACTTCCCAAATAAGTAAGAATTTGCCTGGAAATCAAAGCCATTCTAGGCAGAAGAAACTTCCTGTACATAGGCACAAAGAATTGTTCAGACACTTTCAATTGTTTTAACATTTTTAAGGAATAAAGATCTTAGAAGGGTTTGGGACAATAACTTTTATAAAATTTTGACTGTGACTCACACCAAGAAATGCATTATATTTTGCAACCTATTATTAGAGAAAACATATATTTTATTATCCAACTCGGGACATGTTTGAATATAAAAAGGACTGCTAGAGATAATTCGGTTGAGGAAATAGTTATAAATGGGGCTTGTTTGCATGTATGCCCTAACCAGTGCACACACAAAATCTTTCAGCTTTACAATGAGTGAGTATACTGGTATCTTTTCTTCTTTCATATTTCATATTTTTAAAAAATGCTGCCGTATCTTTTTGTTGCTGTCATGCTCACTAAAGATTAAAAAACACTGGCTTAGAACTTCTGGCAAAATGGCGCCCTAGGCAGAAGCACCACGCTGTCCCTCCACAGCAAAGATCCGAAAAACTATGCCGAACAGAGAAAACAACAATCCTGAAACCCCAAAACATCAAATGAAGAGATAAAGAACTCAGCCAAGCACCAAATGGAGTGAGAAAACTGACAGAGAATGGAGAGCGAGGAGAGATTCATGCAGAGGTCCCCTATCAGCTAAAACAGCATGGATCCGCCATCTTGGACTCCTATCGGAGACCCGCAAACAGAGGGTACAAGAAAGCAGCTTCACGGAGCTTCCAGCAGGAGACAAAACAACCAGTAATTTAGGATATACACTTTCCCACCCCCTACCCTTCTTCACCCTCACTCGGCCTCCTCTGCTTCCCACAGCCACAATCTCTTGTCCGGGAAGCACCAGCTGCTTGGATTCCACCCGCTAGAACGGGCAGGCTCTCTGAGTGCCCTTTGTTGGCTGCTGGTGTTGCTTTTTTTCCACTGCTTTGATTTCTTCCCTACCTCTCACCACCTCCCCCTCCTTTTGCACAAATACCTGGCTCCGTGCAGCATCTTTGCTTCTTCCTGAGGAGCTGCGGAGCTCTGTTCTAGTGTGGAGCTGCTTCCCAGTCTGGGCTGCCGCACTGGTGGGATCCCAGGGCTTTGGTTTCTTTTGAATTGTTTGTTTGTTTTCTTTTCCTTTTCTTGAGTTGGGAGCCCATTCTGGCCAGGTGATGCTGAGTGGCTTGGAACCTACCCCCTTGGCTTACACAGATGTGCAGAGGGATCCCTGAGGGCATTTCTTTTTTCATTCTTTTTTTTTTTTTTTCTGTTTTTTGGGGGGCTTTTCTTGTTCTTTCTTTTTTTTAAATTTGTTTTGTTTTCTTTTCCCTCTTTTTCCATTTTTGTCTTTCTTCATTACGCAGTTTCTCATCTCTCTATATCTTCCTTCTATTTCTGTTCCCTGAATACCTGGCCTTGTATACCTCTATGCCTTCTATCCAGGCTGTACTGCAACAGCTGAGAACAACTTCCCCAGACCTCATAGCTGCACCGGTGGGATCCCTGGGAACTTTGTTGTTCTTTTCCCTTTCGGATTTTTATTTATTCATTCTTTTCTTTTATTTTCTTCCTCTTCCCCTTTTTGTTTTTCTCCATTTCATAGTCTCTCATCTCTCCACTCCAACAGCAAGCTCCCCTAGCATTCTTTTTTGTTTGTTTGTATGTTTTTGGCTCCTGTTCTTCTCTCCTCTCTCCCATATCCATCTTAGCTCCACACATAACAATCTCCCCCCTATATCCTGCCAACCTGCACCATGCGCTTGGCATCGCACCACCAAGCAGCGCAGGCGTGGCCTGCTGGAACCTGACCTGCACTGATTGCTGGCCCACCCTGGTGGCTGTAGTAATTGCCACAAGCAACCCGTCCCAGTAACTCCTCTTCAGCTAGACCTGCCCTGCCATACCATATCTGAGTGACTGACCCTGCCAACTGGAGAAGGAGGCAAAAAGTATTGTGCACACAGATGAGCAAACAACAAAGAACACACAGTCCGACTGCTTAGACATGGTCAATTTTTTTTAAAAACGGGATGAAACAAATAAATCTACAATCAATAAATGAGACAAATAACTACTGAATGCCCCAAAGACAGCAGACAATATCAAAACTTTTACAAAAACAGGACAGGATGGTTCCAGTAAGCGTCCAAAATAAAACACCAGATGACTTTCCAGTGGAAAAAAAGGCACTAGAACTACCAGATAGGGAATTCAAATCTCTAATACTCAGAATTCTCCAATAGCTGAAGCAAAAAGCAAACAAAAATGAGGAAAAAATAGAAATATTCATGGAAAATACAGACAAAAAAATTGGAAGAATTCAGGAAAATAATGCAGGAACAAAATGCCAAAATAAATTCAAAACTAGAAATGACACAAAAACAACAATTAGAAATCCAAAAGATACACAACAAGATTTCAGATATGGATGGTGTCATAGAAGGGCTGAGAAGCAGATTTGAAACGGTGGAAGACAAGATAAATGGAATTGAAGACAAACACCTGGATACAACTCTGTCTGAGGAAAACTCAGAAAGAAGAACAAAGAAAAATGAAGAGACCCTGAGGGTTATGTGGGATACAATGAAGGCAAAAATTTGTGAGTAATTGGAGTTCCAGAACAAGGGGAGAAAACAGAAAACACAGAGAGGATCATGGAAGAACTGCTGACAGAAAACTTCCCCAATATCATGAAAGCTGAAAAGCTGGAGATCCAAGAAGCTCAATGAAACCCATATAGGATAGACCCCAAAAGAAAATCACCAAGACATATCATAATCACACTTGCCAAAACCAAAGACAAGCAAAGAATACTGAGAGCAGCTCGTGAAAAACAAGAAATCACATACAGAGGAGAAACAATAAAACTAAGCTCAGATTATTCAGCAGAAACCATGCAGGCAAGAAGGCATTGGGATGACATATATAAAATCATGAAAGAAAAAAATTGCCAGCCAAGAATAATATATCCTGCAAAACTCTCATTCAGATTTGATGGTGAAATTAGGTCATTTCCAGACAAACAGAAATTAAGGAAATATGTAAAAGCCAAACCAAACTTACAAGAATTATTAAAGGGAGTTCTTCAATCTGAGAACAAATAACTTCAGCTCACAGGCAGAATCTAGGACGCAGGATTGTACAAGCCAGATACCAATCTAGGAAATGAACTCTCAAGGACTATGCAAAACCAAAAGAAATACAACAGGGAATCAGAGCAGTTAATCAGTAAATGACAACAACATCAAAACAATAAAAGAGGGAATAAACGGCATATGTATA
>NW_004443971.1:17698900-17721163 GCF_000243295.1 Trichechus manatus latirostris | reverse complement strand
AAAAAAAAGACCAGATTTACTGGCCTAAAGAAGACTGGAGAAACCCCGAGGGTATGGCCCCCACACACCCTTTTACCTCAGTGGTCAAGTCATTTTTGAGGTTCTCTGTTCTGCCGGGGAGTCGACAGCACCATAAAACCAAATGGGACTAATGAGGCACAGCAGTCCAGGGACAAGGGACAGAAGGCAGAAGAGGACAGGAAAGCTGGTGATAGGGAACCCAAGGTTGAGTAAGGATAGTGTTGACGTGTTGTGAGGTTGTGAACCATTGTCATAGGGCAACATGTGTACTAACTGTTAAATGAGAAACTATTTTGTTCTGTAAGCGTTCATCTAAGTGAGAATAGTAGCACAATTGGAAGCACGTAGTCGATGTCACTGAACTGTGCATGTAGAAATTACTGAAATGGTGTATCTTTGCCTATGTATATTTTCACCAAAGGGGAAAAAAAAAAAAGTCAAGAATGGAGAGGGTTGACATGTTGTGGGGTTGTTCACCAATGTCATAAAACAATCTGTGTACTACTGTTTCATGAGAAACTATTTGTTCTGTAAGCCTTCACCTGGAGTACAATAAAAAAAAAAAAAGTAAAAAACTGGCTTATGCAAAGAAGAAGATGAACTTGAAGGTTCCTCCATTTATTCCCCACCAAGAATTGTGGGTGTTTTTATGTAGGCAACAGGGAACTTTTGACAGAGTAACATGACCATGTTTACGTGTTGATAGATTGTCCTTACAGGAAGGAGGGTCACCATACAGTAACTTAAGGAAGATTATTTGACTAAACCCAGACAAATTAGAATTTTACATTGTATACAAATATATTTAATTGCAATTAATACCTTTGACAGAATTATACATTTAATCAAATGAAGTTTAAGTGAATGATTCTAATATATCTCCCCAATAGTCCATTTTCTTCACTCAGTGTTAAGTGAAAATGCATATTTCTTAGTCTCTTCAGATTGTCTCAAAGTGTAATATTTCTGAATTTTCCTTTAAACCCTGTTTTTGTCCCTTTCCAAACTCAGTTTGAGTTTTGTGTATGACATTTCCATTTTGACTTCAAAACATTAGGGAATATTATTTTCCATCAAGAACTGTATATCAACCAGATTACTTAGGTGTGAGGATGAATTGAAGTCACTTAAATTTGTGACTAGGTAAAGTCAGTTGAATGAGAAAATTCTAAAAAATAAAATAAATACATCACCTATGTACCCTTTCTCCAAAAGCTACTGAAGGATGTGTTTCATCAAGGAAAGAAACAAACCAGCAATCATGAAAACAAGGGATCAAGGTAAAAGGGAAGAAAAAGGGACTTCAATATCAGGAAGAGATGAAAGGAATCCTCAAAGGATGGGCAGAACCTGGAAACGGGCCTAGAGCTCAACCAGTCCAGATTGGAGATGAATGAAGCCCTACTGGATGGGGGTCTTCAAACAAAGTGGATCCACTTGACTCTGTGGAAAATTGTTTTGAAAAGCTGTTAAGGGTATAGAATGACTTACTGCCATTTCAAGAGAAAATTAAGAAATAGGAAAAAGTAGACAGTTATTAAACACAAAAACAAAAATACAAGAAAGGAGATCATGGGGCATTGCTTGTATTAGTAGAGAATAATGATTATACGGTCATAATAATGCAACATAGAATATTGATAGAGACATGCAACTTAATCTTAGTATAATAGAGAGTCCATTGATAATGCCGAAAATTAATGTATCAAAAAGTAATAGTATTTGTAAATGTGGAGGTGATAGTAGAAAAGATCTTCAAAAGAAAGCAGTTGTATCTAGGAATTGGAATGACTGTAGCTCAGGAGAGTAGGGGCATCTACTACTATTATTATGAACCTCTCAGTACTATCAGACTCTTTTAAATTGAATGCATTTAGTACTTTGATTAAACTAAAACAATATTAAATTATGTGAATTTAATTTGGCAATTAGAGTAAATTTAAGGTAATGACATAAAAAAATTTCTCAGAACTCTATAGGCTATAATGTAAAACAGAATTTAAAAAAAGTAGTTCTTGCAAGTTTCACTATATATCATTCAAATATACACTCTTTTAAAAAATCTTTCATAATTCAGAGACATTTGCTAACAGAATGAAGGATAACATTGTTTTTAGGTACTGTCAAGTCAGTTCTGAATCATAGCAACAGTATGTACAACAGAAAGAAACCCTGCACGATACTGCATCTCACAATCATTGCTTTGTTCGAGCCCATTGTTGCAGCTACTATGTCAATCCATCACATTGAGGGTTTCCCTCTTTTGTGCTGACCATCTACTTTGCAAGCATGTTGTTCTTTTCCAAGGACAGGTCCCGCCTGATGACATGTCCAAAGTATGTGAGACAAACCCTCGTCATCCTCATTTTTAAGGAGCATTCTGGCTGTGCTTCTTCCAAAACAGATTTGTTCATTCTTCTGGTGGTCCCTGGTATATTTAATATTCTTTGCCAACATCATAATTAAAAGTCGTCAATTCTTCTTTGATCTTCCTTGTTCATTGTTCAGCTTTTGCATACATATGAGGTGATTGAAAAATCATGGCTTAGATTAGGTGCACCTTAATCCTCAAAGTGACATCTTTGCCTTCTAACACTTGAAAGAGGTCTTTTGCAGCCGATTTTCCCAGTACAATATGTGGTTTGATTTCTTGACTGCTGCTTCCATGAACGTTGATTGCAGATCCAAGTACAATGAAATCCTTTACTTCAAACTTTTCTCCGTTTATCATGATGTTGCTTATTGGTGTATGTTGAGGTATAATCCATACTGAAGGCAGTAGTCTTTGATCTTCATCAGTAAGTGCTTCAAGTCTTCTTGGTTTCAGCAAGCAAGTTTATGTCATCTTCATATCACAGGTGGTTAATAAGTCTTCCCCCAAACCTAATCACACATTCCTCGTCATCTAGTCCAGCTTCTCAGAGTATTTGCTCAGCAGAAAGACTGAATAAGTATGGTGAAAGGGTACAACTCTGACACACACCTTTCCTGATTTTAAACCATGCAGTATCCCCTTGTTCTGTGAGAATGACTGCCTCTTCGTAGGTTCCTCATGAGCACAATTAAGTGTTCTGGAATTCCCTTTCTTTGCAAAGTAAACATATTTCTGGTACTCTCTGCTTTCAGCCAAGGTCCATCTGACATCAGCAATGATATACTTTGTTCCACATCCTCTTCAGGATCTGGCTTGAATTTCTGGCAGTTCCCTGTCAATGTACTGCTGCAACTGCTTTTGAATGATCTTCAGCAAAATTTTGCTTGTGTATGATATTAATGATACTGTTTGATATTTCAGCATTCTTTTGGATCACCTTTCTTTGGACTAGGTACAAATATGGATCTCTTCCAGCTGGTTAGCCAGGTAGCTATCTGTCTTCCAAATTTTTTGGTATAGACAAGGGAGGGCTTCAGGGGTTACATCCATTTGTTGAATATTTCAACTGGTATTCTGTCAAATCCTGGAGTCTTTGTTTTTCTCCAATACTCCGATACAGCTTGGACTTTTTCCTTCAATATCATCGGTTCTTGATCCTCCTGAACTGGTTAAACCTTGACCAATTCTTTTTGGTAGAGTAACTCTGTGTATTCTTTCCATCTTCCTTTGATGCTTGCTGTGTCATTCAATATTTTGCCCCTAGAATCCTTTAATATTGCAACTCGAGGCTTGCATTGTTTCTTCAGTTCTTTCAGCATGAGAAGTGCTGAGTGTGTTCTTCCCCTTTGTTTTTCTAACTCCAGGTCTTTGAACATTTTATTATAGTACTTTACTTTGTCTTCTCGAGCTACCCTTTGAAGTCTTCTGTTCAGCTATTTTACTTCATCATTTCTTCTTTTTGCTTTAGCTACTCAATGTTCAAGAGCAATTTTCAAAGTCCCTTCTGACATCCAGTTTGGTCTTTTCTTTCTTTCCTGTCTTAATGACCTTTAGCTTTCTTTATGTATGATGTTCTTTAATGTCATCCCACAACTCATCTGGTCTTCAGTCATTAGTGTTCAGTGCATCAAATCTATTCTTTAGATGGTCTCTTAATTCAGGTGGGATATACTCAAGGTACTTTGACTCTCATGGACTTGTTTTAATTTTCTTCTGCTTCAACTTGAACTTGCTTATGTTCTGCAGCTGGCCCCTGGGTTTGTTCTGACAATATTGAGCTTTGCCATCGTCTCTTTCCACAGATGTAGTCGATTTGATTCATGGATATTCCATCTGGTGAGTTCCATGTGCATAGTCACCATTTACATTGTTGAAAAAAGGTATTTGCAATGAGTAAGTCATTGGTCTTGCAAATTCTTTCATATGACATTTGGTGTCATTTCTATCATCAAGGTTATATTTTCCAGCTACTGATCCTTCTTCATTTCCAACTTTCTCATTCCAGTCACCAGTAATTTTCATTGCATCTTGATTGCATGTATGGTCAATTTCAGACTGTATGAGTCATAAAAAGCTTCAATTTCTTCATCTTTGCCATTAGTGGGTGTTGGATAACCAACCACTATTAGTGATTGAAGGATAACATAGCTAATCTTAAAAGTAAAAAAAAAAAAAAAAAAAATCACGATTTAGAGCGAGGCAACTTTTATCTCTAATTAACAAGTTAAAAATAATGTTTAATTTTAAAAAATCAGTATTTTATATATTTCACTGTTTATGTAATAAATGATTTGGATTTTTTTTTTTTTTTTTTTTTTACTTTTAAAAACAAACTCACATTTTTTACAAACCAAATACTTAGCCATGCTTTTATTATGGAGCTGAGGTGACATTTCTAACTAGCTATTCATTAGATTTAGTCACATAAAATTGATACAAATAAAAGCAAATAACCTAGAGAACATTCTGTTTTATTGTTGTTGTTGTTAGTTGCCATTGAGTCAGTTCCAACTCATGGCAACCCCATGAAACATTGCCCTGTCATGCACCTTCATGATAGTTAGTATGCTTGAGTCCGTTGTTCTGACTACTATGTATTTCAAGGGCCTTCCAACCTAGGGGACTCGTCTTCCAGCACTGTATCAGATAATACTCTGTTGTGATCCATAGGGTTTTCATTGGCTTATTTTGAGAAGTAGATCTCCATGCCTTTCTTCCTAATTTGTCTTAGTCTTGAAGCTCCACTGAAACATGTCCACCATCAGTAACCCTGCTAGTATTTGAACTACCAGTGGCATAGCTTCCAGCATCACTGCAACACACAGGCCACCACAGTACAAAAAACTGACAGACCGTTGGTCAATCTGCTTTATTAGACTTAGAAAAAATTAATATCCACAAATGATTAGTAAACAAAAAAACTTCTAAAATGGAAAGGAAACCATTTTATGTCGAATAATAATAAGAAGATTTTAAATTGAAAATGTTAATTTAAAATGAGCTTAATCTGCATTTTCACATCTTATTTGTCAAACTAACAAACTTTTAACTCTATTCAAATCATAGTAGCTCATGGTGATCCAAGGAAAAAATATTGGAAAATAAAATGGTAATAGAGGAAATGATTGATCCTTTCTGACAGCTTGTAGCACCTGCTATAGGGTAAAGAATAATACTTAAACTCTTTTTTATTAGCAACAAAAAGGTTCTGCCCTAGACTACTCAGCAATAGTAAGAACAAAGCTTGCTTTATAATACAAGTAAATCCACAATCTATTTGTTTCTGCTTGTTTTACTCATTAAGGGGATTCCTTCCTACTGCTTTAACATAATAAATTTCCATTAGGCTTTTAGGCCCCAGAATGGAGGACTATTTTTGTTGTTAGTTTAAATATTGACTTATATCAGATTTATATTTTCCTATATAAACTGTTGCATAGTTTTATGTCTAGGTCAGTTAAGCTGAGTCTAGTTGCATCTTATTCCTCTAACTAAATTTAATGAAATATTACCTAAGTACCTAGTAGGTAATAATAAATCAGTTCTGTAAAATCTAGCAATTGTTATTTTAACATCTCTTTCTATAAAAACTATTAATATTGAAGTCTTTTCTCTATTGTTGGCTATATTATCTACTTACAGATGACTTGCAGACAGTACTTTGTAAAAGAGAGGGCCCATAAAAACATAAATTAGGAGAGTTGCTTCTTTTAATTGCAAAATGGAAAGTTAATTTCCCTCTATTTTTGGCACCACAAGAGTTTTAAGGTCATGAATCACTTTGTGATCATCCCTCACATATTTTCCTCTCAGATGTATATGCTTTTTACTTCATATCCGTTGCTCAGATTAGCTCTTTCCTTTGAATTTTATTATAATAGACACATTGGGGTTGGATAGTCCTTGCTCTATCCTTTCTTGTTAAGAACCCTGTCATCCTGATCCAACAGCTTTGTATATGATTCAAATGTTGCCTTTCATAGAGGCAACTTTTAACCTGGCATGCAAACATTCTCATTATGGGAGGGATTTGGAGAAAAGACAGTGTGGTATGGCTGTCTTCTGAACTGTGCTCTTATTGACCTATTTACCAATTATAGCTTTCTCATTTTAACATTGTGCATTGTGGGCATGCTAAAAGGACAGAAGACAACTCAACCCTTATGAAAGTAGAGTCTATATTAGTATGAAATGGTGGTTACACTATTTCCTATAGAATTTACCGAAAGGCAATTAAGAACATAGGTACAAACATATGAAACTGTAGGTCTGTATTAATCCATAACCATTTCAATGGTGTTGTGTATTTTATGGACTAGTTGGCATTTCAACATACATTTAACATCACATATATTCTATTTGTTGTTGTTAGGTGCCGTCGAGTTGGTTCTGATTCATAGTGACCCTATAGGGTAGAGTAGAACCGCCCCATAGGGTTTTCAAGGAGCAGCTGGTGGATTTGAACTACCGATTTTTTGGTTAGCAGCCAAGCTCTTAACCACTATGCCATATAGATATATATATATATATACACATATATATACATATATACACTATATACTAATATTATACAATTATGTTGTTGTTCTAATATAAGGGATGCTTTTCTTTTTCTCAATGGTTAACTAAATAGGAATTTTCTCCAAAAATATGAGAAAAATTTCAGAGCAACATTATGAGTCATTTGCCCCTGGCAGGTTCCAATTTAGTAACATAAGCATGAGTGGTAAGGCAACCATGCCAATCCACTGTGTCACATCTTTGCCATTTCAAATAAAACAAATACAAATAGGTGTGTGTGTGTCTATCATATACAAGACAAAATGGATTAAATGCACTCTGTACAAACAAGTCCAATGAAGTCAGCGGATATAAAAAAGAAATCAAACCCCATAATTCTCAAAATTTACAATTATATCCAAGGGAGCCAATTTTAATTTAATTCCCCTTCCTTAGAATGGATATTATACCTTGAAAAGTCAATAACACCTTAAAATGGGCCAGGATTTCTTTATATTTTGAAGACGGCTTGATTCATACATTCATTCTTATTTTTTATTCTTTTCAAAGTATAGGATGGAAATAACTTATTGTGAAATATATATTAGGTATGATACCTTATGTTATCAACTGACAGTGTATCTCAATAATAGAGATACATGGACAGATCCTTATTTTATTATGAATATGCAAAACCATTTCAGAAATAAATTTAGCTTTAGAGATCTGTTAATTAAATTATTAATAATTCTAGTCAAGAGCAACATGCACTGTCAAGACAAGAAAAAACTTGATTTTTGCTTAGAAAGGTTAGTAGTTGTTGAAAAAGTAGGTCAGTGAACTAACTGGGTTACTGAAAATAATCAGAACTGACAGGTAGACTAGTGAAGTCTATAGGCTGCAGATTTTTGGTTTGAATGTTTTTGTAAAGATGACATTTCTTGAGTCAGAGACGAAAATGTAAAAGATTATCTGCTAATTTAAAGCATTCATTAAAATGTTTTAAAAGTGTAATAGTATTGAAGAACTTTTTTGAAAGTTAAGTAAAATGTAGTCATTCTAATTTGTATACTCACTTTGTAGTTCTCAAAATCAGGAACCTTCCAAAATTTAATGACATTAATGGAATTATTTGTAGATGTAAATATAATGAGGTTGAGAGATTTTATTATATACACTCAATCTCAAAATAATGATACAATTTCAAATATTACACTATCTTTTAAAAGCTCTTGCAATACAAGAAGAATCCATGCAAAGTAAAGAAAATAGGACTAAGCCAGTGTAACTATAATGTTTTGTTTTGCTAAAAAGAATTCTATGTAGATTTAATACGTCTCTATCATTTTAGTTCACAAATTCAACACCTTAAAACATGTAGCAGGAGACTAGAATTTTAGAGAAGAGTGATAATGGATTTACTTATGCACGCCAGGTTTTTAAATCTTGTATTATTTTAACATGGCTTCTTCAGCTACTTGATGTGTCACTAGATTAAAACGTTCTCTGCAGTTCAAATTGATGATAAATGTCTTTGCCCCCAAAAGAAGATTCCATGTCTAATATGCTGTCTGCAGGAAAATGCATCACTCTAAAGTGTATTTTAAATCTATTAGTAAAGGCTCTTACCACCCCAGTAACTTGCATCGAACACACCGAAGCAAAGAAACATGCAGTGCCTTCCAGCTGGATGCTAATAAGGCCACAGGGGAAAAAAAAGTATTTCAAATATATGCTGCCTAATACCCAATGTCTTGCTCGAAAACAGGCTGAAACTTCCTTTATTAATTATGCTACAAAAATCTAGAATATTTTCAAATAAAATATCTCTTTACCAGTTTTCTGAAGGAAATTATTACATGTTGCTCTTAACTGATCTATTTTTAGAAGTGAAAAGCAGCAGGGTATGTTAGAAAGGGCTGCTTCATGAATTATGTATTTGTCCTTTTTCCACTTGGCTACACGCCCTGTATTTTATGAATCCTTGAAATCCTGAGGATGGTAATTTATAAATTGAAATTTCTAAAATTTCCTAGCCACATGCTTAGTTTTCCAGCTACATCTTTTTGCTGATCACCTGCTCCCAAGAGAGAACAATTCCAGAAGACACCCTTTGTTCATGAAGTACTTAAAGAAGATTCTGAGAAACACTTTTTTTTCCTCAGATGAAGGTCGTGAATCACTTGAATGGCTTTTGTTTTCATCACAAAGTTATTAATTCCTTTCCTAAAGTTGTAATTAAGGGTTCACTCAAATTGTACCAGTTTATTAAGGCTTAGATTACATCTTATAGCTCATATTTTGTTATTGGCTTCACCAGAAAATAATAACAAATCACTGAAATAAAGTAAAACAGAAAGTAAACTAGATGTTTAAATCCTGCAAGTCCCATTAGTGAAATGTTGTAGCTACAAATTTATAAGCCGTATGTGTACAAAATATCTCTCTGAAGCTTTGCTTGGATAATAAAAATAATTTGGCTAACATCTGTGTCTAATACTCCAGAAACAAGAGAGACTTTTTCTGACCCTGAGCTGAATATTGAACATAAAAATATTGATTTGCTTCTCATTCTCACAAGAACATTTACTTCAGACATGAATAGGGGGGCCTGTCCCACTGAAAGAAGCTCCCCCTCTGACGCCCTGCATCCTTTTGTCTTTATCTAATTCCATCATCTCAGAGACCAAAGACTCCCTTTCACAGTGCTTTGCAGTTGCTTGTCATGCCTGACTCTCTGTATTTTGCCTGCCCCTTTCTTTGCCCCTGGACAAGCTAAAGAGAAAAAAAAAAAAGTAATAGTTTTACTGCCTTTCCCAGAGCCTGTTCATGTTCAGTGCTCTCACTTAAGCAGGTCAAAGAAGGTGAAACTCCTTTTCCATAGACTGTTTTTTTAACCTTAGAAGTCCGCCTTGTACTTGAATAATACAGCAAATGTAATTTTAGCATTTTATCCATGAGTGCAGCCAAAGAGAAGCGTTTGAAGAACTTTGTTTAGATCTAGTACGAACTATTTTTAATGATACCATTATACAGCTAATGTGGTGGTAAGACATTTGGCAAGTCACTGGTTAGTGATCAGAGATGATTTTCTTTGAGAATGCATTTAAAGTCTAGCTAAGGTTTAATATTAGAACTCATATTCCCTAAAATGAAAGTACACTGTATAAAATAAACAAAAGATATTTTTTCTTGCAGAGGATATCAGAGTAATTTTTTTTTCCTGTCAGAAGTCATTTAATTTGCAACACAATAATTTTTAAATTTCAAGTGAAATAATTGTCTGGAAGTGCTTTTCTATAAAAGTACAATTGATACCTAGTGTTTTTCTCTACTTAAAATGTTAAAAACCTTTTGTAATTTATGGACACATTAAAATATAGCAGAAAGGTGACAAAACAAGCATTGAATGTGAGCAGAAGAGAACAATGGAATGAAAGGATCAGAGAAATAAAATAGGAAATTTACAAATTTACATACTCGTAGAATTTTAAAATCATCATCAGAGGAAAGGAAGTTATGGCTTTTGCAAATTGATTTTGTCTGTTAACTATTGTTTATTGCTTTTAGAATTAATTCAAAATAGTTCTCTATTCTAAATCCTCACATAGCTCTTCGTGAACTTACACAATCCCCCACCTTTAAAGTTAAAGCAAAACTGCAGACTAGGATGGGCTATTTTTCAGGCATCACAGGTGAGTCATTTGTAATGAGCACTTATTTGGTGCTTTTAGAAACTTCACACCTGGTTTAATTTGTCAGAAAACAATGTTTGCAGCCAGTTCAAGAGAGAAGTATTCTTCTTGACCCCAATCTCTTCTCCTTATGGTGGGTATATTTAATATGCACGATAAGGTTCTGAGATATTTACACATGATTTATGGGCCAAAAGCCAGTTACTAAACTAATGTCTATTGGCTCATATCACACAATGTATATTTGATCGTGTTTAGCTTTCTAGAAGAAAGAACACGGAAAATTTTAAATCAAGTTAAGTACCAATATAAGTATTCATAACTATTCATAAATACACTGTTCAAAGTATTAGTCTAGTTTTTCAAACTGATTTATAAAATATACATAGTAATTAATTAAAGGAATCCTATTCCTAAATGAATGGCACTCGAGGTTTATTAAATTACTAAATATGATTTACAGGCTTGATGGTATGTACCTCTATCCTTCTTTCTACTAAATTAAAATGAATCAGAAAGGAAAAAAAAAGATAGTTTTAAAAAATACTTCTTTAAAAAAGAAAAAAAAAACATGACAAATACAGGGAAAAAATTATACTCTGGGTAGAAAGTTCAAGATGCTCCAATGTTCATATTATTGCTCAAACCGAGGCTATGCAGACATGTTACTGTGATAGAAACAGGCCAACTTGCTGCTATTTTGCCCAACAGCTCGAAACATATAGAGCCTTATTTTTCCTTACTTTAAATTATAATGAGATGAGACTCTTCTATTATTAACCATCAACTGTAACATAGGCTCTTTTTGAATATGCTGTTTTCAAATTGTAGTTTCTTTCCATTTGCTTATACAGTCCATTTTCATCTACTGACTATTGCACTATGTTCCTTACTAGAGAAAAATAAAGATAAAGCAATTAATTATGCCCAAACAATCTGTTTCAAAGAATACGTGGAATGTTATGTAAAGATATTCATCATGTCGATAAGAAAAGAGAAACATTTTGGTAGTAAAGTCTACCCAATATATTTATTATTATTATTTAATATTCGAAAAGACATTATTTTTAGAGAAGTTTTAGATTTACAGAGAAAAAAGTACAGAAAGTACAGCATTCCCATATACCCAATACTCCCTGCATACTGTTTCTCCTATTCTTCACATTTTGCTACAATTAATGAACTAATATTGACACATTATGATTAACTAAAGTCCATAGCTTACATTAGAGTTCACTTTTTGTGTTACATAACCCTATGGGCTTTGACAAACGCATACTGTTATGTGTCCACCATTATAGTATCATATAGAATTGTCTCACTGTCCTAAAAATGCCCTGTGCTTCACTTATTCATCCCTTCCCTCCTTCCTACCTCCCCCAAAACTCTGGCAACCACTGATCTTTTTACTGTCTCTATAGTTTTGCCTTTTCCAGAGTGTCATGTGGTTAGAGTCATATGGCATATTGCTTTCTTTCTGACTGGATTCCATCACTTAATAGTATGTATTTAAGTTTCAGCCATGTCTTTTCTTAGCCTGATAGCTCATTTCTTTTTATAGCTGAATAATACTCCATTGTATGGACGTAATGTGCTTTATTTACTCATTCACTTCCTGAAGGGCATCTTGGTTGCTTCCAATTTTTAGCAATTATAAATAAAGCTGTAATAAAAATTTGTGCGCATGTTTTTACATGAATAAACATTTTCAGCTCATTAGGGTAAATATCTAGGAGTGTGATTGCTGGATCATATGATAAACCTATGTTTAGCTTTGAAGAAGCTGCCAGACTGTTTTCCAAAAACATTCCCACCAGCAATGAACAAGAGTTTTGGTTATTCCACATCTTTGACAGTGTTTAGTGTTATCAGTGTTCTGGATTTTAGATATTATGATAGATGTGTATAGAACTATTATTTTTAATCAGAGAAAATTATGTGTGTGTATAATTTAAAATTCTGTTACTAAATTTTTAAAAAGTACAAAATCAATTACAAAAATGGACTTTAAACATTGAATCCAGTTATCACTAAATTATTGAAGAAGTAAAACAAAACAAATAGAGAGGAAAGATGAAACCATCAGTTAGGGAGTCAAGGACTGTTTCTTAATTAGGCATGTGAATAAGCTCTTAACCTCTCCCTACATCACCTTCTCTCTTCATGAAAGGCAGCAATGAGCAACGATTGATCGTGGTGATGGTTGCCCAAACATAAGAAAAAAAGAAAGGATTTACCATATTTTATGCAAATAATGTACACCATGTATGTTTGTTTGCCAACCATTCCCTCCCTCCATGAGTTATTTTTGTAAGCATGTTGTGCTAATTTTTTTACAGCATCTTGTAAAAAACAAACAAACAAAAAACTGGCCTAGCGGTGCTTATGAAAATACCTCACAGGGGGAGGGAGCAGTTGGCAAACAAACGTAGAAAGTCTGCATTATTTCCAAAAAAAAAAATACGATATTCCTACAAAGTAACCAAAATCCCGACGTGGAGCATACTCTTTAGCATAACATTGAGGACCCTTCATGTGTCTTCTCAACCTGTCTTAGTACAAGACACTGGCCATGCTCTTTGTACGTTAGTAATGTTTGCTCATGCTGTTTCCTCATCCTTCTCTTATTCATAGGTGTTCTCTTACTTCCACTCATAATCGAGGGCCAATCTAAATGGTAGCTTCTCTATGATCCTTTCATAATCTCCAAATTCTAACGGAATCACTCACTCTTCTGATGCTACTTAGCCTTTTGCTTATGCTTATACTACAGCATGAAATGTACACGTCTCCTCCATTAATTTGTTAGCTTCTCAAAGAGAAAGACCAGATATTAATGTTCCATGTTCCATTTAGCAACTAGCATAGTACATTGCAGTGCTCATAAATGTATACTTAATAGAACTGAATTGAAAAGGTATCATTATCAACCATTCAATGGGCATGGGAAAATCTACTACTCTTGAATCTTGCCCAGAGAACTATTTTTAAAATTAATGCTTTCTTTCTATTCTCTATGGACTTATAATCAAATATCTTCTTCAAGGAAGAAACAGGGACTTCAACAACAGTAATTTAATTCTTGCAAACTTCTTTGGTCATGAAACTACTACTTTGCAAACTGGATTTACAGACTATAAAGAGGTTGGTTTGTCTATTTCATGATACCATTTTATGTAAGGACAGCTTACTTAATGGCCACATTGGGGAAAAAAAAAAAATCCACATAAAAGTGATTGAATCACCCCTTTCACCTCTGTGCCAATGACACATGGTCTTTCTAAAACTAGAGGAAGGAAATTGCTATCCCTAATTATGTCTTGATCAATTGTGTCATTTAAAGCATTAACCTATTTTTAGAAGGCTGTTTTTAGATCTATCTTTACTAAGCAAACGTTACTCTTTCTGCAGTCTTTCCCTGTGGAAATAGTTTAGATTATTTAAAAATCATTAATACTAGAGGAAATTAAAAAATAATATATATGAGCCTCAATTTTCAAGGATTAGAAGAAAGTATTTTAGAAAACTTTTTCTGGCTAGACCAAGTAGGCTGGTTCTTCTAGAAAAGTGTATATAGAAAAGTGCATCTTAGAATTCCAGTGTTGTCAAGCACACATACTTGGAAAATATTGTACAATATAGCCTAAGAAGCCCTGGTGGCACAATGGTTAAGTGCTCATCTGCTAACTGAAAAGTTCACAGTTGGAACCTACCCAGCAGCTCCTTGGGAGAAAGGCCTGGCAATCTGCTCTCATAAGGATAACCCGTTGCTGTCAAGTCAATTCCAACTCATAGTGACCTTATAGGACAGAGTAGAACTGCCCCATAGCATTTCCAAGGACCTTTTGCTTAGCAGCCGAACTCTTAACCACTGTGCCACCAGGGCTCCTTCGTAAAGACTACAGCCTAGAAAACCCTACGGGTCAATACTACTCTGTCACATACGATTGCTATGAATCTAGATTGACTTGATGACACCTAGTAACAATACCACATGGCCTCCTCTTGGTGTTTCACAAAGCCAGCAGCATCTCAATGGCTGTGAGAAGAACAATAGTATGAAAAGCTGTATCATTTTATTTTATTCAGGGTTTTTCAACTTTGACATTTCGGCCCAATCATTTTTTGTTGTGAGGGGGCTGTACTGTGTGTTATAAGATGTTTAGAAACATCCATGGCCTCTACAACTGTATGCCAGTAACATACTCCCCATTGGTGACAGTCAAAAATGTCTTCAGACATTGCCAAATAGCCCCTAGTGAGCAAAGTCACCCTCTGTTGAAGGTTTTCTCAAAGTCATGTAATCTTGAAGAAATTCATATTAAGGCCAAATAAGGCAATTGGAGAAATATGTATATCACTAATTATGTGGCCAGCACATTCTAAGCACATTTCACTGAACTCATGTAATCAACAAAGGCAGTATTTCAAGTATTTTAGTTCCTATCACTTTTGGATACCTGGTGGTGCAGTGGTTAAACATTCAGCTGCTAACTGAAAGGTCGGCAGTTCAAATCACCAGCCACTCTTTGGAAACCCTCTGGGGCAGTTCTACTCTGTCCTATAGGGTCACTATGAGTCTTAATCGACTCAACAGCAATGGGTTTGGTTTTCTTTTCTTTCTTTTTTTTTAATCACTTTTGGATAGTTGTCTTAAACATAAAGACAGACAGAAATGTTTTCCTTTTTTTTTTTCCAGTTTGTATTAGACATTGTCTGAGTTATCTAGTGCTGCTATAACAGAAATACCACAAGTGGATGGCTTTAACAAAGAGAAATTTATTTTCTCACAGTCTAGTAGGCTAGAAGTTCAAATTCAGGGCATCAGCTCCAGGGGAAGGCTTTCTCTCTCTGTTAGCTCTGGAGGAAGGTCTTTGTCATCAATCGTCCCGTGGACTAAGAGATTCTCCAAGCAGCAACCCCGGTTCAAAGGACATGGTTTGCTCTCAGCACTGCTTTCTTGGTGGTATGAGGTCCCCCCTCTCTGCTTGCTTCCCTTTCCTTTTATCTCTTGTAAGATAAAAGCTGGTACAGGCCGCATTCCAGGGAAACTCCCTTTACATTGGATCAGAGATGTGATCATAGTAAGGGTGTTACAATCCCACCCTAATCCTCTTTAACATAAAATTACAATCACAAAATGGAGGACAACTACCCAATACTGGGAATCACGGCCTAACCAAGTTGAGACATATTTTTGGAGAACACAATTCTTCATCAGAAAGGTTGGCAGTTCGAATCACCAATCGCTCCTTGAGAACCCTATGAGGCAGTTCTACTCTGTCCTATAGAGTCACTATGAGTCTCGTTCGACTCAACAGCAACGAGTTTCTTTTTTTTTTTTAAATCACTTTTGGATAGTTGTCTTAAACATAAAGATGAACACAGAAATGCTTTCTTTCTTTGTTGTTTTTTTTTCCAGTTTGTATTAGACATAAAAAGTAGAGAGATATGATTTAAGCATGAAATCTTCATGGGAAAATATTATGCATCACTGTAACCTAGGCTTTCTGGATGAAGGTTGTACTAAGTCAGCCTGCCTTTTACAGGGATGCATGAGGAATAGGTAGCAACTCTCAGTACGTGCACTGAGTACCATGCACACAGGACCAGATGCCTTCACACTCCTCAGCCAGAAAGGTCTAGAATGAATTACAGGAACAAGAAACGCGGTGAGAACTGGGCTTATCTCCCCAGGAACTTTCTGGCTTATTCCAAATATCTCTTCATTTTTTTCTTCATGTATTTCTCTAAACTACTGAAAAGGAGAAAGGATGACTATAGACCCCATAAAATGCAAAGAGGAAGAAATTTATGGCTGATTAAAATGATAATAGGTGTAGTTGAAATCTGGAATGCTGTTAAATTTTTAACTATAACTCCTAATTATAGCCCTTCTGACACTTTCTGTTTCTGAGATCCATCACTGCATGGTGGAAATGACCTCAATACATTTGTTAACGAGATCTCAGGTTTTTTTTTTCTTCTTCAGTTACTTAAGTAAAGTATCTCTCAAGACAGTCTGTCCTGTGAAAGGTGAGGTTTCCTTCCTGAATCTGAATGACTCCCTTGGGGTTTGAGAGTGGTTTACCTTTGGTTAGTATAGCAGATAAAATGTTGCATGCTTGGATCAGGGCTCCTGGCTCAACATCCTGGGCTGTGAAGCCAGTTGCTTAACTCAGGGTGGCTTCAGCTGCTACACTGTACCATCTTCCCAGCACTCTTAGCTACCTGAGAAAGAAGGTATGGATTACTGATATTAAAACACTAGGTGCAGAATCTTAGATCTGGTGTATATTGTAGTAGTGATTTCAATTTAAAAAAAAAAATGAAGTTGTCTTTCCACAACTCAGAAATAGTGGGCCAGATGGCCCAAGATGGTGGTTTCGTCACACATACCATGCAGTCTCCCTACAGCAAAGAACCGAGAAACCAAGTGAACCAGATATAGATGACAATCTGGGAACACAGAATAGCAAATGGAAAGACGAAGAATTAGATCAAACACCGAAGGGAAGAAGAAACTGAATGAAAACAGCAAACGAGAAGATTTATGGACCTTAGGCACCCTGCCAACCAGCCCGGTGCAGCATGGCCATCTTGAGACAAAGCAAACAGTGTTCCCGGGTGAGGGGCACATGAAGGCAATTTCATGGAATCCTCAGTGCAAGACAGAGATACTGTGTAGACAAACATGGAGCAAAGCAAAGTTAGCAGAATTTGAGCTAGATCTAAGGACAGACAATGCAGGAAGGCAAGCGATAGCCCTAGGGATCAGGGCTACCATAAAGCAGGAGGAAGTCAGAAAATAGGGACGGAACTACTCACCAGCAGTGGTCCCTGATCATTTTGGTCGGTGGTGCTCACGGATTGGAGGATCCTTGGAACGGCGGGTAGAGAGCCCCCACCCGACCAGACTCTGGACACACCTCTTCTTCACATTGGGTTAGGGCTGTGTCCTGATCACGGGCTGCACTCTGTGGGGAGTACCCCAGTGCCCACACAAGAGACTAGGGGAACATGTCCCCCCTCCTTTCCGCCTGCCCTCCCAGTGACCAGTAGTGTGCCCTACCTCTCCCCTGCCTTGCAATCCATGGCACACACTCCCACATCATCAGACTAGCAACCAGAGGCTCATATCTTGCTCACCCATGGGACCAGCAGTGTACATTTCCACGACTAGACTGACAAACGGAGGTGTAAGACCATATGCTTCCTAGTCCCCCAGTGCTTCAAATTTATTCTTGAGATGATCTCTAAATTCAGTTGGGATATACTCAAGGTTGTCCTTTGGCTCTTGTGGACTTGTTATAATTTTCTTAAGCTTCAGTTTTGAACTTGCATATGAACAACTGTCTCTTCTGCAGTCAGCCCCTAGCCTTGCTCTAACAGATAATATTGAGCTTTTTCCTTGTCTCTTTCCACAGATGTATTTGATTTGATTCCTGTGCATTCCATCTGGTGAAGTCTCCTTATATAATCCTCATTTATGTTGTTGAAAAAAGATATTTGCAATGAATAATATGTTGGTCTTGCAAAATTCTATCATTCAATCTCCAGCATATTTTCCAACTACTGATCCTTCTTTTTCGTTTTCAACTTTCACATTCCAATCATCAGTAATTATCAATGCATCTTGATTGCATGTTTGATCAATTTCAGACTGCAGAAGTTGGTAAAAATCTTCAATTTCTTCATCTTTGGCTTTAGTGGTTGGTGCATAAATTTGAATAATAGTTATATTAATAGTTATATTAACTGGTCTTCCAATTACTATCACTGACAGCTTTCTACTTCAAGATAGATCTTGAAATGTTCCTTTTGATGATGAATGCAACACCATTCCTTTTCAATTTGTTATTCCTAGCAAAGTAGACCATACGATTGTCTGATTTAAAATGGCCAATACCAGTCCATTTCAGCTCATTAATATCTAGGATATTGATCTTTTTGCATTCCATTTCATTTTTGACAATTTCCAATTTTCCTCAATTCATGTTTCATACATTCCATGTTCCAATTATTAATGGATCCTTGCAACTGTTTCTTCTCATTTGAGTTGTGCCACATCAACAAATGAAAGTCCCAAAAGCTTGACTTCCTCTGCATCATTAAGGTCGACTCTACTTTGAGGAGGTAGCCCTTCCAGAGTCATATTTTGAGTGACTTCAAACTTACGGGCTCATCTTTCAGCATTATGTCAGACAATGTTTTGCTGTTATTCATAAAAGGTTTTCACTGACCAATCTTTTACAGGAGTAGACAGCCAGGTCCTTCTTCCTAGTCTGTCTTAGTCTGGAAGCTCCACTGAAACCTGCCTACAAGGGTGACACTGCTGGTATTTGAAATACCAGTGACATAGCTCCAGCATCACAGCAACACACAGACCACCACAGTACAACAAGCTGACAGATGAGTGGTAACACTTACAAATAGGCATCGACAAAACTAAGTGCTGATTTCTCAGCAGAAACCATGCAGGCAAGAAGGCAATAGGATGACATATATGAAACCCTGAAAGAAAATAATTGCCAACCAAGAATCATATATCAAGCAAAATTATCTTTCAAATACCATTATGAAGGTAGGAAATTCCCAGAAACAGAAATTAAGAGAATTGTAAAATCCAGACCAACCTTACAAGAAATATTAAAGGGACATAGAACCAACGACATCAGACGACAACTTGAGATTAATACACACGGCAACATCACCCAGATACCAACCCAGAGAAAGAGTTCTCGAAAGTAAAATAAAGCTGCAAAACTGAAAACAGGGAACTAGAGATGTCAATCTGTAAATGATGACAACTTCAAAACAAAACAGGAAAATAAATAGTGTAATTATAGGACTTCCATATGGAGACGAATTCAAGGTGATATCAAGATATAACAGACTATCTTAAATTTAGGAAGATAAAGGTAAATTTCAGAAGAAGAAAATCAAAAAGACTCAGTAAACACAAAATCAACAGCAATGAAGGATAAAAGAAAATCTAAACAAAAAGAACTCAGCACCAAAATTTAAGTGGGACAAAGAAACCGTTAACACCACACAAACACACACACACAAAAACATAACAAAATAGCAACAGTAAATTCAAACCTATTAATGATCACACTGAATGTAAATGGTTTAAATGTACCAGTCAAGAGACAGATATTGGTAGAATGGATTAAAAAACTTGACCCAAACATTTTTTGTAAAAATGGCACTCTAGGTAGAAGCACCACGCCGTCCCTCCACAGCAAAGATCTGAAAACCTAAGCCGAACAGAGAAAACAACAATCCTGAAACCCTAAAACATTAAATGAAGAGGTAAAAAACTCAGCCAAGCACCAAATGGAGTGAGAAAACTGACAGAGAACAGAGAGTGAGGAGAGATTCATGCAGAGGTCCCTTATCAGCTAACGCAGTGGAGATCCACCATCTTGGACTCCTATCAGAGACCAGCAAATGGGGTACGAGAAAGCAGCTTCACGGAGCTTCCAGCGGGAGACAGAACAACTGGTAATTTGCAATATATGCTTTCCCACCCCCAACCCTTCTTCACCCCCACTCAGCCTCCTCTGCTTCCCACAGGCACAATCTCTTGTCCAGGAAGAACTTGCTGCTTGGATTCCACCAACCCGAACAGGTCGGCTCTCTGACTGCCATTTGTTGGCTGCTGGTGTTGCCTTTTTTTCCACCTCTTTTGATTTCTTCCTTACCTCTCACAACCTCCCCCTCCTTTCGCTCAAATACCTGGCTCTATGCGGCATCTTTGCTTCTTCCTGAGGGGCTACGGAGATCTGTTCAAGTGTGGAGCTGCTTCCCGGTCTGGGTTTCCCCAATGGTGGGATCACAGTGCTTTTGTTTGTTTGTTTGGGGTTGTGTGTTACTTTTCTTTTCCTTTTCTTGAGTTAGGAGCTCGTTCTGCCTGGGCGGTGCTGTGCGGCTTGGAGCCTACCCCCTCGACTTGCCCAGACACGCAGAGGGATCCCTAAGGGCATTTCTTTTTTTGTTGGTGTTTTTTTCTTTCTTCTGTTTTTTTGGAGGGGCTTTTCTAGTTCTTTTTTTTTAAATTCGTTTTGTTTTCTTTTCCCTGTTTTTCCCTTTTTGTCTTTCTTCATTACTCAGTTTCTCGTCTCTCTATATCTTCCTTGTCTTTCTGTTCCCTCCATACCTGGCATTGTATACCTCTACCCCTTCTAGCCAGGCTGTACTGCAACACCTGAGACAACTTCCCCAGACCTCACAGCCACATCAGTGGGATCCCTGGGAACTTTGCGATTCTTTTCCTTTTCCAATTTTTATTTATTCATTCTTCTCTTTTTTTCTTCCTCTTCCACTTTTTGTATTTCTCCATTCATGGTCTCTCATCTCTTCACTCCAACGGCAAGCTCTCCTAGCATTCTTTTTTGTTTGTTTGTATGTTATTGGCTCCTGTTACCCTCTCCTCTCTCCCATATCCATTTTAGGTCCACACGTAACAATCTCCCTGCTACACCTGGCCTACCTGCACCGTGTGCTTGGCATCGCACCACCAAGCAGCACAGGCGTGGCCTGCTCAAACTTGCCCTACACTGATTGCCGGCCAGCCGTGGTGGATGTAGTAAGTGCCACAAACAACCCATCCCAGTGGCTCCTCTTCAGCTAGACCTGCCCTTCCATACCATATCTGAGTGACTGACCCTGCCAACTGGAGAAGGAGGCGAAAAGTATTGTGCACACAGGCGAGCAAACAACAAAGAACACACAGCCTGCCTGTTCAGACATAGTCAAATTTTTTTAAAAAAGGGATGAAACAAACAAATCTACAATCAATAAACGAGAAAAATAACAAATGAATGCCAAATACAGCAGACAATATCAAAACTTTAACAAATATAGGACAAGACGGTTCCAGTAGATGTCCAAAATAAACCACCAGATGACTTTCCAGTGGA
This sequence comes from Trichechus manatus latirostris, assembly GCF_000243295.1. NCBI lineage: Eukaryota > Metazoa > Chordata > Mammalia > Sirenia > Trichechidae > Trichechus > Trichechus manatus. The sequence continues at coordinate 17,699,645 of NW_004443971.1, read as the reverse complement.
AAAAAAGGCACTAGAACTACCTGATAGGGAATTCAAATCTCTAATACTCAGAATTCTTCTAGAGCTGAAGCAAAAAGTAGACAAAATTGAGGAAAAAACAGACAAATTCATGGAAAATACAGACAAAAAATTGAAAGAATTCAGGAAAATAATGCAGGAACAAAATGCCAAAATAAATTCACAGATAAAATTATACAAAACCAACAATTAGAAATCCAAAAGATAAACAACAAGATTTCAGAAATGAATGGTGTCACAGACGGGCTGAGAAGCAGATTTGAAATGGTGGAAGACAGAATCAGTGGAATTGAAGACAAAAACTTGGATACAACTCTGTCTGAGGAAAACACAGATAAAAGAACGAAGAAAAATGAAGAGACCCTGAGAATTATGTGGGATACAATCAAAAGCAAAAATTTGTGAGTGATTGGAGTTCCAGAACAAAGGGAGAAAACAGAAAACACAAAGAGAGGATCATTGAAGAACTGCTGACAGAAAACTTCCCCAATATCATGAAACATGAAAAGCTGGCCATCCAAAAAGCTCAACGAACCCCATATAGGAGAGACCCCAAAAGAAAATCACCAAGGCATATCATAATCACACTTACCAAAACCAAAGACAAACAAAGAATCCTGAGAGCAGCTCAGGAAAAACAAGAAGTCACATACAGAGGAGAAACAATAAGACTAAGCTCAGATTATTTGGCAGAAACCATGCAGGCAAGAAGGCAATGGGATGACAT
>NW_004443971.1:17671642-17693386 GCF_000243295.1 Trichechus manatus latirostris | reverse complement strand
GTACAATAAAAAAAAAAAAAGCCAAAGGAAAAAAAAAATGGTCCATCAATATGATGCCTATGAGAGACACACCTTAGACACAAAGACACAAATAGGTTAAAAATCAAAGGAAGGAAAAAAATATATCAAGGAAACAGTAACCAAAAGAGAGCAGGAGTGGCAGTAATAATCTCTGATAAAATAGACTTTAAGTCAAGATCCATTAGAAGAGACAAAGAGGGGCATGTATTGATTAAAGGGTCATTCCACCAAGATGACGTAAGCATAGTAATTATTTATGTACCCAATAACAGAGCTCCAAAATAAATAAACTCTAACAGAATTGAAAAGAGAAATAAACAGTTCTACAATAATAGTAAGAGATTTTAACACACCATTTTGATGATGGACAGAAAAGTTAAAAAGAAACTAAACAATGATACAGAAGAGCTAAATAACACAATCAACCAACTCAATCTCATAGACATACACAGAACACACCACCCAACAGTAGCACAGTGCACAGTTTTCTCCAATTCACCTGGATTATTCTCCAGAATAGACCAACTTTTAGGCCACAAAGCAAGCCTCAATAAATTTAAAAAAATCAAAATTATACAAACCTTCTTCTCTATCATAACACTATAAAACTAGAAATCAGTAACAAAGAATAAAGAAAAAAATTGAATACATGGAAACTGAATAACATCTTGCTTAAAAAGTATTGGGTAATAGAAGAAATTAACAATGAAAATTAAAAATTCTTAGAATCAAATGAGAATGAAAACACAACATACTAAAACTTTTGTACCACAGCAAAAGCAGTGCTCAGAGGAGAGTTTATAGCAATAAATGCACACATCAAAAAAGAAAAAAGGGCCAAAATCAATAGCTTAAACCAACAACTCTTACAAATCGAAAAAGAGCAGCAAAAGAAGACCACAGTACCAGAAGAAAGGAAATAATAAAGATCAGAGCAGAAATAAATGAAACAGAAAACAGAAAAACAATAGAACCAATACCACTAGAAGTTGGTTCTTTGAGAAGATCAGTAAAATGGACAAACCACTGGCCAAATTGACAAAGGAAAAAGAAAAGAGAAGATGCAAATAACCAAAATAAGAAATGAGATGGGTGACATTATAGCAGAACCAACGGAGATAAAAACGGTCATAACAGAATGTTATGAAAAATTGTACTCCAACAAATTTGAAAACCTAGAAGAAATATATACGTTTCTAGAAACACACTACCTACCTAATGTAACAATAGTCCATAGAGAACACAAAGCATGCTTCACAAATTATCAAAATGAGTTGTGGTAGATGCGGTGACTACACTTATTAGGTGCTTGTTTTGTGCCATGGGTTGTGTTAAGCTGTTTACAATGTGTTACCGTATTTATTTCTCACAGCCACCCTATGTTATTGGACAAGTGAGAAATAGGATAGAAATGAGAAGAGTTTGCTCAAGTCGACATAGCTAATAAATGATAGAATTGAGATTTGAGCTTGTTTGCTCTTTCTTATCACCACATTATGGACGGTAAAATGCAAAACAGCAGAATTTGAATTGGAACCTTAGCCTCCTGACCCTGAGTGTACGCCCTTTTGACTACATCCCACACATTCTCATATATACCTGAGAACTCTCCTATAGAGTTAGGACAACAACGGCAGTGAAAGACAAGGTGTACCAAAAAACTCATAGGCTTTTGAGTAAGTCTTGCCAAGGTCTAAATCTCAATGCAGCAATCTAAGGGGGGTGTGTTTTGTTTAATCTCTCTAGGCCTCCATCTCTACCTCTTTAAACCAGTGATATCCACTTTATGGGATGAAAATGTACATAAAATCTATATAGCATGGTGTTATGAAACAAATATACATGAAAACCATAACATGGTAACTGGTGCTTAATTGTTGGATATTCAATTGTAGACAATGAATAATTTTCAAAATATTATCCCAATATTAGTGTAATTAGCAAATATTTTTGAAAAAAAAATATTTTTCTTTCTGAGTCTATTGACCCAAGTTGTGGCCCAACAGACTATGGGAGAGAGGATGACCTGACGACAAAGATAATTAAAAACAAAAAAGAAAATTAGTTTCTCAAATGCAAATTGGAAAGTTCAGGAAAGTAATAACATTGCAAGATAGGCCTCGGATTATTCAAATTTCTTCATTCTCCCTACCCTCTTCCTCTACCGCGTGCAATGTAGATGGAGAATATGCCTCCATACCTATGACAGCTAAGTTCTATCCCGGGATACTTAGCTCAAGCTTAAAAAAACCCACCCATTGCCACCCGTTCGATTCCAACTCAAAGAAACCCTACAGGACAGAGCAGAACTGCACCAAAGGGTTTCTAAGGCTGTTGTCTTTATGGAAGCAGACTTCCACATCTTTCTCCCACGTTGCTGCAGTTGGGTTTGAACTGCCAACCTTTCCGTTAGCAACAGAGTGCTTAACCACTGCACCAGGGCTCCTTTAGCTCAAGCTTAAATTGAGGAAATTTGATCTGGATTTGAAATTGGACTTGTACTCTCTTGATTCTCCTTCCACTACCTCTAGAGCCCAACAAGATAACACTGTTCATTTACTTTTGTTTGTTTAGTAGCTGATATTCTCTACTTGAGCTAAGTCCACTGCCAGGTTTAAATGACTGCCCCAAGTTGGTGGTCCCTGTCCCTTTAAAAACCCAGCAAACAATAAGGAGCCTGTAAGGAAGATCTAACTGGTGATAGATAAAATAATGATATTACATTTTTCTCCACATAGTCTGGTTTAAGTATGGATAAATTTGCAACTCTGTAAGAGAATCTCTCTCCCCACTCTAATTCCATCCTTTATATGCCTTTTAAAACAAGTATATATTTTAATAGAAATACTCTATTTAGATAGTTAGTGAGTAGCATTTGACTGGTATTAGATGATGACTTGAAGGAATTAGTCTGGCTATATTATTTTAATTTATCAATTTTTTTCTTCCTGATTTTTTTTTTCTTCCTTCCCTTTGCTTCTATTTCAGCATGTAGTCTGCTCTGTATTCAGTGCTTTAGGGAAGGGATGTAGCAGAGAATAAACAACAAATGTAACTAGTCCTGACTTCATTTTTTAAATTCATTTACTCCTGCAATATACGGAACTGAGAAAATTTCAAAATGGTAACATCTCTTCCTCCTAAAATTAGTTGAAAGAGTCACATCAACTCATAACTAATGCTCATATTCATTTATTCAGTCAACAAATACTTTTTGTGTTTCTTGTTTTGTACCAGGACCTTCTGAGAGGGGCTGTATGCTGAAGATAAAAAGTATAGAGACCAAGTCCCACTTCATGGGATGAGGGCGAGAGGAGGGACACACAGTAAAAGAGTAAAACCAAATAGACATAGGGTAAAATGTACATATCAGATAGAGCATTGTAATACCATATTTTCTTTACAAAAACCTAAACCCTAGAGAGGGGAAGAAAAGGAGGGACATAAACACACAAAGACAGAGAGACACCTGAAAAGAAAAGGATTTTCCTCAGAGGAGAATTATGTCTCCTCAGATCAAGAGAAGAAAAGGAGACCACTGTGTTCTTGTTGCCTGCAGAAGGCACCTGGTCTCCACTTGCTAGGAGAGCTCACAGGAGAAAAGGTCTTCATGTTGCTTGTAGGCAAAAAAGAACACAGGCTGTCTCCCCAAAGTTTTTCCATGAACCATGCTTGCAACTGAAGCAACGGAGGAAACTGAGAGACCTGAGGGATCTGTAGGGCCAAGATGAGGATTTCTCAGCAGCTACTTGAGTAGACTGATTACCAAAAACAAACAGGCTATCTTCAACTCCATGAAATTGAGTAAGACCTCAAACCAAAGCATAATCCTCGGTTGTTGTTGTTGTTGGGGGCCATTGAGTCAATTTTGACTCACAGTAACCCCATGTGACAAAATAGAACTGCACCATAGGGTTGTCTTGGCTGTAATCTTTACAAAAGCAGATTGCCAGGTCTTTCTCCTTTGGAGCCACTGGGTGGGTTCAAACCACCTATCTTCCGGTTAGCAGCCCAGCCCTTAACCATTGCACTACCAGGGCTCCTCACAATCATGGGTAGCGGGACCTTAATAAGGGTTTTAGAGGTTCAGGAATTTTTTTCAATTGTCTGGTAGAATTTGAGTTGAAGTCAGAAATTGGGGAGTTTATAATAATGATATAAATATAATATTTGTGCACTTAATTTCACTGACTGACACTCATATCTGTTATACCAGTATTGTACGTATCTTGACATCATTCTGTTTCTCACTGCTAAATTAAAGCAGTTGTCAAATCCTGTTTATTTACCTAAGTATTTCTCACAACCTCCACTACGTCTTTATCTCAATTGCTATGTCCCTGGTTCATCTCTCTGAATTGCTATAATTCCCCCTGACCAGCCTCCCCACATCCATTCTTATCGTTCTTCAGTCAGTATAATACCCAGAGCATTCTACTTAAAACCCACATCTCACAACATCACTTCCCTGTTTCAAACAGAATCAAGGACATGACCCAAGAACCTTTCAAGGACTGGTTCCTCTACTCCAGTCTTCTCTATTTCTTTCAGATTGCAGTTTCTACTCCAGCAAGATGGAACCGCCACATATTTTTCCTAGTGTCAGTTCCTATGCCCATGCTGTTCCCTCTGTTTGGAATTACCCTTCTCCACCCCTAGCCACCCACTTTGCCTAGGTAACTCCAACTTCCTTTTTAACATTCAACTCAGGCATCTCTTCTGTCAGGAAAATCTCTGACCGCAGCTTTAGCCCACCTCCTGTAATACCACTATGTTGTTGTTGATGTTGTTAGGTGCTGTCGTTTCCGACACATAGCGAACCCATGTACAACAGAACAGAACAATGTCCGGTTCTGTGCCATCCTCACACTAATACCACCATAATTTATGTAATAATTGCACATACACATATTTTATATTCTGTGAATACCTAATTATGTATCTGTCTCTGCCCATGAACTGTGAACTCCCTGAAGGCAGGAACCATGCTCGTGGATCTTTGAGTCCCCAATGCCTCCAACATTGCCTGACCTATAATAGACATTCAATTCATATTTGTTGAATTGAATAAAATTATCTATATAGAAATCTAAAAAACTACACTGATTGCCATTGAGTCGATTCCAACTCATAGTGACGCTATAGCACAGTTAGAACTGTCCCATGGGGTTTCAAGGAGTGACTGGTAGATTCAAATTGCTAACTTTTTGATTAGCAGCCATAGCTCTTAACCACAGAGCCAGGAATGTTGAATATACCACTGACTGCCAAAAGAACAAACAAATCTGCCTTGGAAGAAGTACAGCCAGAACGCACCTTAGAAGCAAGGATGACAAGACTTCGTCTCAAATACTTTGGACGTGTTATCAGGAGGACATCACATGCTTGGTAAAGTAGAAGGCCAGTGAAAAAGAGAAAGACTCTCAATGAGATGGATTGACACAGTGGCTACAACTCATGGGCTCAAGCATGACAATGATCATGAGGGTGGTGCAGGACTGGGCAGTGTTTCTTTCTGCTGTACATAGGGTCACTATGAGTAGGAACTGACTTGACAGCACCTAACAACAACACATAGAAATCTGGTGACCCTTCAGGGATCTTCCATCAGGAATCTAATTTTAGAGAATCCAGATGTTTCCAGGCAAGCAAATGAATATGCCAGTAATTCTTCAGGGACCATCAATGTGTATTTTGTCTGATGAGTTTAAGGACTTATCAGAGGCTAGATCACAGATAGGAATGTCTGAGCTGTTCCTAAGGCAAGGCACTATAAGTAGGTGGATGTGAACTTCAGATCGCTGTTCAGTTCTGCTGTCATGATTTACCAATGTAATCTTCGTCATAGGTCCCCTGCATTTATATTACACCTCATAGCTTAGAAAGCATTTTCTTACACTTAATAGTTTTAAGAACTCTATAGGGTAGGCGTTATTATCTCCACCTTATAGATGAGATAACTGAGGCTCAGAGGGATTAAGTGTGTGGTATAACACCTCAATCCTATTAAATCACAGAGCCAGTGTTGAACTGATTCGATAATCTTTGATTCACGCTGACTTTTGGAATTCAAGTTCAATCATTAGGTTTTTCAGTGGAACTGGGAATTTTTGGGTTGCAACTGATTTTTTTTTTTCTATTCTCAAATCTAGATGCAGGATGAGTCTATAGAAAAATGAAAAAATAAAGATTTTTGATACATATCACTGTTTGGGGGGTCTCTAAATAAATCAATTAAACTCCAGTTGACTTTTAGTAATTACGCGAATAACATGTAATTGCCATGCAACATCTGAAGGCAAAATAACAGACATCTGTTGCTGTTGTTGTTAGTTGCCATCAAGTCCATTCTGATTCATGGTGACCCCATGTATGCAGAATAGAACTCCGTATGGTTTTCAAGTCTGTGACCTTTAGAAGCAGATTGCCAGGTCTGTCTTCCAAGGTGCCTCTGGGTTGGTTCAAACCACCAATATTTCAGTTACTACTGCTTAACCAATGTACCACCTCAACAAAAAACCCACTGATGTCAAGTGGATTCAGACTCATAGTGACCCTATAGGACAGCGTGGAACTGCCCCATAGGGTTTCCAAGGAGTAGCTGGCGGATTCAAACTGCCAAGTTTTTGGTTAGCAGCTGAGATCCTAACCACTGTGCCACCAAGGCTCCTTGTACCACCCAGGGACTCCTTAATATGTATCTAGCTGTTTTCAGACTTCAACATAGGACTGGCACAGCAAAATTGGAAGAGAAAAGGAAGTCTTTTAGGGTTTTCTTTATTTCAGTTTTTTATGTGTCTTCTCTCTAACTTTCCACTCTACATGATGAAATTATTCTCAGGTTACAGCAATTCATCTCCCAATAAATCTGTCTGTGTCCATGGCTTCTTTCCTGTTCTAGCTGTCAAGCACCATAAGGGTAGTATTAATATCTCATTCAATCTTATTAATTTGTTCAATAAACATGAATTGAATGCCAATTATATGCCAAGATTCTGATACACTCTGGTGTTCCCAAGATGAGTAAGATCTCGCTTATCCTGGCTCTTCTTTGGGGCATAAAGTCCAGTGAAGGAGATAGGTGATAAAAAAAAAAACAAAGTCCTGGTGGGTTACAGAAGTGTGTGATAGCATAGCAATTGCTCAGAGAAGGTAATAATAAATTCAGGTTATAGAATTCCAGTAAGACATCAGAGAGGATGCAGATGACCCTAGAGCTTTAATTTTAGCATATCTCACCACGTACAAAGCACATAGGAGGTGGTTCATCAATATCTGCTGGTTGATTAATGACATAATCTTGTCCAAGTTATTTGTTGTTGCTGTTGTTGTTGTGAGTCAGTGTTGAGTTGGCTCTGACTCATAGCAGCCCCATGTACAACAGAATGAAATGTTGCCTCGGTACCATGCCACCTTCATGATCATCAGTATGCTCAAGTCCATTGCTCAGCCATTGTGTGGTACCTTCCATCCTGGGAGGGTGCATCTTCCAACACTGTATCAAACAATATTCTGTTGTGATCCACAGGGTTTTCACTGACTAATTTTCAGAAGTAGATCATCAGGCCTTTCTTCCTAGTCTGTCTTAGTCTGGAAGCTCTGCTGAAACCTGTCTACCATAGGTGACCCTGCTGGTATTTAAACACCAGTGGCATAACTTCCAGTATCATAGCAACACGCAAGCCATCGAAGTACGACAAACTGACATATGGGTGGTAGGTAAGTTGTTTAAACTTCGTTAAACTCATATCCTTATTTTCCCTCTCCTAGAGGCATTCACCTTGGAGTTTCCTCAGAGTTTGTGTAATTATAACTTTCCCGCTCTATTACAGAAACTTCAAGCATTTGCAAACAGGTGAGGGGTGATACTCTGGCAGGACATCCTCCCAGTACACTCGGCAATCACCTCCCACCCCAGTGAGCACAATAACAAGCCTCATCTCACAGGTTCTTCACTCTGAGTAAACGTTTTTCCCTTTTTCAGAGGACTGAGTGCCTCTAACACAAGGAACAGCTGTCTCTTGTCTGATTTAGGTTTTTTTCCCCCTACTCTGCATTCTAAGATTAAAAGCACAGCAAAAAATGGGCTCTTCCCACCTACCCATTTTTAAGTCAGATGAATCAATATGAAAGGAAAAATGATTGAAGATTACTTAAAAATTTCTGTGGTCTCTTAGGCTTGACCACAAAATTAAATACGACTCCTGTAGATGAAGGTCAGTTAAACCAAATTAACTGCCACCTTTGCTTGTTGCCACTCTGAACATTCACTTTAAAGCGAATCTTGCTGGCATTTTTTTTAAAGGTAGTGGAAAAGCAAAAACAATTATTATTTTTAGAAGTTTGTTTCCCAAAATGGAGTCAAAAACTTTTTGACAGCATACTTTTACAGTTCAGGGAAATCTAAATAAAAGTATAGTATTTGAAGACTTTAATAAATCCCCAAAGGATCTATGGTTTTCTGGAATAAATGTGAAATACTTTCTACTCTTTGAGTATATTTCTTTTGTGCAATTCCTGTTTTAAGATTTTCCTAGTGGCACTGAATTTAGTGCTATAGACTAGCTTTCTAGTATAAGTAAATCTGCAAACTTGATTCACATATAAATAAACCCTTATTTGTCATTTTTCTTCATTCTCCCTTTCTTCTCTCATCCCACCCTCCCCCAAGTTCAACAGCCTGAACGGCAGAGATCAAAGACTGAAATAGTTGCAGTATTTTAGAAGGAAGAATAGATAGAATCCAGATGGATGGAAACTCTTATCTGATTTTTGCAAACATGACCACATTTAAGTACTGCAATAATTTCTGTCAATGGTTTCTATGTTCTTTTAGTTTGATGACTACTGCCAAAATAACCTTTGAACAATGGAGGAAAAAAATTAGAAAGTAGCATGTTTTTTGTAAAATAATTAATGCCAACCAAAAGGTCAGCAGTTCGAATCCACCAGGCACTCCCTGAAAACCCTAAGGGGCAGTTCTCCTCTGCCCTGTAGGGTCACTATGAGTCAAGATCGACTCGGCGGCAATGGGTTTGGTTTTGTTTTTTTTTTTTTTAATATATAGAAATCTTCATAAAAGCACTCTTCTTACTTAGAATGCCTTTTCTATGTGAAAATCTAAAATATTAGCTTGTTGAATATTACCCTAAGCCAATGAGGTAAATAGCAGCTAAAATTGTAGCACTATTTTTAATTTTTATCTATGCCAGATGAAAGCTGAAATGATTTGCTCAAAATCCAAATGCAAGTGGATAACATGACAGCTAGAATGTTCTTTATTTTCTTCTTTGTAGGTGAATAAATATTTACTTGGTGTTATTATTCTATGATGAGTGACTAAAAAAATCCAACTATGTTTTCATCGTTTAAATAAAATTTTAATTATCCCATATTAATTTTCAATGAATACTCTAAAATAAGTACATGAATTTAACTTTAAAGACTTTTAGTATCAGTCATCAACAGTAGCTACATAATATAGTGGAAAGAGTAATGAATGTCAAAACACAAAGTTCCTGATCTTAGTTCTAGATCTGTCACATTTTAGCTTCATGGCCTAAAGTAAACTACTAAATTTCGATTTAAAAAAAAAGAGATGCTGGTGCGATAGTGTGCATGAAAGAGTCGTGTTTACCTGTCTTAGTCATCTTGTGCTGCTATAACAGAAATACCACAAGTGGATGGCTTTAACAAAGAGAAATTTATTTCCTCACAGTAAAGTAGGCTACAAGTCCAAATTCAAGGCGTCAGCTCCAGGGGAAGACTTTCTCTCTCTGGCAGCCTTCTCATCAATCTTCCCGCAGACTAGGAGCTTCTCTGCGCAGGGATCCCTGGTCCAAAGGACATGCTCTGCTCCCAGCACTGCTTTATTGGTGGTATGAGGTCCCCTCTCTCTGCTTGCTCCCTTTCCTCTTTATCTCTTCTTGAAAGATAAAAGGAGGCTCAGGCCAAACCCCAGGGAAACTCCTTTTACATTGGATCAGGGAAGTAACCTCAGTAAGGGTGTTACAATTCCACCCTAATCCTCTTCAACATAAAATTACAATCACAAACTAGAAGACAACCACACAATGCTGGAAATCAGGGCCGTCAAGTTGATACACACGTTTTGCAGGGGACATAATTCAATCGATAACGTTACCTTATAGATAATTGATGGTAAATTAAATCCTTTTATGACAGTTAAGACTGATAAAATTGAAATGGGTACATAACATCCACAGAAATAGTAGATACGAAACACTATATGCCAAGTATTAAGCATTTTACATCTATTAACTAATTCACAGGACTATTCTATGAGGTAAATACTGACAATTCTTAATAACAGATGAAGGAACTGAAGAACATAAAAATAAATTAACTTGTTATCTATGTAAGATAAAATTGACCACAGCAACTCAAAAGGTTTGATGTGAAGCTTAGCAGGCAGTGAGTTGAAGATAATGGTGATGGAATCATTTGGAAAAGGATAGTGAGAATAGCAGCACAACTGGAAGAATGTAATCAATGTCACCTAATTGTACATGTAAAAACTTTTGAAATGGTGTAACTTTAACTATGTATATTTTCACCAAAAAAAAAAAAAGTCCTCCAAGATCGAGAAGGGAGAGTGTTGACATATCGTGGGGTTGTTAACCAGTGTCATAAGACAATGTGTACTGACTGTTTAGTGAGAAACTATTTGTTCTGTAAACCTTCATCTAAAGTACAATTAAAAAAAAATGAATTAACTTGCCCAAGGACACAAAGTTAGATAAGGACAAAATCAGTATTTGAACTCAAACAATTTTTTCACCAGAGTATGAGCTCTCAATGATCGCGCTATAATCGTATACTTACTTATAGAAATAGAACATGTATTTTATTTATCTCAGAAAAGTTCTTTTGTTCCTTCTAATCTGTCTTATGTTTGCAGAATTTCTACATTTGGGTATAGGTGACAGATTTTTAATCATTCACATATTAACACCCAGCTCATCATGCAAAACAATCTGTAGCTAAAGAGGGTCCAAGCTTTAGGTAACAAAATGCAAAGTTTTACTTGTTGATTTCATTGGAATAAAACTAACCATACCAGACTATTTTTATAAGCAATTGAGCTAACCATCCCTAAGAAAACAAATAAAGTGTCTGTGAATTTATATGGATTGAGGTATTAGTTAATTGACTTTAAATTTTTTTAAGCTAAAACTTAATTCAAATGCATAATGGGCTATTATGACATCTAAGAATTTTTTTCTCTAGTTAATAATTTAGAAAACAAGAAGTATAATATTTTTCAATAAGAATTAATTGTGATTGGATAGTTTATATCGTCAGATACACTTTTCCTTGTTGAAAATGTACAAATTGTTTATAGTGAAAACAAGTGATCCCATTGACTTTGGTTAATGTATTAATATACTTGACATCACAATTCTAAACCAAAAAAGCTCCTGATAGTTATTTTAACATCTTTACTTTTGTGCTGTTTAAATAAAAGCCAACTATTCAGAAATTTTAAATTGAATATACCATGTTCTTAATTATCCATGCTTTGAATAGTGAAGGACAATTGAAATAACCACCTAATAGTTTTTGAATGGGTTACCTTATCTTGAAAAAGTAGTCCTCAATTTTCACTCAGTTACCTTGATTCTATAGAAAACAGATTTAAAGTGAACATGTAAGATTGGATACCATTCCCCATATTATTTACAAAGTTTTTATTTCCTATGTAGCTGTATTATAAAAAAAAAGTTCAAGAGTATAGCAACACCAACTTGCTTGGAATTTTACACAAAGTGTTCAATAAACTTAACTACATGAATTCAATATTAACTTTAATGGGTCCAATATTGTGCTAAGTGCTGTGAGGGTTAGGAAAGAAATGTAAAAAAGCCCTTGCCCTTATGAGTTTTTAATAGAATGAAGAAATATTATTTGCAAACATGGAGAAACATTTTAGAACTATACAAAAGTATACACAATTAAATATCAGCCCTAAAATCACTCACCAGAATCTGGAATGGAATAACTTTTTGGATAAATATAATATTTATGTTATTGAATTTTACAGTTTTGAACAGAAATATATTATAAATTTTTCCAATCTGAATTCATGCACTCACTAAACATTAAAAAAATCTACTATGTGCTAAGTTCTATGGGAATGCAAAGATAATTAAGTTGGCAAGCTATTTGGGGGGAAAGCATATGTACAGCAATAAGTATCACAGGTCATAATGTATCAAGTACAACGAAAGGCCTATGGAATTCAGAAAAGGGAGAAACCAATTCTAATTAAAGTTGAAGAAGGAAAGTTACAAGGACATCTGGCTGAAAACTAGAAGTGATGGGAAACATATATATATAAAAATTTTATTTATTTTGTTGTTGTTGAGAATATACACAGCAAAACATACACCAATTCAACAGTTTCTACATGTACAATTCAGTGACATTTATCACATCTTTGAATTGTGCAACTTTTCTCACTCTCCTTTTCATACGCTCTCCTCCCCACTAACACAAACTCACTGCCCTCTAAATTTCCTATGTGATCTTTCAAGTTGTTTTTGTAATATGATCCCGTATAGATAGATCTAGAAAGGGCACAATGCTCAAGGCAGACATTCTTTACTATTTAAACTAAACTATTGTTTGGTTTTAAGAAGACTTCAGAGGATATATTTGGTTTAAGGTTTAAGGATTATCTCAGGGCAATATTTTCAGGGGTTCATCCAGAATCCATGGCTTCAGAAAGTCTGGAGTCCATGAGAATTATAAATTCTTTTCTACATTTTCACCCTTTTGATTAGGATTCTTCTATAGAATCTTTGATCAAAATGTTCAGTAATGGTAGCTGGGCACCATCCAATGTCTTCTGGTCTCATGGCAAGGAGGTAGTTGTTCATGGAGGCAATTGGTCATACATTCCATATCCTCCTCCTATTCTCCTCCATCCCTGTTGTTCCAGGCAGATAGAAACCAAATGTCCTGACTTGTATGGCCACTTGCAAGCTTCTAAGACCCCAGGCACTATACAATGAAGTAGGAGGTAGAACAGATGCACTAAACACATTATTAGGCCAATTAACTGGGATGTCCCATGAAACCATGACCCTAAACCTCCAAACCAAGAAACGAAATCCCATGAGGTTTTTGGTTGTACATAAGCAAACTCAGCAGTTACTCCTTTTTGGGGGGGTCGTTATTGTAAATATATCTACCACACAACTTTTTCCAATTCAACTTTTTACAGGTAGCTTATTGACAGCAATTACAATAATCAGCTGTACAACCCTACACTTAATCAATGTGATTTTTTCCATCACTGTTAATCCCCTTTTTCCCCCTCCCTCCTGCCACTGGTAATCACTAAAAACTTTGGTCTCCATACATTTGCCTTTTCTTCTCTTATTATATAAGGAGGTCATACAATATATGTCTTGTTATGATTGATTTTTTTCACTTAGCATAAAGTCTTCAAGCTCCAGCCATACTGTAGGATGTATCAAGACTTCATTTCTCCTATGCTTCCAGCACTGCATTCTTGGTAGTATGAGGTCCTCCTGTCTCTCTCCTTGCTTCCCTCTTTTATATCTCAAAAGAGACTGATTTAAGACACAACCTAATCTTGTAGATTGAATACTGCTTCATTAACATAACTGCCTCTAATCCTGCCTCATTAACATCAGTGAGGTAGGATTTACAACAAATAGGAAAATCACATCAGATGACAAAATGATGGACAATCACACAATACTGGGAATCATGGCCAAGCCAAGTTGACAGGTATTATTTTTGGGGAACACAATTCAAGTCCATAACATTCCACCCTTTGGCTCCCCCAAATTCATGTCCTTGCCACATATAAAACAAATTCACCCCATTATATCATAGCAGAAGTCTTAAATCAACTCCAAGTCCAAAATCCAAAAATTCCACTTCATCTGTGAATACATATTTATCTGCTTCTAAAGTACAATGGTAGAACAGCCATAAGCTAGACATTTCCATTAGAAATGGGAGAAATTGGAGGGAAAGAAGGGATAATAGGCACCAAGCAAGTCAGCAGAACACATTACATTAGCCCTCAAGGCTTGAAAATAATCCTCTGTTGTCTGAGACCATTAAGGCAATGGCCCTGCTCTCCAGACTCTAGACATGGTCCACATTCTCTGGATTCTGAGTGGAGGCCCCTTGGCCCTGGGCTTCAGCTCTGCCTTCCATGCCTACTGGAAGGACAACTCTGCTCCCTCGAATTTGGGCACCTCCATTCTCCTAATCCTAATCTCCTAATCAGTGGTCATGGCTCCACCCAAGAAACTGAGGCAGCTCTGCTTCTTGTGTTCCTTGTCTCTTCAGCTTCTGCTTCCTGGTTCCTTGACCTCTCAGCCATTTGGGCCTCACTGCCCAGATCTGCCCTGCTGGGGCAAGGGTTCCAAAGCTATGTAGCTCCACCGATACGTGCCAGGAGGCACACAACTCCAAGGGTAAACTTTGGCCGAAAGGCCCTCAGCTCTCTCGCTCCATGGGTTCGCTCCAGTGCTGTCTCACGATGGTCTCCAGTTCTGCTGCTGCTGTTTCTCTGCTGCTGTTTCTCTCCATCTGCATTGTCTCCAGTGTAACAGCTCTCCTAATTTCCTTCTGAGTCCTCCAGAATTGTTTTTGATGTCCATAATTCCACGAACAGTCTATTCAAGGTAATCTAGGCTTTTACTATTGGGCTCTTTAAAACTCTTCCAGTCTCTATCCATTCACAGTTTCAAAACCAATTCCACATTTTAGGTAACTGTTAGAACAGCACCCAACTTCCAGTACCACATTCTGTCTCGGGCATCTAGTGCTGCTATAACAGAAATACCGCAAGTGAATGGCTTTAACAAACAGAAATTTATTCTCTCATAGACTAGTAGGCTAGAAGTCTGAATTCTGGGCACCAGCTTCGGGGGACAGCTTTCTCTCTCTGTTGGCTCTGGAGGAAAGTCCTTGTCATCAATCTTCCCTTGGTCTAGGAAATTTTCTGTGCAGGAACCCTGGGTTCAAAGGGCACACTCTGCTCCCAGCACTGTGTTCTTGGTTGTATGAGGTCTCCCTGTCTCTCTGCTTCCTTCTTTCTTTTATATCTCAAAAGAGATTAATTTAAAACACAGCCTAATCTTGTAGATTGTGTCCTGTCTCATTAACATAAGTGCCTCTAATCCTGCCTCATTAACATCATCAAGGTAGGATGGTAGGATTAAAACACATAGGAAAATCACATCAGATGACAGAATGGTAGACAATCACACAATACTGGGAATCATGGCCTAGCCAAGGTGTCAGATATTATTTTGGGGGGACACAAGTCAATCTATAACAGTAGTATTTCATTATATGTCTGTACTACGTTTTGTTTACCCATTCATCTGTTGATGGATATTTAGGTTGTATCCATCTTTTGGCTATTGTGAATAGTGCTGTAATGAATACTGATGTGCGAGACTCTGAGTCTCTGCTTTCAAGACTTTTGGGTGCATAACAAGGAGTGAAATTGCTGTATCAGACTGTAGTTCTATTTTTAGTTTTGGGGGAACTGCCACACTGTTTTTCACGGTGGTTGTATCATTTTGCATTCCCATCAGCAATAGATAAGCGTTCCAATTTTCCAACCTCTTTGCCAACATGTGTTATTTTGGGTTTTTTTTTGTTTGTTTGTTTTATCTTAATCCTACTGGGAGTGACATGGTATTTCATTGTGGTTTTGATTTACATCTCTCTGATGACTAATGACATTGAGCATATTTTCACGCGTTTGGTGGCCATTTGAATATCTTCTTTGGTGAAATGTCATTTCAAGTTCTTTGCCCATTTTATGATTCAGTTATTTGTCTTTCTGTTGTGAAGTTGTCAGTGTTTTATATGTACATATTGTTTATTAGATTCTTATCAGATGTATGGTTTTGAAAGATAGTCTCCCAGTTGGTAGCTTGTCCTTTCACTTTTTTGGTAAAATCTTTTGATGAACAAAAGTTTTAATGGCATCTAAGAGAATAACATACCTAGGAATAAATTTAATCATGGATGTGAAAGAATTACACAATGAACATCACAAAACTCTGCTTAGAGTGATTAAAGAAGGCTTAAATAAATAGAAAGATGGTCCATGTTCATGCATTGGAAGTAGTTAAGCAGTCAGCTATAACCAAAAGATCTGCAGTTTGAATCTACCAGCTGCTCCTCGGAAGACTGTGGGGCAGTTCTACTCTGTCCTACAGAGTCTCTATGAGTCAGAATTGACTCAACGGCAACAATTTTTTTTTTTTTTGTTGTTGTTGTTGTTAAGGGAAGGAGCCCTGGTTGCACAGTGGTTAAGTGCTTAGCTGCTAACAGAAAGGTTAGTTGTTCCAACCCACCAGCCACTCCACAGGAAAAAGATGTGGCAATCTGCTTCCATAAAGATTACAGCCTTGGAAACCCTATGGGACATTCTACTCAGTCTTATAGGGTTGTTATGAGTCAGAATTGACTGGATGGCAATGGGTTTTTTGTTGTCATTGATATTAAGAAAATGAGCAATAACAGTTAATGAAAAAGAAGAAACAATATAAAGATAGTATCAGACCTATTTTTATCAGTGATGTGCAAGAATATCCTTCCTCAAATTTATACAAGTTGGAACTGCACTCTGTAATCTGATCATTTACAAACATGTTAAACACATAACAGATACCAATGAAGTAAAATGTGTCTATATAAATTTACTATACATCTTTACTATAAATAGATTTACCATATATGATAAATAACAGTTGTTTTTAATAGTTTTCTTAAATCAATGTGTAATTCCCTCCCATTTTTCTTAGGAATATGAAACTGGTCATTTCATCATCAATTTCACTGGAGAATATGAAGAGATAGGCAGGACAGGGAGAAACATAATTTACTACTTAACAGTTTGTGATAGCATGTGGTTAAAAGGTAGCTCTCCAAGATAACCTAGGATCTGACAGAAGGAAATTATGGAAGTAAAGTGACTCAAGCATGATTTAATTCAAGATACCTCAAGTAACTTTTCCAAGTCCTTGTTTACATTTATGCCAAAAAAAGTAACACCAATATTCATGGAGAAGAATAGAAGATGATACTGCATTTAGAACAGCCCCCCATCACCTCCCTGCAACTATTGAGTAAAATAATAAAACACATCATAAAAATTGAAAGAGGAAACAAATTCTAAAATGATTGGTATAAATACTGCATTTAGAGCCACAGCAATCAAGTGTGAGGACCTCCAAACTGACTACTTTTAAATTTAGTAATTATTGGAAACCTTCAAAAATCATATTCTCTAGATTTGAGGGTGGAAATCAAATTACTATAGGATTAAGCAGTGGGTGGGGATAGAAGTCAAGGCAGAATGCTTGGACTTTTCTTTTGTGAGGTGTAATGCTGCAATAAAGGAAAGAACTGAGGACTTTAAATTAGTGAGGTGACAGGGTTGAGAAATGAATGTTTCTTAAACAGTAGTAATTTTTAAAATGTGTGTTGATTGAATGTTTGAGTGAATGGAGGGAGTAACCACGTGAAAGAGACAGCAATTTCCACAGAAAATTTCATGTGCTCCCCTATTGTACCCAGCCTTCTTTGGGGTTAAGTTTGGTCCATGTTACTAGTTCTGGCCAACGGACTGTTGTAGATTCCCCAAGATCCCGTTTCCCCCAGGGTGATTTTGAAGCCGTATGTTGCGATGGTGGTCTCACACAATAGAGTCCCTAGATCCCAAAGGTACCACATATAGTGAATATCTACTGCTCCATAACAAATTACCCCAAATAAACATTTATTATCTCACGTTTTCTATGGGTTAGGAATCCAGATGCAGCTTACCAAGATGCCTCTGGCATAAGGTCTCTCATGATGTTTCTATAGAGCTGTTCTCTGGAGCTGTGGTTTCATTTGAAAGTTCAAACATGGTGATGGAAGATTTATTTTCAAGCTCACTCATGGTTATTGGCATGCCTCAGCCACTTGCCCTCCATATGTCTGTCAGTTTGTCATACTGTGGGGGTTTGCATGTTGCTGTGATCCTGGAAGCTACGCCACTAGTATTCAGATATAAGCAGGGTCATCCATGGCGGACAGGTTTCAGCTGAGCTTCCAGACTAAGATAGACTTGGAAGAAGGACCCAGCAGTCTACTTCTGAAAAGAATTATCCAGTGAAAACCTTATGAACAGCAGTGGAACTTTGTCTGATATAGTGCCAGAAGATGAGCACCCCAAGTTGGAAGTCACTCAAAAGACAACTGGGGAAGAGTTGTCTCCTCAAAGTAAAGTTGACCTTAATGCTGTGCATGGAATCAAGCTTTTGAGACCTTCTTTTGCTGATGTAGCATGACTCAAAATGAGAAGAAACAGCTGCAAACATCCATTAATAATCGGAAACCAGAATGTACAAAGTATGAATCTAGGACAATTGGAAATCATCAAAAATGAAATGGAACACATAAATATTAATATCCTAGACATTAGTGAGCTGAAAAGGACCAGTATTGGCTATTTTGAATCAGACAATCATATGGTCTACTATGCCAGGAATGACAACTTGAAGACGAATAGCACTACATTCATTGTCAAAACGAACATCTCTAGATCTATCCTGAAGTACAGCACTTCTATAATATCCACACACCTACAAGGAAGACAGTTAATATGAACTATTATTCAAATTTACACACCAATCACTAAGGCCAAAGATGAAGAAACTGAAGATTTTTTACCACATTCTGCAGTCTGAAATTGATTGAAGATACAATCAGGATACATTGTTACTTACTGATGATAGGAATGGGAAAGTTGGAAACAAAGAAGGATCCATAGTTGGAAAGTACGGCCTTGGTGATAGAAACGATGCCAAAGATCGAACAATAGAATTTTACAAGACCAACCACTTCTTCATCACAAATACCTTTTTTCACTAACATAAACAGCAACTATAAACGTGGACTTTACCAGATGGAATACACAGGAATCAAATCGACTACATCTGTGGAAAGAGATGGTAGAAAAGCTCAATATCATCAGTCAGAGCAAGGCCAGAGGCTGACTACAGAACAGACAGTCAATTGCTCATATGCAAGTTCAAGTTGAAACTGAAGAAAATTAGAACAAGTTCATGAGAGACTAAGTATGACCTTGAGTATATCCCACCTTAATGTAGAGACCATCTCAAGAATAGATTTGACACATTGAACACTAATGACCAAAGACCAGACATTTGTGGAAAGACACCAAAGACATCATCCATGAAGAAAGCAAGAAGCAATTAAAAAGACAGGAAAGAAAAGACCAAAATTGATGTCAGAAGAGACTCTGGAACTTGCTCCTGAAAGCCAAGTAGCTAAAGCAAAAGAAAGAAATGATGAAATAAAAGAACTGAAAGGAAGATTTCAAAGGGCGGTTTGAGAAGACAAGTAAAGTATTATAATGACATGTGCAAAGAGCTGAAGATAGAAAACCAAAAAGGAAGAACACGCTCAGAATTTCTCAAGCTGAAAAAACTGAAGAAAAAATTCGAGCCTCGAGTTGCAATATTGAAGGTTCTATGGGAAAAATATTAAATGACACAGGAAGCATCAAAAGAAGATGGAAGAAATACACAGAGTCATTATATCAAAAATAATTGGTAGATATTCAACCATTTCAGGAGGTAGTATATGATCAGGAATCGATGGTACTGAAGGAAGAAGTCCAAGCTGCACTGAAGGCATTGGCGAAAAACAAGGCTCTACGAATTGACAGAGTATCAACTGAGATGTTTCAACAAACAGATGCAGCCCTGAAGGTGCTCACTTGTCTATGTCAAGAAATTTGGAAGACAGCTACCTGCCCAACCAACTGAAAGAGATCCATATTTATGCCTATTCCCAAGAAAGGTGATCCAAATGAATGTGTAAATTCTCTAACAATATCATTAATATCACACACAAATAAAATTTTGCTGAAGAGCATTCGAAAGCAGCTGCAGTAATATATCAACAGCAACTGCCAGAAATTCAGGCCAGATTCAGAAGACGACATGTGTCTTAGTCATCTAGTGCTGCTCCAACAGAAATACCACAAGTGGATGGCTTTACAAAGAGAAATTTATCGTCTTCACAGTCCAGTAGACTACAAGTCCAAATTCAGGGCTTCAGCTCCAGGGGAACGCTTTCACCATCGGCTCTGGAGGAAGGTCCATGTCATCAGTCTTCCCTTGGTCTGGGAGCGTCTCTGCGCAGGAACCTCAGGTCCAAAGGATACAGTCTGCTCCCAGCACTGTTTTCTTGGTGGTACGAGGTTCCTATGTGTCTCTGCTCACTTCTCTCTTTTATATCTCAAAAGAGATTGCATTAAGACACTAATCTTGTCAACCTCATCAGTATAACCTCATCACAGTGATAGAATTTACAACGCATAAGGAGATCACATATAATCTCATCATACTGGTAGAGTTGACAACACATAAGGAAATCACATCAGATAACACAATCATACAATACTATGAATCATGACCCAGCCAAGTTGCTACACACATTTTTGGGGGGACACAATTCAATCCATGACAACATGGAACCAGGGATATCATTGCTCATGTCAGATGGATCTTGGCTGAAAGCAGAGAATACCAGAAAGATGTTTACTTGTGTTTTATTGACTATGCTAAAGCATTTGACTGTGTGGATCATAACAAATTATGGATAAAATTGCAAAGAATGGGAATTCCAGAACATTTAATTGTGCTCATGGAGAATGTGTACATAAATCAAGAGACTGTTGCTCAGACAGAACAAGGGGCTACTGCATAGTTTAAAGTCAGGAAAGGTGTACGCCATGGTTGCATCCTTTCACCATACCTATTCAATCTGTATGCTGAGCAGATAATCTGAGAAGCTGGACTATATGAAGAAAAATGGGGCATCAGGATTGGAAGAAGACTAATTAACAACCTCCATTAAGCACATGACACAACCTTACTGTCTGAAAGTGAAGAGGACTTGAAGCACTTACTGATGAAGATCAAAGACCACAGCCTTCAGTACGGATTATACCTGAGCATAAAGAAAACAAAAATCCTCACAACTAGACCAATAAGCAACGTCATGATAAACGAAAAAAAAGATTAAAGTTGTCAAAGATTTCATTTTATTTGGATCCACAATCAACACCTATGGATGCAGCAGTCAAGAAATCAAAAGATGCGGAGTTTCAGCAAAATGGCACTCTAGACAGAAGCATCACGCTGTCCCTCCACAGCAAAGATCTGAACAACTAAGCTGAACACAGAATACAACAATCCTGAAGCCCTAAAACATCAAATAAAGAGATAAAGAACTCAGCCAAGCACCAAATGGAGTTAGAAAACTGACAGAGAACAGAGAGCAAGGAGAGATTCATGCAGAGGTCCCCTATCAGCTAATGCAGTGCGGATCTGCTATCTTGGACTCCTATCGGAGACCAGCAAACAGGGGGTATGAGAAAGCAGCCTCACGGAGCTCCAGTGGGAGACAAAACAACCATTTCTCATCTCTCTATATCTTCCTTCTTTTTCTGTTCCCTGAATACCTGGAGTTGTATACCTCTACGTCTTCTAGCCAGGCTATACTGCAACACTTGAGAGTGACTTCCCAAGACCTCATAGCTGCACAGGTGGGATCCCTGGGAAATTTGTGGTTCTTTAACCTTTCCGATTTTTATTTATTCATTCTTTTCTT
>NW_004443971.1:17645605-17651435 GCF_000243295.1 Trichechus manatus latirostris | reverse complement strand
CAATATGTGTACTACTGTTTCATGAGAAACTATTTGTTCTGTAAGCCTTCACCTGAAGTACAATTAAAAAAAAAAAAAGAAAAGAAATCAAAAGACGCATTGCATTGGGCAAATCTGTTGCAAAAGACCTCTTTAATGTGTTGAAAAGCAAAGATGTCACCTTGAAGCTAAGGTGTGCCTGACCCAAGCCATGGTATTTTTAATTGCATCATACAGATGCAAAAGCTAAACAAAGAAGATCGAAGAAAAATTGATACCTTTGAGTTGTGGTGTTGGTGAAGAATATACCATGGATGCTCAAAGAACGAACAAATCTGTCTTGGAAGAAGTACAACCAGAATGCTCCTTAGAAGCTAGGATGGCGAGACTACATCTTACATACTTTGGACATGTTGTCAGGAAGGGTCAGTCCCTGGAGAAGGACATCATGCTCGATAAAGTACAGGGTCAGTGGAAAAGAGGAAGACGCTCAATGAGATTGATTGACACAGTGGCTGCAACAATGGGCTCAGCATAACAATGATTGTGAGCACAGCACAGGACTGGGCAATGTTTTTGTTCTGTGGTACATAGGTTCACTATGCATCAAAAACGACTCGAAGGCACCTGACAACAATAGTCACCTCACAGTAACAACAACAACAACAGTCTCTTGCCATCTGTGCCTCTCTACAGGGTGCCCTCATGAAATGGTAACTAACTATCTCCGGGGTAAGTGACTCAAGAGAAAGTGAGAGAGAGTACCCAAGAAGAAAGTCACAGTTTTTATAACCTAATATCAGAAAAGATATTCTATCATTTCTGCCATTCCTTAGAACTGAGCCAATAATTGTAGCCCATAATCAAGAAGAGGAGATAGCATAAGGAGATACAGAAGGAATGAATAGAAGAAAGCAGGCATAATTTGCGGAGGTAGGAATTATCCCTAAGGATTCCTACCACACCAGGTGAAGGAAAAGATGACCAGCATATAACTTTGCAGAAGAAAAATAAATCTACTCTATTGAGCTATGGAGCTTTTTAAGGTTATTCATTGCTGTAAGATAACTTCATTTATCATGACTAATAAAAGCTCTACTAGGAGACAGAATGGAATTGAATCATACAAAACCAAACCACAAGAGTAGATGGGGATGATAGAGCATATTAGTACATCAAAGCTGTATTCAAACATTATGCTCATAAGATACTTTTAAAAATAATTTGACATGCTACTTTAGACATGACTATATATATCTTTTTTTTAGGTTATTCTTATGTAGTATCAAATACCATTAGGCCTCTTAATGATGTCAGTGTGATAGAATCTTTTTCCATAGTGAATATCTAAGGTTGCCTGCATGTATGACTGTTAAAACATGTCTCGAGACTTTCCAAACAGATGGTTCTTTGGATCTTCCTACAGACTGTCAGCGTGATACTGCAACTCACAGCTTTCTGTGATCTTCTATACCTCTACTTCCTCCTTTTAAGTTACCAAAATTGACTTTAATTTTTTTTCTCACAACTCAAGTTTCGATAATCTAAAGTAGGTCACCCTGTAGCATCTAAAAACCTCACAGTAACTCTGTTCAGAGAAGTTGTGAAGTCAGACGCTTTTAAAGCATTCAAAGTGAAAACCTGCCCTGGGAATAGAAACAGAAACAGAAAATGTGTTCAAGTAGTTCTCTAATGACATGAGAAACAACCTGCTTCTTTTGAGACAGTGGAATATAGTAGTAATTCTTTAAGGTTATTTCTATATTGCTTCAAATATGCATTGGCTTTGATCATTTTAACAACTCTTAGCATTGTCCTCTTGGTGGTAAGCTGCTTCCCTGTTCCTGTCACATTTCTGGGTATTGTAACTTGGGTCTGAGCCCCAAAAGATTTACAGAGAAGTTGTGTACTGGGTTGAATGTGTCTTCTCCCCCTGCAAAAAGTCATGTCCATCTGGACCTTATTTGGAAATAGGGTCTTTGCAGATGTAATCAAGTTAATATGAGGTCTTGCTGGATTAAGGTGGGCCTTAAATCCAATATGATTAATATTCTTAAAAGAAGAGGGAAATTTGGACACAGAGACACAGAGGGAAGACAGCCATGTGAAGACAGAGATGGACATTGGGATGATGCTTCTACAAGCCAATGAATGCCAAGGATTGCCAACAACCACCAGATATTGGGAAAGAAGCATGGTACATATTTTCCCTGAGAACCTCCAGAAGGAATCAACCCTGCTGACATCTTGATTCTGGACTTCTAGCCTCCAGAAATGTGAGACAATAAATTTTTGTTGTTTTAAGCCACAAAGTTTGTAGTGGTTGTTATGGCAGACTTAAGCAAAACTAACATAAGAGGTGAAGAAAAGTTTTATGCCAGGGGACATTTGGCAACTTGGCCTCACTACATCTCTAGGCTTAGCTCCTGTCTCTCCTTTAACTTCTACTCCAGACTCAGATTCAGCCCCAGCCTCAGGTTCACCTCTAGCTCTATCTCCAGCCACACCCCTATCTCCACCCACATCTCTATCTCTAGCCCCACCCTAGCCTTAACCCTAACCTCAGTGTCAACTCCAGCCCCAAGCACCAACCTATATGAACTCCCCACCCCTGCACGCCCCTATCCCCCACCACCACACTTAAGCTAGCTGGCAAGAAAATGATTCAGAAGTAAGCTCTAGGCCCAGTCCCAGTTCTCTAAAGTTTCCCGGAACTTTAAATAAAATTTAGTTGTTAGTTTTTGGAAAATCTCATCAGTTAAAGAAACTTAAAATATTCCTGCAAAAACAAATTTCGTGCATTCAAAAGGCCTATAATGTTGTTTCTTTCTTTCTTTTTCTATTTTCTGTCTTTTAATCTTTCTTTTCCTTCCCCTTCAAAGAAATCATTCTTTCTTCTTTGATTTTAATTTACTCTTATGTTTTCTTCTATGAGTTTATAACTCTTAGAAGAAAATATAGCAATAAATTTTTGTGACCTGCGGTTAGGCAATGGTTTCTTGTACATTATACTAAAAACCACAAATGACAAAAATAAATAATCAGACTTCATCTACTTGTCTGCTACTAACTATACCATCGAATACAGAGTCACTATACCAAAAAGAATTGGTCGATGTTCAACCATTTCAGGAGGTAGTATATGATCAGGAACCGATGGTACTGAAGGAAGAGGTCCAAGCTACACTGAAAGCACTGGCAAAAAACAAGGCTCCAGGAATTGATGGAATACCAACTGAGATGTTTCAACAAACGGATGCAGCCCTGGAAGTGCTCACTTGTCTATGCCAAGAAATTTGGAAGACAGCTACTTGGCCAACTGACTAGAAGATATTCATATTTATGCCTATTCCCAAGAAAGGTGATCCAACCGAATGGGGAAATTATCGAATAATATCAGTAATATCACATGCAAGTAAAATTTTACTGAAGAGCATTCAAAACTGGCTGCAGCAGTATGTCAACGGGGAACTGCCAGAAATTCAAGCTGGATTCAGAAGAGGATGTTGACTCAAGGATATCATTGCTAAAGTCAGATGGATCTTGGCTGAAAGCAGAGAATACCAGAAAGATGTTTACCTGTGTTTTATTGACTATGAAAAGGCATTCTACTGTGTGGATCATAACAAATTATGGATAACATTGCAAAGAACAGGAATTCCAGAACACTTAATTGTGCTCATGTGGAACCTGTACAGAGATCAAGAAGCAGTTATTGGAACAGAACAAGGGGATACTGTGTAGTTTAAAGTCAGGAAAGGTATGTGTCAGGGTTGTATCCTTTCACCATACCTATTCAATCTGTATGTTGAGCAGATAATCTGAGAAGCTGGACTACATGAAGAAGAAAGAGGCATCAGGATTGGAAGAAGACTCATTAACAACCTGTGATATGTAGACACAACCTCGCTTACTGAAAGTGAAGAGGACTTGAAGCACTTATTGATGAAGATCAAAAATTACAGCCTTCAGTATGGATTACACCTCAACATAAAGAAAACAAAAATCCTCACAACGGAACCAATAAGCGACATCGTGATAAATGGAGAAAAGATTGAAGTTGTCAAGGATTTCACTTTACTTGGATCCACAATCAACACCCATGGAAGCAGCAGTTAAGAAATCAAAAGACACATTGCACTGGACAAATCTGCAGCAAAAAAACTCTTTAATGTGTTAAAAAGTAAAGATGTCACCTTGAAGACTGAGGTGAACCTGACCCAAGCCATGGTGTTTTCAATCGCTTCATATGCATGCAAAAGCTGGATGCTGAATTAGGAAGACAAAAGAAGAATTGATGCCTTTGAATCATGGCATTGGTGACGAATATTGAATATACCATGGACTGCCAAAAGAAGGAACAAATCTGTCTTGGAAGAAGTACAACCAGAATGCTCCTTGGAAGCAAGGCTACGAGACTACTGCTTACGTACTTTGGACAGGTGATCAGGAAGGATCAGTCCCTGGAGAAGGACATCAAGCTTGGTAAAGTGGAGGGTCAGTGAAAAAAGGAAGACCCTCAACAAGATGGATTGACACAGTGGCTACAACAATGGGCTGAAGCATAACAACGATTGTGAGGATGGCGCAGGATGGGGCAGTGTTTCGTTCTGTTGTACATAGGGTCGCTATGAGTTGGAACTGACTCAACAGCACCTAGCAACAACAACAACAACAATACCATCAATAAAATGACAAAACAATCAATGGAATGAGAGAAAATATTTGCAAATCACATAATTGATTAGGCAGTTGTATCCAGAATACCTAAAGAATTCTTACAATTCAGTAATAAAAAAGACATATAGTACAATTAAAAAATAGCAAAGAATTTGAATGTGCGTTTTTCCAAAGATAAACAAATGGCCCATAACCACACACACAAAAATCACTGAACATCATTAGTCATTAAGAAAGTGCAAGTCAAAATCTCAATGAGACACCACTTCATACTCAATAGGCTTCATAAAGATGGACAATAATAGTTTTGGCA
Source organism: Trichechus manatus latirostris (assembly GCF_000243295.1). Classification (NCBI taxonomy): domain Eukaryota; kingdom Metazoa; phylum Chordata; class Mammalia; order Sirenia; family Trichechidae; genus Trichechus; species Trichechus manatus. The sequence continues at coordinate 17,646,463 of NW_004443971.1, read as the reverse complement.
AGGCTGTGGAGAAATAGGAACCCTTATGCATTGTTGGTGGAAAAGTAAAATGGTGTAACTGCTTTGGAAAACAGTTTGGCAGTTCTTGAAAATGTTAACCATAGAGTTGCCATATAACCCAGCAATTCCAATCCTAGGTGTATAGTCAAGAGAAATGAGAACGTTTGTCTACACAAAACTTACACATGAATATTTATAGCAACATTATTCGTGATAGCCAAAAAGTGGAAACCATACAAACGTCTACCAACTGATACTATATAACTGATGTGGTATATCCATACAAAGGAAAATTATTTGGCCATGAAAAGGAATGAAGTGCTGATACATACAATAACATGGATGAAACTTGAAAACATGTTAAGTGAAGAAGATAGTCACAAAAGATCTCATAGTGTATGATTCCATTTATAGAAAATATCCAAAACAGGAAAATCCATAGGAACAGACAGAAGATTAGAGTTTGCCTAAAGCCTGGGAGGCAGAGGAATAAAGAGTTATTGTTAATGGGTACGGGGTTTCTTTGGGCTGATGAAAATATTCTAAAATTAGATTGTGATGATGGTTACTCAAGTCTGTGAATATACTAAAAATAATTTAATTATAAAAAAATCAAGAGATTATAGTTGACAGTATTTATTACATAAATTGAAACACTATAAAACAAATTAATAATAGTATCTATTAGTAGGAAATTGACTTTCCAAGTTAAAAATATGCAATTCATGACTTTTTTTATTTTTTATTGTACTTCAGGTGAAGGATTACAGAACAAATAGTTTCTCATGAAACAGTAGTACACATATTGTTTTATGACATTGGTTAACAACCCCACAACATGTCAACCCTCTAACTTCT
>NW_004443971.1:17613183-17645505 GCF_000243295.1 Trichechus manatus latirostris | reverse complement strand
AGCTGCTCTCAGGATTCTTTGTTTGTCTTTGGTTTTGGCGAGTGTGATTATAATATGCCTTGGTGATTTTCTTTTGGGGTCTCTCCTATATGGGGTTCGTTGAGCTTCTTGGATGGCCAGCTTTTCATCTTTCATGATATTGGGGAAGTTTTCTCTCAGCAGTTCTTCAATGCTCCTCTCTGTTTTTTCTTTTTTCTCCCCTGTTCTGGAATTCCAATCACTTGGAAAATTTTGCTTTTGATTGTATCCCACATAATTCTCAGGGTCTCTTCATTTTTCTTTGTTCTTTTTTCTGAGTTTTCCTCAGAGTTGTATCCAAGTGTTTGTCTTCAATTCCACTGATCCTGTCTTCCACTGTTTCAGATCTGCTTCTCAGCCCTTCTATGACACCGTGCATTTCTGAAATCTTATTGTTTATCTTTTGGATTTCTAATTGTTGTCTTTGTATAATTTCTGATTGTGAATTTATTTTGGCATTTTGCTCCTGCATTATTTTCCTGAATTCTTCCAATTTCTTTGTCTGTATTTTCCATGAATTTGTCTATTTTTTCTTCATGTTTGTCAGCTTTTTGCCTCAGCTCTTGGAGATTTCTGAATATTAGAGATTTGAATTCCCTATCAGGTAGTTCTAGTGCATCTTCTTCCACTGGAGAGTCATCAGGTGTTTTGTTTTTGGATGACTACTGGAACCATCCTGTCCTGTTTATGTAAATATTTTGATATTGTCTGCTGTCTTCTGGGCATTCAGTAGTTATTTTTCTCATTTATTGATTGTAGATTTATTTGTTTCATCCCCTTTTTTGTTTTTTAAATTTAACTATGTCTGAGCAGGCAGTCTATGTGTTCTTTGTTATTTGCTCATCTGTGGGCACAATACTTTTCACCTCCTTCTCCAATTGGCAAGATCAGTCACTCAGATATGGTATGGCAGGGCAGGTCTAGCTGAAGAGGAGTTACTGGGACAGATTGTTTGTGGCACTTACTACAGCCACCAGAGTTGGTCGGTAATCAGTGCAGGGCAGGTTTCAGTAGGCCATGCCTGTGCTGCTTGGTGGTGTGATGTCAAGCGCATAGTGCAGGTAGGCAGGATGCAGTGGGGAGATTGTTATGAGTGGAGGTATGATGGACATGGGAGAGAGGAGAGAGGAACAGGATCCAAAAACATACAAACAAACAAAAAAGAATGCTAGGGAGCTTGCCTTTCGAATGGAGAGATGAGAGACTATGAAAAGAACAAAAACAGAAAGGGGAAGAGGAAAAGAGAGAAGAAAAGAATGAATAAATAAAAATCGGAAAGATTAAATAACCGCAAAGTTCCCAGGGACCACACCAGTGCAGCTATGAGGTCTGGTGAAATTGCTCTCAGGTGTTGCAGTACAGCCTGGCTAGAAGGTGTAGAGGTATACAATGCCTGGTATTCAGAGATCAGAAAGAGAAGGAAGATATAGAGAGATGAGAAACTGAGCAATGAAGAAAGACAAAAAGGGAAAAAGAGGGAAAAGAAAACAAAACAAATTAAAAAAAAAAGAGCAAGAAAGGCCCCCCAAAAAACAGAAAAAAAAAATGAAAAAAGATATGCCCTCAGGGATCCCTATGCACGTCTGTGCAAGCCGAGGGGGAAGTCTCCTTGCCACGCGGCACCGTCTGGCCAGAAAGGGCTCCCAACTCAAGAAAAGGAAAAGAAAACAACCAAACAATTCAAAACAAACAAATGAACAAAAGCCCTGGGATCCCACCAGCACAGCAGTCCAGAGCGGGAAGCAGCTCCACACTCGAATGGAGCTCCACAGCCCCTCAGGAAGAAACAAAGATGGCACACGGAGCCAGGTATTTGACCAAAGGGGGGTGGTGGTGAGAAGTAAGGAAGAAATCAAAAGAAGCAGAAAAAAAATCAACAGCAGCAGCCAACAAATGGCACTCAGAGAGCCAGCTAGTGCGGGCTGGTGTTTCTCGGACAAGATACTGTGTCCGCTGGAAGCAGAGTTGCCCAAGTGTGGGTGAAGAAGAGTAGGGAGTGGGAAAGCATATATCACAAATTACCGGAGCTCTTCAGCCCCTCAGGAAGAAGCAAAGATGGCGTACAGAGGCAGGTATTTGAGCAAAAGGAGGGGGAGGTGGTGAGAGGTAAGGAAAAAATCAAAAGAAGCATAAAAAAGCAACACCAGCAGCCAACAAATGGCACTTAGAGAGCTGGCCTGTTCGGGTGTGTGGAATCCAAGCAGCTGGTGATTCCCGGTGAAGAGATTGCGGCTGCAGGAAGCAGAGGAGGCTGAGTCAGGGAAGAAAGGTGAGGGGGTGAGAAAGTGTATATTGCAAATTACTGGTCGTTTTGTCTCCTCGCTCTGTGAGGCTGCTTTCTCGTACCCCCTGTTTGCTGGTCTCTGATAGGAGTCCAAGATGGTGGATCCACACTGCGTTAGCTCGTAGGGGACCTCTGCATGAATCTCTCCTCGCTCTCTGTTCTCTGTCAGTTTTCTCACTCCATTTGGTGCTTGGCTGAGTTTTTTATCTCTTCATTTGATGTTTTAGGGTTTCAGGATTGTTGTATTCTGTGTTCAGCTTAGTTTTTCGGATCTTTGCTGTGGAGGGACGGCATGATGCTTCTGCCTAGAGCACCATTTTCTGCAATTCATGATTATTTTAACATTACATTAAAATAAAATACATAAAGAGCCTCATCTTAGTTTTCTAAAGCTGCTATAAAAGGAATAACACAAGAAGGTGATTTTAACAAACAAATTTATTTTCTCACAGTTTAGGAGGCTAGAAGTTCAAACTCAGCGTGCCGGCTCTAAGTGAAGACTTTCTCTCTCTGTCAGCTCTGGTTCTTGTTTCTTCAGCTTGTTTTCTGGTTCCTTGGAGATTTCCGTGTGGTTTGGCATCAATCTTCCCCCATCTCTGCTTCTTTTGCTTGCTTGTTTTATCTCTTTTATATTTCAAAAGAGATTGACTTAAGATACACCCTACACTAATCTTGTCTCATTAACATAAAAAGGCAACTCATTCCCAAGTGGGATTATAGCCACAGGCATAGAGGTTAGGATTTACAACACATCTTTTTTGGGGATACAATTCAATCCATAACATTCCACATTTTGACCCCCAAAATTCATGTCCTTGCCACATGCAAAACACATTCACCCCATCATATCATCCCAAAAGTCTTAAATCAACTCCAAGTCCAAAATCTCATCTTCCGAATCGTCTAAATCAAATATGGATGAGACTTAGGCATATTCCATCCAGGGGCAAAATTTCTCTTCATCTGTGAACCTGTGAAATCCAGAATACAGTTTATCTGCTTCTTAAATACTATGCTGGAACAGGCACAAGGTAGACATTTCCATTAAAAATAGGAGAAATTGGAGGTAAAGAAGGGATAACAGATGCCAAGGAAATCCAAAGCCCAGCAGAACAATGTATATTAGCTCTCAAGGCTTGAAAATAATCCTCTGTTCTCTGGGACCATCTTGCAATGGCCCTGCCCTCTAGACTCTGGGTGTTGACCATGTTCTCCAGATTCTGGGTAGAGGCTCCTCAACTCTGGGATTTAGCTTTGCCTTCCAGGCCCACTGGGATGACAACTCTGCTCCATCCGAGTGGCAATCCCTTCCCCTCAACCCCGCAGTCTCCATTCTTCAGCCCCTTGGGCATGGCGGCCCCACTCCCTCAGCTTTAAGTGGTGGCCCCATCACCCTGGCACACCTTAACAATAGCCTCACATTCCAGAATGAAGTTGACGAATATCTAACTCTTTGAAGTCTAGCAGGTTGTGGCCCCACCTTTTGAGATCCAGGAGAATGTAGCCCCACCTTTTGAAACTGAGAAGGCTCTGCTTCCTGTGGTTCTTTCAAAAGGTCTGCTGATCTCCGAGCTGCTCCAGTAATAGTCCTTTTCTTTTCTTGGAGAACAACAGATATAGTACCTTTGGCCTATTTCCTGCCTGTAGAATTCCAAGAGGCCGGCAGTGTTCTTTCCTTTCATTCTTTCTCTGTCCCCTTCAGGCTAAGCTGATAGGTTTTCTGCTGTGGCAGTTGGTTAGATCCATCAGCAACAGGCTTAATTTCCTTAACAAAAGATTGTGTAGCCATGTCCTTGGTGAACATTCTAGGACACTTGACCTTAGTTTGTACAACAGAATTTTCCAAACATTTAAGTTTTGTTCTCATTTTGCACAGTTCATTTTTATGTTTATCTCTTTCCTCTCACATTTTACTAGAAGTGGCAAGGAGAAACCATGTGGCCCCTTTAACATCTTGCTTAGAAATCTCCTCAGCCGGATATCCAAGTTCATCAGTCACAAGTTCAACCTTCCACCAAACACTGGAACATAATTTAGACAAATTCTTTGGCACTGCATAAGAAAGCATTGCGCTTCCTTTATTGTTCAATATCATGTTTATCATTTTCTTTTAAAGTCTTACCAGAAACACATTTAATGTTTGCATTTCTAGCAACATTCCATTGCTGGTGCCATAAGTATTCTCTAAGAAAATAGAGACTTTCTCCATAGCTCTCCTCACTTCCTTCTGAGTCGTCACCACAATTGCCATTGACATCCATAATTCTACCAACAGTCTCTTCAAGGCAATCTAGGATTTTACTATTATGCACCTTAAGATTCTTCCAGCCTCTACCCATTGACAATGCGAAGACATTTGACTTTGTGGATCATAACAAATTATGGATGACATTGCAAAGAATGATAATTCCAGAACACTTAATTGTGCCCAAGAAGAACCTGAACATAGACCAAGAGGCAGTAGTTCAAACAGAACAAGGGGATACTGCAAGGTTTAAACTAGGAAAAGGTGTGGATCAGGGTTGTATCCTTTCACAGTACTTATTCAATCTGTATGCTGAGCAAATAATCCGAGAAGCTGGACTGTATGCAGAACAGGACACCAGGATTGGAAGAAGACTCATTAACAACCTGTGTTATGTAGATGACACAGCCTTGCTTGTGGAAAGTGAAGAGGGCTTGAAGCACTTACTGATGATGATCAGAGACCACAGCCTTCACTATGCATGACACCTGAACATAAAGAAAACAATAAATTCTCACAACTGAACCAATAAGCAACGCCATGATAAATGGAGAAAAGATTAATGTTGTCAAGGATTTCATTTTATTTGGAACCACAATTAATGACCATGGAAGCAGCAGTCAAGAAATCAAAAGACACATTGCATTGGGCAAATCTGCTGCAAAAGACCTCTTTCAAGTGTTAAAAAGATGTCACTTTAAGGACTAAGGCGCGCCTGTTTTAAGCCCTAAGGCTCGCCTGACCCAAGCCCTGATGTTTTCAATCGCTTCTTATGCGTGCAAAAGCTGAACAATAAGGAAGCCCGAAGAAGAATTGACGCCTTTGAATTACAGTGTTGGTGAAGACTACTGAATATACCACGGGCTGTCAGAAGAATGAACAAATCTGTCTTGGAAGAAGTACAACAAGAATGCTCCTTGGAAGCAAGGATGACTAGACTTCATCTCAAATACTTTGGACATGCTATCAGGAGGGACCAGTCCCTGGAGAAAGACATGATGCTTGATAAAGCAGAAGGTCAGCGAAAAAGAGGAAGACCCTCAACCAGATGGATTGACACATTGGCTGCAACAATCGGCTCAAACACAGCAATGATTGTGACGATGGTGCAGAACCAGGCAGTGTTTCATTTTGTTGTACGTAGGGTCGCTATGAGTCGGAACCAACTCGAGGGCCCCTAACAACAACAGCAACAGAGTTAATATTGAAATTAATTTAAATTATTTTAATAAAGATGTTTTACACGATTTTGAAGATGACAAACATTCTTCAGGTGAAAATCATTTTTATAAAAATTAACTTTGTTCAGTTTGGATTTTTGAATCAAATATTTCTTTGCACTTATCTCCTCAGCATGATCTGACGATGAGTTTCTACATCAGCTGATTTCTTTTCACCTGTCTTCTCATAGTCACAGACATTTACAAGTCAGAGTTTTTTCCAAGCTTTTTTTCCCCGTCTTCTTACTTTAGCTTTTCCTTGAGATAGTGAATATGTAACAGAGAAAAGCCTATTTATTTCCTCCCTTTTAATAATATTTAGAAAGCAGCAATCCTGTGGTATGGAGTTAAAAATATTTTCTTCAGGTGATCATATACTTTTGTGGGGTCTTCTGTGGTTTTATGTTTGAAATGGGAATCTGGAGACCAGAGAGTGCTTTGCATTATTTCTACTTTTTTCTTTCTTTTCTTTTTATTGTAATCTTCTGTAATACTATCCAAAGGCATTGGTTTGTTCAATTTAACGAAATTAAAACATTTTTGTATTCTTTAGGTTTTGTAATATGTCCCTCCATCTTGAAGAGCACTTTTGGACAATGTTTGTGAATCATCCTGGTAATAGTAAATATAAATTATTGAGAGGAATTATTTTTTTAATAATCAGGGATAATGTCATTACCTTGTGTGCTTTTACATACATGCACAATTTAATGATACCCCTAGAGAGCTAGAGAGCAGCATTTGTCATGCATTTGTGGCTGAACGCTGTATATTCCACATGTGAGTGTTATCATTCCCCGGTGGAAGGAGGCTGAGACTATTCATGCGCAATGAAAAGAGAAAAAGAAAAACCAAAGGATTCTCCAATGTCGGTAAAGATAGATGCTAATAATCCTCATTATTATGAACTCTCAAACTGCATTAAAATACACAAACAAATTAATATCCTTTCCCAAAGAATATGTAAAACACTTCCTCCCCAGTTCTTCTGCAGTGTTACTGTGGAATTTTCCCTTTGACACTTTAAGTGTCTAAATTTTCTAGCAAGAGAATCCCTTTGAAGTCCATCTGAAGTAGTGTCAAAACATACGGGACAAAATCAAAGAAAATTTTTTTTAAGATTTTCTTTAAAAGATGTGGAAAACACTTCTTTAAGAGAATAGGTTGGAGCGCAGTAAGATGCTCACGTTGCAAATGATAATGTTTGTTTGTTTGTTTTTTTAAGAGGAGGCTGGTGCGGGGGGCAGGGTGGAGAGCAGGATATTAAATCCTGATCTCTTTTCCTCTTAATCAGGACCAAAGTTGTGATCTTATTTAGTTCTAGTTTAGACATAAACATTTTCAGATTTATGCTGTATGTGTCCCTTGTTACAGCTTTTTTCATTTTGAAAACAGACAATTCAGATGTGTTTAAATTTTTATCCACATAGATTCCAGATTTTATTTACACGTTCTTTTTTTATGCACTACACCACCAAATATTTTAGAAAATTAAAAAAGAGCAGAAAGAGATTAATAGTTGTAAATATTAATTAGAGCCTACATGGGGTCTACTAATGAATGAATAGTAAACTGAGTTGGCTGAAAAGAAGCGTCTGGGAATTTTTAATTACCATAAGCTCTGCTTATTTGTAAGTATTTGGAAAAATCACATTCTTACTTATTCCTATAAAATCTGTAAATTATTTGGGACACAGTCATTCTATAATCCTAGTTTTCAGATTTGCAGGGACAATTAAGTAAAGAATGCGGGAGGCTAAAAAAAATCTTTATATTTATTATAATATAGTATTACCAGTAGAAACTCACAGTTCCTGTTGAGTATTCCATCTCCAAACCCCACTGACATCTGAAATTCAACATTTCCCCAAATGAATTTGCTATATTTTATATGCTCCTGACTTACTCATACCCACTCTTTCCATTCTAGTCTTTATCTCAGTTAATGCTACCATTTTTCTTCCAAATATCAAGACTAGAAACTTTAAATGATTATTAATTCTTTTTTCTCCTTCCCTAATCTAGTGTCCCAGTCATTCACCAAGTTCCAAGTACCGTACTTCTGTGTATGTTTCATATACATATCCAACTACCCACTCCCACTACCATAATTATGTCTTGCTCAGACTGTTCTTAGTCTCTCTTGCACCACCTTATCACTGACAGTTGTTTTCTTTCCAAATACAAGTCAGAGGGCTCCTGCTTAAAAATAATAATAATAGTAATTTGAATAAATTGTTTAATTTGAAAAACAATGCCTTCAGTATCTCAACTGGTATCATTCAAGCCTCGTATTTCAGTATGTTCCATCATGTTCTCGATTTTTCATTCATACCAGAAAAGTCAGTCCACCTTGAGCCTACCTTTCACTTACATGTCTCTGTGCATTTGTCCATGCTGTTCTGAGCCCGGAAATTCCTGCCTTCAAATTCCCACCACACTTCACCATCCATATTGGATAAGATGCTTTCAGCTTCAAGTAACAGAATATCAATGAAATAAGGCTTAAAAATTAGGGGCATCTATCATCCCATAGATCACAAAGTCAGGAAGAAGGGCAAGTCCACAGTTGCTTAATTTAGTAGTTCAAGGTATTGAGATATTAAATTAGCTTCCTTAAATCCTTACAGTTTTTCCTTCATGGTGGAAAAATAACTGCAGCTCTCACCACCACACACTAACATGACCATATCTAAGGCAGGAAAAGCCCATTTCCAGCCTTTGTCTCTTTTCAGGGTTCCTCTTGTAGCTCACAGGCCGTGGTTGCATTTCCTAAGGAAAAGGAATTACTACTGTTGATTTTAACCATGCACTCTCAAAGAACCAGTATCATCCCTTAGGGGGTGAAAATGGGGGCAGCAGTGGTTCAGTGGTAGAATTTTTGCATTCCATGTGGGAGACCTGGGTTCAATTCCTGGCCAATGCACCTCATGCACTGCTGCCACCCATCTGTCAGGGGAAGCTTGCATGTTGCTATGATGCGGAACCAGTTTCAGTGAAGCTTCCAGACTATGATAAACTGGAAAGAAAGGCCTGGTGATCTATTTCTGAAAACAGGCCAATGAAAACTCCATGGATCACAACAGTCCAATTCACAACTGATCATGAGGATGGCACAGGACCAGGCAGCATTTCATTCTGTTGCGCATGGGGTCACCATGAGTCGGGAACTGACTCAACAGCAGCTAAAAATAGGAGGTGAAAATTGATAATTAAGGGATAAATTTTTCACTCTTTTTTATGTATAAAGCTCAGATATGTATACATGTGTATATATATATAGTACTATATGGATTGAATTATGTCCCTCCAATATGTCTGTTGAGGTCCTAATCCTGGTACCTGTAAACATGAGCTTGTTTGGAAATAAGGTCTTTGAAGATGAAGTAGGATGAGTCTTAATCTCATCTGAGTGCTGACTTATAAAAAATGAGAACACTCACATAAATATAGCAGAAGAATGGCCATGTTACAACAGAGGCAGATGTAGTTGCAAGTGAAGGACTGGCAAGGATTGCCAGGAGCAACCACATGTTAGGCAAGAGTCATGGAACAGTCCTGGTCTGGACTTCCAGCCTCCCTAAACCAAACCCATTGCCATTGAGTCGACTTCCACTCATAGTGACCCCACAGGATAGAGTAGAACTGCACCATAGGGTTTCCAAGGGGCAACTGGTGGATTCAAATTGCCCACCTTTTGGTTAGCAGCTGAGCTCTTAACCACTGCACCATCAGGGCTCCTCCATCCTCCCTAACTGTGAGACAATAAATTTCTATTCTTTAAAACACCCACTTTGTAGTATTATGTTAAGGAAGCCCTAGGAAACTCAGACAAGTACATAGACAGATACACAGTACAGTTTCTCTTTAGTATTAAGATTTCATGTGGGAGGGCAATTAATTTCGTTGCTACATTTTTCTCCTTAATTTGTTTTTCTTTTTGATGACATGTGTTTTCAGTATTGGGATGCATGCTTACTAATTGAGAGTGTTTAAATTTTTGGTTGGTAATATGGATTTTGAGAAATATGATCTGATAATAAAAGCCACCGATAAGGTCAGTGGCACTGTGGCGCCACCAATCTGTGGCATGGCAGTATGCCAATGGGAGCTAGATATATAATTTATTGCGGGTGCCTTTCCATTAGTTTACATAGGAAACCTCTGGTTTTCTAGATGACACTGAAAAACCAAAACTAACTCATCAGGACTCCCTAACTATCACACAGGAAAGACATACTTATGCTTGCAAACTTCATCTCACAGAAATAAGGGGAAAAAAGGCAAAAGTTTACAAAACTAACACATTCAGGAAACATTACCTAATAGAATGTTCAACCTACGCAAAACTGAGGCTCCAACTCGGGTCTGCTAAGCTTTACACATTTCAAAAGGAACCCACCTTGTTGCTAAATGCATTAGAACTGGAATAACTTACTATGTATGAAGTCTACAGGAACCAGGGACATAAAAAGTGGCCAGTGTACTGTTATAATAATAGTAATCAAAGGGTTAAGAAAAGAAAATATCTGAAAAGACTCCTGAAGGGATGGAAAAATGTTGATAAACACTGGTATAAGCTAATCAGCCTTTACTCCGAGGTGAGAGTGTAGGGTCCATGAAGCACATGCCTACATAACACTGAAAACAATCAGAATCCTATTACTAAAGAGAGCAAAATGACCATTGATAATGTTTGTCATAGAGCCCTGGTGGCACAGTGGTTAAGAGCTTGGCTACTAATCAAAATGTCGGCAGTTCGAATCCGCCAGCGGCCCCCTGGAAACCTCATGGGGCAGTTCTACTTGGTCCTATAGGGTTTCTATGAGTTAGAATTGACTTGATGGTAACGGGTAATGCTCATCATAGCACCAAATTGAAATAGTACATCCTTAGGGAAGGCATCACTTCTCTCCTCCAGCTGCAATTAATTGCAACTCTGCTGCTCTGTCATAGCACCTACTTGGACCACTGTTGTACTTACTTTCTGCTGCTTCATGCTGCTGTGTATTACAACTAGTTTTCTATGGATGCCCCTCCCTGCCCCAACTTGATAATCGACGGGGAAACCCTGGTAGTGCAGTGGTTAAGAGCTACGGCTGCTGAGAGACAAGGCCAAGATGGCAGAGTAGTCAGAGGCTTCCAGTGGACCCTCTCACAACAAAGACCCAAAAAAACAAGTGAATCGATTATATGTGGCAGTCTGGGAGCCCTGAACATCAAAGGCAGAGCTGAGGAACCAGACTGAGTGGCAGGGGAGGGAGAGACAGTTTGGAAACAGTGAGGAGTTGCGAGACCTGACCCAGCAAGAGACTGAGAACTTCAGGCCTGATCAGCTCAGGGGTGAGTGGTGAGGCAGACAAGCAGTGGTGCTTGCGAGGCGTGTTTTCCACACCAGGAGAGACTCAGCCACTGAGAGACTGCACGGACACCAAGAAGCAGCCCTGGATCAGAGAAAGATAAGTACTTGCGTACTGCCTACCGCACAAATCAAAAACACCTCCCTTAAGGAAAAACATCTCTCCCATTTACCTCCCCCCTCCCTGCTCTGCACTGGGTCCCACACCGATATGAGCAATTGCCTAGTCCCCTGGGCCGGAAGTAGGATCCGTCACATGCCTGGAGCCATTCTCCCTGCCTTAGAGAGTGAACAAATTAATAAACAGGGGAAAAATAAACTGCTGGCTCCCCTAAACCAGGAACCCAGGGTAGGCACAGCTCCTTTGCTAGACACAGGCATAAGGGATCCACAGACTTTGAGTGCTTCTCCCCCTGCATAGACTTGTGTGGGCCCATTTCAACAGCGTAAGCCCTAATTACCACAGTACAGCAGGGTGTATACCGGAAGTCTAACTTCAACTATTTCAGCTGTGAAGTGGCAGGTTCTTGACATTTGACACTTCTCTGCCCATTATGCAGGGTCTTCACCTACCCACATCAGGGGCCTGAGGACTGGTGGCTCCAACCATACCAGCTTGTCACCTGCGATAGGAGACTGTGAATAAGAGGTGCCCCTAGTCCTTACAGTCAACAGCATTGGGTGCTCATAGTCTGGCTGCAAAAACCATCCACTTACGCACTCTCGGGAACAGGAACATGCCTTCCTCCTGGAAACTCTGGGGCAGCCATCAGCCCCTGCCTTGCTCAGGGTATGTCCCCCTGCTACAGCCAGATGCCTGTGCCTACACCAATCACCCATGCCTGTCTAAGACTGTAAGTGAGAGCCTACACTACACACTTAGTGGCTATCTACCTGGGCACCTGAGCTTAATCCATACAGGAAGAGTGGGTGGACTCCTGAGCTCACATACCTAGTAACAGATCTAACCACCTGGTGACAGGATATTAGAGCTTCAAAGTGCCAATGATCAAACTAGCTCAAACAAGCAGCCTATTTGGGCATATCAAAACAAAACAAGAAGCTAGGACACAGTAAGCAAACATAAAATAAATAAATATAATAACTTATTGATGGCTCAGAGACAACAGTCAATATCAAATCACAAAAAGAGGTAATCCATGATGGCTTTGGCAAGCTCCCAAAATAAGGAATCTGGAAATTTTCCAGAGGAGGAAAATTTCTTGGAATTACCAGAGGCAGAATACAAAAGATTAATACACAGAACTCTTCAAGAAATTAGGAAGGAAATTAAGGAAAAAGAAGAACACACAACAGAGGAAATTAAAAAGATTAGAGATGAGCATAATGACATTTAACAGGATGCAAGAATCCATAGAGAGACAGCAATCAGAAATCCAGAAGATTAACAATAAAATTTCATAATTAGACAACTCAATAGAAAGTCATAGGAGCAGAATTGAGGCAATGGAAGTCACAATTAGAGAGATTGAAGATAAAGCACTTGACATCAACTTATCTGAGAAAAAATAAGATAAAAGGATTAAAAAAATTGAAGAAACCCTAAGAATTATGTGGGACTCTATCAAGAGGAATAACCTATGAGTGATTGGAGTACCAGAACAGGGGTGGATAACAGAAAATACAGAGAATTGTTGAAGATTTCTTGGCCGAAAACTTCCCTGATATCATGAAAGATGAGAAGATATCTATTCAAGATACTCATCAAACCCCACATAAGGTAGATCCCAAAAGAAAGTCACCAAGACATACTATACTCAAACTTCCCAAAACCAAAGATAAAGAGAGAATGTTAAGAGTTGCTAGGGATAAATGAAAAGTCATCTACAAAGGAGAGTCAATAAGAGTAAGCTCAGACTACTCAGCAGAAACCACGGAGGCAAGAAGGCAATGAGATGACATATATAAAGCCTTGAAGGAAAAAAATTGCTAGCCAAGAAGATATATCCAGCAAAACTGTCTCTCAAATATGATGGCGAAATTAGGGCATTTCCAGATAAACAGAAGTTTAGGGAATTTGCAAAAACCAAACCAAAATTATAAGAAATACTAAAGGGAGTCCTCCGGTTAGAAAACCAGTAACATCAGATAGCAACCCAAGGCAACACAGGACAGAACAACAAGATATCAACCCAGATAGGGAAGTCACAAAAGTAAATCAAAGCTAAAACACTGAAAATAGGGGAACAGAGGTCAATATGTAAAAGATGACAACATTAAAACAAAAAAGAGGGACTTAAAAAATGTGGACATAGATTTTTCAATGGAGAGGAAGTCAAGGCGATATAAAGAAATAAAAGACTGGTATAAACTTAGAAAAATGGGTAAATATTAAGGTAACCACAAAGGAAACTAACAATCCTACAAGTTAAAATAAAAAAAAAACTAGAAAAATATAAAGACTCAGCAAACACAAAATCAACAACAATGAAAAAGATGAAAAGAAAATACATAAAGAAAAATGACTCAGCACAGAAAATTAAGTGGAACAAAGAAACTGTGAACAACACGCAAAAAAAAGACATCAAAATGACAACACTAAACTCATACCTATCAATAATTACGCTTTAATGTAAATGGACTAAATGCACCAATAAAGAGACAGAGAGTGGCAGATTGGATAAAAAAACACAATCTGTCTATATGCTGCCTACAAGAGACATGCCTTAGACTTAAAGATACAAACTAAAACTCAAAGGATGGAAAAAATATATATCAAGCAAACAACACTCAAAAAAGAGCAGGAATGGCAATATTAATCTCTGAGAAAATAGACTTTAAAGTAAAATCCACCACAAAGGATAAGGAGGGACAATATATAATGATTAAACAGTCAATACACAAGGAGGACATAACTATAATAAATATTTACACACCCAATGACAGGGCTTCAAAATAAATAAAACAAACTCTAACAGCACTGAAAAGGCGGATAGAGAGCTCCACAATAGTGGTAGGAGACTTCAACACACCACTTTCAGTAAAGGACAGAACATCCAGAAAGAAGCTCAACAAAGACATGCAAGAGTTAATGCTACAATCAACCAACTTGATCTAATAGACATATACTGAACACTCCACCCAACAGCAGCCAAGTATACTTTCTTTTCCAATGCTCATGGAACATGCTCCAGAATAGACCACATATTAGGCCATGAAGCAAGCCTTAACAAAATCCAAAGCATCAAAATATTACAAAGCATCTTTTCTGACCATAAATCCATAAAAGTAGAAATCAACAACAGGAAAAGCAAGGAAAAAAATTAAACACATGGAAAATGAACACCTTGCTCGAAAACTACTGCGTTTTACAAGAAATTAAGGATGGAACAAAGAAATTCATAGAATCAAAGAAGAATGAAAACACATCCTACCAGAACCTTTGGGACACAGCAAAAGCAGTGCTCAGAAGTCAGTTTATAGCAATAAATGCACATGTCCAAAAAGAAGAGAGGGCCAAAAACAAAAAATTAACTCTACAACTGGAACAAGTAGAAAGAGCAGCAAAAGAAGCCCTAAGGCGCCAGAAGAAAGGAAATAATAAGAGTTAGAGCAGAATTCAATGAAATAGAGAAAAGAAAAACAATTGAAAGAGTTAACAAGACCAAAAGCTGGTTCTTTGAAAAGATCAACAAAATTGATAAACCCTTGGCCAAACTGACAAAAGAAAAGCAGGACAGGAAGCAAATAACCCATATAAGAAATGAGATGGGTGCTATCACAACAGACCAAACTGAAATTAAAAGAATCATAACAGAATACTATGAAAAACTGTACTCTAACAATTTTGAAAACCTAGAGGAAACAGACAAATTTCTAGAAACCCCCCACCTACATAAACTAACACAAACAGAGATAGAACAACTAAATAAACCCATAACAAAAGAAGAGATTGAAAAGGTAATTAAAAAACTCCCAACAAAAAACACCCTGGCCCAGATAGCTTCACTGGAAACTTCTACCAAACTTTCAGAGAAGAGTTAACACAACAACTACTAAACGTATTTCAGAGCATAGAAAAGGATGGAATACTCCCAAACTCATTCTATGAAGCCAGCATAAACCTGATACCCAAACCAGGTAAAGACACCACAAAAAAGAAAATTACAGACCATTACCCTCATGAACATTGATGCAAAAATCCTTAACAGAATTCTAGATAATAAAATTAAGCAAAATATCAAAAAAATAATTCACCATGATTAAGTGGGATTTATACCAGGTATGCAGGGATGGTTCAACATTAGAAAAACAATCAATGTAATCCATCACAAAAATAAAACAAAAGACAAGAAGTATATGATCTTATCAATCAATGCAGAAAAGACATTCAACAAAGTCCAACACCCATTCATGATAAAAACTCTCAATAAAATAGAAATAGAAGGGAGATTGCTCAATATAGTTAAGGGCATTTAGACAAAGCCAACAGCCAATATCATCCTAAATGGAGAGAGTTTGAAAGCATTCTCCTTGAGAATGGGAACCAGACAAAGATGCCCTTTATCACCACTCTTATTCAACATTGTGCTAGAGGTCCTAGCAAGAGCAGTTAGGCTAGAAAAAGAAATGAAAGTCATCCAAACCGGTAGGGAAGAAGTCAAAGTATCTCTATTTCCAGATGATAGGGTCTGATACACAGAAAACTACTGGAACTAATAGATTTCAGCAAAGTTTCAGGATACAAAATAAACACACAAAAATCAGTTGGATTCCTTTACAACAACAAAGAGAACCTCAAAGAGGAAATCACCAAATCAATATCATTTATACTAGCCCCCAGGACGATTAAATACTTAGGAATAAATCTAACTGGAGACGTAAAAGACCTACACAATGAAAACTACAAGACACTACTGCAAGAAACCAAAAGAGACCTGCATATGTGGAAAAACATAACTTGCTCATGGATACGAAGACTCAAGATTGTGAAAATGTCAATTCTACCCAACGCAATCTACAGATACAATGCAATCTCGATCCAAATTCCAACGGCATTTTTTTAATGAGATGGAGAAACAAATCACCAACTTCATATGGAAAGGGAAGAGACCCCAGAGAAGTAAAGCATTACTCAAGAAGAAGAACAAAGTGGGAGGCCTCACACTACCTGATTTTAGAACCTATTATACCACCATGGTAGTCAAAACAGCCTGGTACTGGTACAACAGACACATGGACCAATGGAACAGAATTGAGAATTCAGACATAAATTCATCCACTTATAAGCAGCTGATATTTGACAAAGGCCCACAGTCCATTAACTGGGGAAAACACAGTCTCTTTAACAAATGGTGCTGGCATAACTGGATATCCATCTGCAAAAAACTGAAACAGGACCCATACTTTAAACCATGCACAAAAACTAACCCAAAATGGATCAAAGACTTAAATATAAAATCTAAGACGATAATGATCATGGAAGAAAAAATAGGGACAACACTAGGAGCCCTAATACATGGCATAAACAGAATATGAACCATAAGTAACAATGCACAAGCACCAGAAGAGAGATTAGATAACTGGGAGTTCCTAAAAATCAAACACTTATGCTCATCAAAAGACTTCACAAAAAGAGTCAAAGGATCAAAGGATAACCTACAGACTGGGAAAAAATTTTTGGCTACGACAAATCTGATCAGCATCTAATCTCTAAAATCTATAAGATACTGCAAAACCTCAACAACAAAAAGACAATTAACCCAATTTAAAAAATGGGCAAGAGATATGAGCAGGCACTTTGCCAGAGAAGATATTCAGGCGGCTAAGAGACTCATGAAGAAATGCTCACGATCATTAGCCATTAGAAAAATGCAGATCAAAACTATAATGAGATATCATCTCACCCCAGCAAGGCTAGCATTAATCCAAAAAACACAAAATAATAAATGTTGGAGAGGTTGTGGAGAGACTGGAACACTTATACCCTGATGGTGGGAATGTAAAGTGCTACAACCACTTTGGAAATCGATTTGGCACTTCCTTAAAAAGCTAGAAATAGAAGTACCATACCATCCAGCTATCCTACTCCTTGGAACATATCCTAGAGAAACAAGAGCTGTCACACGAATAGATATACACACATGCATGTTCATTGCAGCACTGTTCACAATAGCAAAAAGATGGAAACAACCTAGGTTCCCGTCAACAGAAAAATGGATAAACAAATTATGTTATATCCACACAATGGAATACTACACAATGATAAAGAATAATGATGAAGCCATGAAACATCTTCTAACATGGAGGAAGCTGGAGGTCATTATGCTGAGTGAATTGAGTCAGTCACAGAAGGACAAATATTGTATAAGACCACTAATATAAGAACTCAAGAAAAGGTTTAAACACAGAACAAAACATTCTTTGATGGTTACGAGGGTGAGGAGGGAGGGTGAGGGTTATTTACAAAGTAGATAGTAGATAAGAATTATCTTAGGTGAAGGGAAGGACAGCACACACTACAGGGAAAGTCAGCACAGCTGGACTAAACCAAAGCTAAGAAGTTTCCTGATTAGAATAAAACACTTTGAGGAGCAGAGTAGCAGGGGTACGGGTCTGGGGACCGTGCTTTCAGGGGATATCTAGGTCAATTGGCATAACAAAGCTTCTTAAGAAAGTGTTTTCCATCCTACTTTGGTGAGTGGCATCTGGGGTCTTAAAAGCTTGCAAGGGGCAATCTAAGATGCATCAATTTCTCCCAGCCATCTGGTGTAAAGGAGAAAGAACACCAAAGACTCATGGAAAGTATTAGCCCAAAAAAGAAAGGGCCACATAAACCAGAGACTTCATCAGCCTGAGACCAGAAGAACTAGACGGTGCCCAGCTACCACCAATGACTGCCCTGACAGGCAACACAACAGACAGTCCCAGATGGAGCAGGAGAAAGGTAGGGTGGAGAACTCAAATTCTAGTAAGAAGACCAGACTTAATGGTCTGACTGGGACTGCAGAAACCCCAGAAAGCATGGCCCCTGGATTCTCTATCAGCCCAGAACTAAAAGAATTTCTGAGGCCAACTCTTCAGACAGGGATTGGACTCGACTGTGGAACATAAAGTGATACTCGTGAGGAGTGTGCCTCTTAGATCAAGTAGATACAACAGATTAAACAGGCAGCTTCTGTCAGCAGGTGAGATGGGAAGGCAGAGAGGGTTAGGAGCTGGTTGAATGGACATGGGGAATCAGGGGTGGAAAGAAGGAGTGTTCTGTCACAGCATGTGGAGAGCAATTAGGGTCACATAAAAAAGTATGTATAAATTTTTGTATGGGAGACTAAGTTGAAATGTAAACTTCATTTAAACTACAACAATAAAAAAATAAAAAATAAAATAAAAGCTATAATAAAAATCAATCCAGTTTATAAAAAAAGAAAGAGCTACGGCTGCTAACCAAAAGGTCTGCAGTTGGAATCCACCAGCTGCTCTTTGGAAACCCTATGGTGCAGTTCTACTCTGTCCTGTAGGGTCACCATGAGTCAGAATAACTCAATGGCAACAGGTTTGGGTGTTTGGATTTTTAATGAGGTAGAATGTTTTAATCATTCTTTTAGATCTCCCACAGTGCACATATCAAAAACCTTGAACTAAGAAACACTTAGATATTTATGGAATTTAATAAAAATTATATACATTAGATAATATATGATATTATATAATAATATGATAATTAACTGGAAGACCAGTTAATATGACTGTTATTCAAATTAATGCACCAACCACGAAGGCCAAAGATGAAAAGACTGATGATTTTTACCAACTTTTGAAATTGATGGAACATGCAATCACAATGCAGTGATAATTACTGGTGATTGGAATGCGAAAGTTGGAAACAAAGGAGAAGGATTGGCACTTGGAAAATATGGCCTTGGTGACAGAAACGATGCTGGAGATTGCATGATGGAATTTTGCAAGACCAATGACTTCTTCACTGCAAATACCTTTTTTCAACAATATAAAAGTAGACTATACAGGTGTACCACACCAGATGGAATATGCAGGAATCAAATCGACTACATCTATGGAAAGAGACGATGGAAAATCTCAATATTGTCAATCAGAACAAAGCCAGAGATCAGCTGTAGAACAGACCATCAATTGCTCATGTGTAACTTCAAGTTGAAGCTGAAGAAAATTAGAACAAGTCCATGAGGGCCAAAGTACGACCTTGAGCATATCCCACCTGAATTTAGAGACCATCTCAAGAATAGATTTGACATGTTGAACACTAATGACCAAAGACCAGATGTTTGTGGAATGACATCAAGGACATCATACATGAAGAAAGCAAGATGCAATTAAAAAGACAGAAAAGAAAGAAAAGACCAAAATGGATGTCAGAAGAGACTCTGAAACTTGCTCTTGAACGTAGTAAAGCTAAAGCAAATGGAAGAAATGATGAAGTGAAAGAGCTGAACAGAAGATTTCAAATGGCAGCTCAAGAAGACAAAGTAAAGTATTATGACGAGATGTACAAAGACCTGGAGATAGAAAACCAAAAGGGAAGAACATGCTTGGCATTCCTCAAGCTGAAAGAACTGAACAAAAAGTCAAGCCTCGAGTTGCAATATTGAAGGATTCTGTGGGGAAAATATTAAATGATGCAGAAAGCATCAAAAAAAGATGGAAGGAATACAGTCATTCTACCAAAAAGAATTGGTCAACATTCAACCATTTCAGGAAGTACCATATGATTAGCAAGCGATGGTACTGAAGGAAGAGGTCCAAGCTGCATTGAAGGCAATGGCAAAACACAAGGCTTCAGGAATTGACGGAATACCATTTGAGATGTTTCAACAAACAGATGCAGCACTTGAAGTGCTTACTTGTCTACACAAAGAAATTTGGAAGACACTTACCCGGCCAATTGACTGGAAGAGATCCATATTTATGCCTATTCCAAAGAAAGATGATCCAACTGAATGTGGAAATTATCAAAGAATATCATTAATATCACACAAAGTAAAATTTTGTTGAAGATCATTCAAAAACGACAGTAGCAGTACGTCAACAGGGAATTGTCAGAAATTGAAGCCAGATTCAGAAGAGGACATGGAACCAGGGATATCATTGTTGATATCAGATAGATCCTGGCTGAAAGCAGAGAATACCAGAAAGATGTTTACCTGTGTTTCATTGACTATGCAATGACATTTGACTGTGTGGATCATAACAAATTATGGATAACATTGCAAAAGAATGGGAATTCTGGAACAGTTAATTGTGCTCATGAGGAAACGGTACATAGATCAAGAGGCAGTTGTTCAGACAGAACAAGGGGATACTGCATGGTTTAAAGTCAGGAAAGGTGTGTGTCATGGTGGTATCCATCACCATACTTACTCAACTTTTATGCTGAGCAGATAATCCGAGAAACTGGACTATATGAAAAAGAACGCGGCATCAGAATTGGAGGAAGACTCATTAACAACCTGCATTATGCAGATGACACAACCTTGCTTGCTGAAAGTGAAGAGGACTTGAAGCACCTACTGATAAAGATCAAAGACCACAGCCCTCAGAATGGATTACATAAGGAAAGGGAAACAAAAATCCTCACACCTGGACCAATAAGCATCATCACGATAAACGGAGAAAAGATTGAAGTTTTCAAGGATTGCATTTTACTTGGGTTCACAATCAACACCCATGGAAGCAGCAGTCAAGAAATCAAAAGATGCATTGCATTGGGCAAAAGACCTCTTTAAAGTGTTAAAAAGCAAAGATGTCACTTTGAAGGCTAAGGTGAGCCTTACTCAAGCCATGGTGTTTTAAATTGCCTCATATGCATGCGAAAGCTGGAAGACGAACTGATGCCTTTGAATTGTGGTGTTGGTGAGGAATGTTGAATATACCATGGACTGTCAAAAGAATGAACAGCAAAGCCTGAGGAGTAAGACAGTTCTGAGCTCTAATTGGAGCATCATTACTTAATAGCTGTGTGACCAGAGGTGTGTTATAGAACTGTTAGGTCAACCATGAAGAACACATGGAGTACAAATCATAAAAGCAATTTTGCTTTGTCTTCCCCTGTCCTTTCAAGCCTCTTCTATGGGGCTTGTACTTTTCTTGCCTCTTGGAAGAAATCTAGGGCAAGTTTCATGAATTTTCTTGTTAGTCTCAGTTCAGTAATGACAATACCCTGTCCCATGTAATAGTAAATATTTCCAAACTCATTTCAAAAAGAAAAAAAAGTTTGTCACTTTCCTTAGATCAGGCCAGTTTTCACCTGGGACAGGTGAGAGTTGGCTTCCTCTTAACTGTTAGTACTTCTCCTTCTTCCCTCTCACTGCTGCCATCAGCTCCTCCAGGGTTGAGGAGGTGCTGGAAGGAGAGAGGAGGCAAGGAGCAGCAGGATGCTTTCCAGGTGATCTGGATGTTTTGGGGGCATGGGAGTGACAAAGAAGGTTAGTTGGAGACCTGCCCACAATCCCTGAGGACCTCTTCCATGCAATCCCTTTCACATGGAGAAACTCAACTTCTCTGACTGTTACTTAGACTCCTTTAGCCCCCAGGCTTTCAGCGGTACATCTGCAAGCTCCTTTTGTCTCTCTAAGCAAGAATCAAGGAGAAGAACATGAAGCCGTATTCTCTGCCCTTTTTTTGTAAGAATGGTAGCAATCCAACGGAGGCTTGGGGTCTCCTACTAACTCTTCCAATCACTACAAAGGAACATTGGCAATGCAATAGGAAACAGATAATGCATTTGTGGACACTTGAATAAAAAAGGAGTTGCAACTCATTGCGACCCCATGTGTGTCAGAGTAGAAGAATGCTCCATCGGGTTTTCAATGGCTGATTTTTTGGAAGTATCTCACCAGCAGGCCTTTCATTTGAGGCACCTCTGGGTGGACTTGACCTCCAACTTTTCCATTAGCAGCTGAATGTGTTAACCCTCTACACCCCACAAGGACTCCAGGAAGCTGAATACACTAGTTTGAATCAAGACAAAGCTTTCTTGGGCTAAGGCTTTTTAGTATGCTAGCTTGTTAAGAGAAGGACATCATGCTTGATAAAGAAGAGGGTCAGTGAAAAAGAGGAAGACCCTAAACAAGACGGATTGACACGGTGGCTGCAACAATAGGCTCAAGCATAAAAATGATTATGAGAATGGCACAGGACCAGGCAGTGTTTCCTTCTGTTGTACCTAGGGTCACTATGAGTCGGAACCGACTCAACAGCACCTAACAACAACATCTTGTTAAAAACGAATCTCGTTTACCTTATGCCTTCAGGATGGTCACAATTCTTCAGACATGATTAAGATTTTACTATACAAAGTTTACTATAAAGGGGTTTACAAGAACAACGACTGGAAAGGTCAAAGGGCAAGCCATATTGTTGACATACCACTCCTGCTCCTGGGATTTAATTACCTGTTTAGCACTGGATGATTGTAAGAAACAACAAAATTACGGTATTAGTCTAAAAGGACCACTGCCAGATGAGAACAGTTTGTGGTTAAAACAACTGTGAGAAACCAGAAGAATTTACAAGACTTTATTGACATTACTGAACATACTTCTCTTAGGAATGGGACTGGAAGTGTATTTTAAAGAATCTAGCCTAAGGAACATTCATAAGAGCTCAGTTTGAAAGTGAAGAGAGGGAGCGAGATGAAGTAGAGCAGAAGTGACCCATCTTCTTCGAGGTTTGTGCCACGCAAAAGGTTCTGACCACTGGCATCTAAACTCTTTTCTCTGTAAAAGCGGCCCATAAACTGAATTCTGAAGCTCGGTCTAAGTTTAAATATTAGAATGAAACAAATGTACAGACACTCGGATTGACAAAAAGTCAAATAACTAAAAGGAGAGAGAGAGAAGTCACATGGTCAAAATGAAGAAAACAAAACTCTTTAGTCCTGAATTTTTGCGTTTATTTCGCCTGCCTGTGACTCACGCTGGCATATTTAGAACTTTCCCATTTAATTTTTCTGCATCAGTTGTTCTAATTGGTGTATTTTAGTCCTTAACACACTGCATTGCTCTCCATTTACTCTATCTTTTTTTCTAGATCTTAACCAGTGTGTGACAGGACATGGTGTGTGTCAGTAAGGTATTAAGGTGACAGATACTTTATAATGACAAACAAGTTTATTTCTAAAATTATAAAATAAATGTATATATTTTAATGAGAACAAGCTTTTGAAGTGAACTACACTAAAACCTGTGTAAGCTGGAACCTGGGTAAGGTAGAAACCTGTCAGAGAAGGAAAACTCAAATATCTTCCGCTAAAATGAGTAACAGAAAAGTGGTGAAGACTTCACCCTGTCAAAGGCGGAAACCTTGCAAGATCCGGAAAAACAAGGCAGTCTCTTCAACTTCTGGCTCTCACGCATTTAATGTACAAGCCTTTATATTACAGATTTTCCAAATATTTGATCAAATATAATTGAAAGTAATATTCCTGTTTTGTGAAGTTTTCAGAATTTTAATTGTTAACTTGATGGAAATTAATTTTCTAATACGGTTTTGTTTATCTGATGCTTACTTTTCCAAAATTTTATGTGATTTTTCTGCAATATTCCTAAGAATGCAGAATATCTATTCTTAACTCAATTTTCTGCTGCCTCAAGTACCTACATCTTCTCTAACTATTTTAAATTTAAACCATTATATTTCATAAAGATATTTCCCAAAATTAATGACAATTTTTGATTAAAGATGAAAAAGTCATCAGAATCACAATACAAACACAGTAATCTTAAAAACAACAACAACAGTTAAAGTTACAAAATAAGTGATATAATGTAGATTATATGAGATTTGGATTTGTGTGCCTAGTAAGTATGCTCTTCCTTAGACTAAATGGCTTATTTTCTACGAGCACAGGGGACATTATCCAACAAAAGGATGGGGCCAAGTAAACCAAATTCATATTACACAGAAAATGATGTCAGATTTTTTAAAAGTTAGAAAGTTAAAATAAGCAACACAGTTATTTTCTCAGCTCAGTTATGTATTAACAGTATTGGAATGAGCTCAGGAAGTTCATACTAGGCCTTATGCAATTGCAGAATTGCTTACTTTATAAGCCTGTGCGGAAATTGTCAACACTATGTTTTGGACTAATAAAATAAAGGAAAAATAAATGGCTTACTAATACTAGACCCATCAATGGCATATTAGTTGAGCTGTAGCTAAAACAAATCCAACACATTGCTAGGTCAAGAGTTTTCACTGCAATTGATGAATCTATAGACATTGTTCAGTTAACACAAGTTTACGTTTCTTAAATTCTATACAAGGTTTTATTTAGATATGCTAGACAAATTCAATATTCACTATAATCCCTAATATTGTGAATTTTCATGTATATATACATATATTTATAACAAAAATATGATATTTTTCCAAGCCTCATATTGATGTCCCAGATCCATTTTCATATGGCATGATGTAAAAAAAGGTTGTGAATTATTGGACAAGTGCTTCTCAGTATGCTTATTAATCAATCTTTAGTTCCTCACCAACTAAGCTAAATATAGTAGATAGTAAATGTTTGATAAACAAGCTAATTCATGAATAAACAAATTAATAAAAGAATGCATCTTTTTATGCCCATAGAAAAGCCATTTTTAATGATTATCAACTTTGGATAGGATGCTTTATGGTTTTTCTTTTTCTTATGAAAATTTTCAAATATACAGAAAGTAGAAAGAAAAGAACAATCAATGCTCCTATGTTCCCCACCTAGATTCAACATTTGATAATAATCTGCCAGGTAGTATTCGTGTGTGTCTAACTTAATGAAGTATTTAAAGCAAATTATGTGAAATTTGACACTGCCCCAAATACTTCAGAATGCATCTCCAAAAATAAGACCGAAATCTTCCATAATGACAATACCATTTTCAAATTTAACAAAATTAATATTAATTCTTAATATTACGTAACATCCAATCCATATTGAAATATACCATATTATATCGACCATGAATTTTATGGGTAGTTGTTCAAATCGGTGTCCAATCAATGACCACAAACTGCGTTTGTTTCCCAAGTCCTTTTCAATGGGTAAGATTTCAAGGGTATTCTTTCTCTACTAAAAATAATAACATTTTGTAGCATATTTAATTCTGAAAAACTTGTTCATTTTCTAGTCAGTTATTAATATTTCTGTTATGCTTTGTCACTCGTACGGATCTTGGCTATTATAGCAAATTACATTCAACTTTTTCACCCTATTTTCCACCACACATAAATGAACTTCAAAACTTAAAATATTTTTGTCAAAATAATTCAAAGGGCTCCAAAAACCATAGTTGGTATACAAGTACAAAGTGAAAATTATTGTTCTAGAAGACACACGCTGTCATGTAAAAGTACCATATTTGCACAAACCATAAGGTAAAAAACCGTAACAGAATCAGGTCTTCCAAGTAGATGAACTGAATTCAACTTAAAGAGAAACCAGACTGTGAGATGCAAAATAAATAAAACACTTGATGTCAAAGCCTAAAAGATCCAAAATACAGTTTAAACCACTAAACCCAGGGTGTGGATTTACCTGGAGCTTTTAGCACAGCAAAGTTTTATACCGTTTACTAACGTGTGATATTCAACCTATAACCAAAAAACCTATTGCTATTGATTGAATTTCGACTCATAGCAACACCATAGTACAGAGTTACTGTTAGTTGGAATTGACTCCAAAGCAATGGGTTTGGGTTGGTATCCATTACTGGTTAAAGAACTACTTGGAAGAAGTCAAGATAAAGTATGAAGGATTTTTTTGTCTTTTTAAAATTTATTTGACTTTAGATGAAGGTTTACAGAACAAAGTAGTTTCTCATTAAACAGTACACATATTGTTTTATGACATTGGTTAACAATCCCACGACATGTCAACACTCTCTGTTTTTGACCTTGGGTTCTCTATTACCAGCTTTCCTGTTCCCTCCTAACTTCTAGTCCTTGCTCCCAGGCTGGTATGCCCATTTAGTCTCATTTTGTTTTATGGGCCTGTCTAATCTTTGGCTGAAGGGTGAACCTTGGGAGCGACTTCATTACTGAGCTAAAAGGATGTCCTGGGGCTATTCTCTCAGGGTTTCTCCAGTCTCTGTCAGGCCAGTAAGTCAGGTCTTTTCTTGTGAGTTAGAATTTTGTTCTACGTTTGTCTCCAGCTCTGTCAGGCACCCTCTATTGTGATTCCTGTCAGAGCAGTCAATGGTGGTAGCCAGGCACCATCTAGTTGTACTGGACTCACTCTGGGGGAGGCCGTGGTGGTTGTGATCCATTAGACCTTTGGACTAATTTTTCCCTTGTATCTTTAGTTTTCTTCATTCTCCCTTACTCCTGAAGGGGTGAGACCAGTGGAGTATCACAGATGGCCACTCACAGGCTTTTAAGACCCCAGACGCTACTCACCGAAGTAGAATGTAGAACATTTTCTTTATAAACTATGTTATGCCAAATGAGCTAGATGTTACCCGAGACCATGGTCCCCACAGCCCTCCACCCAGCATTCAGTCCCTCAGGGAGTTTGGATGTGTCTATGGAGCTTCCATGACCTTGCCTTGTACAAGTGGTGCTGGCTTATCCAGTACTGTGTACTGTCTTACCCTTCACCAAAGTTACCACTTACCTATTGTCTATTTAGGGTTTTTCCACCCCTACCCCTCACCTCCCTCATAACCATCAAAAATTGTTTCTTTTTGTGTGTAAACCTTTTCATGAGTTTTTACAGGCGTGGTCTCATACAATATTTGTCCTTTTGTGATTGACTTATTTCACTCAGCAAAGTATCCTCCAGTTTCATCCATGTTGTGAGATGCTTCGCAGATTCATCATTGTTCTTTATTGTTGTATAATACTCCATTGTGTGTATGTACCATAGTTTGTTTATCCATTCTTCTGTTGATGGGCATCTAGGTTGTTTCCATCTTTTGCTATTGTGAACAGTGCTGCAATGAATATGGGTGTGCATATGTCTATTCATGCGACTGCGCCTATTTCTCTAGGATATATTCCTAGGAGTGGGATTGCTGGATCATATGGTATTTCTATTTCTAGCTTTCTAAGGAAGCACCATATTGTTTTCCAAAATGTTTGTATCATTTTGCATTCCCACCAGCAGTGCATAAGAGTTTTGATCTCCCCTCAGCCTCTCCAGCATTTGTTATTTCCTGTTGTTATTTACTGTTTTTTTGATTTGTGCCAGTGATGTCAGGGTAAGATGGTATCTCATTGTGATTTTGACTTGCATTTCTCTAATGGCTAGTGATCCAGAGCATTTCCTAATGTGTCTGTTGGCCATTTGAATGTCTTTTTTGGTGAAGCATTTGTTCATTTCCTTTGCCCATTTTTAAATTGAATTACTTGTCTTTTTGTCACAGAGGTGTTGGATTTTCTTGTAGATTTTAGAGATTAGACCTTTGTCTGATTTGTAGTAGCCAAAAATTTTTTTTACCAGTGTGTAGCTTCTCTTTTTACTCTTTTGGCGAAATCTTTTGATGAGCAGGAGTGTTTAATTTTTAGACGATCCCAGTTGTCTAGCTTATCTTACGGAGTTTGTGTGTTGTTGGTTATGGTTTGTATCCTGTTAATGCCCTGTATTAGGAACTCTAGCATTGACCGTATTTTTTCTCCTATGAATTTTATGATTTTTGGCTTTATATTTAGGTCTTTGATCCATTTTGAATTAGTTTTTCTTTATGGTGTGAGATTTGTATCCTGTTTCATTTTTTTGCAGGTGGACTTCTATTATTGCCAGCACCATTTGTTAAAAAGTCTGTTTTCCCCATTTAATCAACTTTGGGCCCTTGTCAAAGATCAGGTGACCATAGGTAGATGGATTTACATCTGGGTTCTCAATTCTGTTCCATTGGTCAATGTATCTGTCATTGTACCAGTACCAGGCTGTTTTGACTATCACAGCTATATAGTAGGTTCTGAGGTCAGGTAGTGTGAGTCCTCCTACTTTCTTCTTCTGTTTCAATAGTGCTTTACTTATACAGGGCTTCTTCCCTTTCCATATAAAGTTAATGGTTAGTTTTTCCACCTCTTTAAAGAATGTTCGTGGTATCTGGATTGGGATTGCATTGTATTTGTAAACTGCTTTGGGCAGAATTGTCATTTTCACAATGTTGAGTCTACCTATCCATGATCATGGTATGTTTTTTCATTTATGTAGATCTCTTTATTTTCTTGTAGTAGCGTTTTGTAGTTTTCTTTATATACGTCTCTTACGTCCCTGTTTAGATTTATTCTTAAGTATTTTATTTTTTTAGGGGCTAGATTATAAATGGTATTGTTTTCCTGATTTCCTTTTCATCATTCTCTTTATTGGTGTATAGGAATCCAACTGATTTTTGTATGTTTATCTTGTATCCTGCTACTCTGCTGAATCTTTCTATTAGTTCCAGTCGTTTTCTCGTGGAGTCTTTAGGGTTTTCTGTGTATAGTATCATATCATCTGCAAACAGGGACAGTTTAACTTCTTCATTACCAATTTGGATGCCCTTTATTTCTTTTTCTTGCCTTATTGCTCTAGCTAGGACTTCCAGCACAAAGTTAAATAGGAGTGGTGATAAAGGGCATCCTTGTCTTGTTCCTGTTCTCAAGGGGCATATGTTCACTCTCTCTCTATTAAGGATGATGTTGGCTTTGGTTTTGCATAGATGTCCTTTATTATGTTGAAAAATTTCAGTTCTGTACCTATTTTATTGAGAGTTTTTTATCAGGAATGGATGTTGGACTTTGTTGAATGCCTTTTCTGAGTCGATTGAGATGACCACGTAATTCTTTTCTTTCCTTTTATTTATGTGGTGGATTACGTTGATTGATTTTCTAATGTTGAACCATCCTTGCATACCTGGTATGAATCTTACTTGGTTGTTGTCTATCATTTTTTTTGATACAATGCTTAATTCTATTGGCTAGAATTTTGTTGAGAATTTTTGCGTCTATATTCATGAGAGATATTGGTCTGTAATTTTCTTTTTTCTGTGATGTCTTTGCCTGGTAGTGGTATCAGGGTTATACTGACTTCATAGAATGAATTCAGAAGTGTTGCTTCCTTTTCTGTGTTCTGAAATAGTTTGAGCAGAACTGGCGTAAACTCTTCTCTGAATGTTTGGTAGGATTCTCCAGTGAAGCCATCTGGGCCAGAGCTTTTTTTTAGTTGGAAGTTTTTTTTTTGTTTTGTTTTGTTTTAATTACTTTTCAATCTCTTCTTTTGTTATGGGTCTGTTCAGATTTTCAACATCGTTTTGTGTTAGTTTTGGGTAGGTAGTGTGTTTCCAGAAATTTGACTATTTCCTCTAGGTTTTCATATTTGTTGGAGTATAGTTTTTCATACTCTGTTACGATACTTTTTATTTCATTGGGTCTCTTGTAATGTCTCCCATTTCATATCTTATATTGGTTATTTGTGTCCTTTCCTGTTTTTCTCTTCTCAGTTTAGCCAGTGGTTTGTTGATTTTGTTAATCCTTTCAAAGAACCAACTTTTGGTTTTGTTGATTCTTTCTGTTGTTTTTCTATTCTCTATTTCAGTTATTTCTGCTCTGATCTATTATTTCCTTTCTTCTGGTGGCTGTGGGCTTTTATTGCTGTACTTTTTCTATTTATTTGAGTTGTGTAGTTAATGTTTTGATTTTGTCCCTTCTTCGTTTTTGATGTGTGCATGTATTGCTATAAATTGTCCTCTTAGGACTGTATTTGCTATGTCCCAAAGATTTTGGTATGATGTGTTTCATTCTCATTTGATTCTAGGAATTTTTTATTCTATCTCTGATTTCTTCTATCACCCAGTGGTTTTTAAGCAAGGTGTTATTCAATTTCCGTGTAACTGATATTTTTCCTTTGTTGTTCCTGTTGTTAATTTCAACCTTGATGGTGTGGTCAGAAGAGGTACTTTGTATTATTTCAATGTTTTGGATTTTGTTGAAAGTTGCTCTGTGGCCTAAGATGTGGTCTATTCTGGAGACCATTCCATGTGCATTGGAAAAGAATGTGTACTTTGCAGCTGTTGGGTGGAGAGTTCTATAGATGTCTATGAGGACAAGTTGGCTGATTGTTCCCTTTAGCTCTTTTGTATCTTTGTTGAGTTTCTTTCTAGATGTTCTGTCCTTAACTGAGAGTGGTTTGTTGAAGTCTCCTATATTATTGTGGAACTGTCAGTTTCTCTTTTCGGCGCTGTTTGAGTTTGTTTTATGTATTTTGGAGCCCTGTCATTGGGTGCGTAGGTGTTTATTATGTTTATGTCTTCATAATGGATTGTCCCTTTCATCATTATATAGTGCCCTTCTTTGTCTTTTTTTTGTTTATTTTTTTAGTTCAAATAAAGTTTACATTTCAAGTTAGTCTCCCATACAAAAATTTATACATACATTGTTATGTGACCCTAATTGCTCTCCACATACTTTGACAGCACATTTCTCCTTTCCACCCCTGATTCCTCATGTCCATTCAACCAGCTCCTAACCTTCTCTGCCTTCCCATCTCACCTCTGAACAGTAACTGTCCATTTAATCTCTTGTATCTACTTGAGCTAAGAGGCACACTCCTCATGAGTATCACTTTATGTCCCACAGATCACTCCAATCCCTTTCTGAAGAGTTGACCTCGGAAATTTTTTTAGTTCTGAGCTGATAGAAAATTCGGGGACCATGCTTTCTGGGGTTCCTCCAGTGTTAGTCAGACCATTAAGTCTGGTCTTCTTACTAGAAATTTGAGTTCTGCACACCATCTTCCTTCTGCTCCATCAGGGACTCTCTGTTGTGTTCCCTGTCAGGGTGGTCATTGGTGGTAGCCTGGCACCATAGAGTTCTTCTGGTCTCAGGCTGAAGAAGTCTCTTTTTTTATGTGGCCCTTTCTGTCTCTTGAACTAATACTTTTCTTTTGTCTTTAGTGTTCTTCATTCTCCTTTACTCCAATTGGTTAGGACAAATTGATGCATCTTAGACAGCCACTTGCAAGCTTTTAAAACCCTAGATGCCACTCACCAGAAGTAGGATGCAAAACATTTTCTTCAGAAGATTTGTTATGCCAATTGACCTAGATATGCCCTGAAAGCATGGTCCCCAGACCCCTACTACCCCTGCTACTCTTTCCCTCAAAGTGTGTGATTGTATTCAGGAAACTTCTTAGCTTTGGTTTAGTCCAGCTATGCTGACTTCCCCTGTAGTGTGTGCTGTGCTTCTCTTCACCTAAGATAATTCTCATCTACTATATAGTTAGTAAATAACCCTAACCCTTCCTCCCCACCCTTGTAACCATCAAATAATGTTTTCTTCTGTGTTTAAACCTTTTCTTGAGTCCTTACAATAGTGGTCTTATACAATATTTGTCCTTCTGTGACTGACTAAATTCACTCAGCATAGTGACCTCTATGTTATGTTTCAAGGCTTCATCATTGTTCTTTATCTTTGCGTAGTATTCCATTGTGTGAATATACCATAATTTGTTTATCCATTTGTTCTTTGATGGGCACCTAGTATGTTTCCACTTTTTGGTATTGTGAACAATGATGCAATGAACATGGGTGTGCATATATCTATTCGTATGATGGCTCTTATTTCTCTAGGATATATTCCATGGAACGGGATAGCTGGATCATATGGTACTTCTATGTCTAGCTTTTTAAGGAAGCACCAAATCAATTTTCAAAGTGGGTGTACCATTTTACATTCCCACTAACAGTGTATAAGTGTTTCAATCTCTCCACAACCTCTCCAGCATTTATTATTTTATGTTTTTTGGATTAATGCTGGCTTTGATGGGGTAAGATGATATCTCATTGTAGTTTTGATCTGCATTTCTCTAATGCCTAATGATCGTGATCATCCTTCATGCATCTCTTAGCCACCAGAATATCTTCTTTTGCGAAGCGCCTGTTCACATCCTTTACCCATTTTTTAATTGGGTTATTTGTCTTTTTGTTCTTGAGGTTTTGCAGTATCTTGTAGATTTTAGAGATTAGATGCTGATCGGATTTGTCATAGACAAAATTCTTTTCCCAGTCTGTAGGTTGTTTTTGACTCTTTTGGTGAAGTCTTTTAATGAGCATAAGTGTTTGATTTTTAGGAACTCCCAGTTTTCTAGTCTCTCTTCTGGTGCTTGTGCATTGTTACTTATGGTTCATATTCTGTTTATGCCATGTATTAGGGCTCCTAGCATTGTCCCTATTTTTTCTTCCATGATGTTTATCATTTTCAATTTTATATTTAAGTCCTTGAC
>NW_004443971.1:17572097-17613083 GCF_000243295.1 Trichechus manatus latirostris | reverse complement strand
AGTTAATGGACTTTGGGCCTTTATCAAATATCAGCTGCTCATAAGTGGATGAATTTATGTCTGAATTCTCAATTATGTTCCATTGGTTTATGTATCTGTTGTTGTACCAGTACCAGGCTGTTTTGACTACTGTGGTGGTATAATAGGTTCTAAAATCAGGTAGTGTGAGGCCTCCCACTTTGTTCTTCTTCTTGAGTAACGCTTTACTTATTTGGAGCCTCTTCTCTTTCCATATAAAGTTGGTTATTTGTTTCTCCAAGTCATTAAAAAATGTCATTGGAATTTGGATCGGGATTGCATTGTATCTGTAGATTGCTTTTGGTAGAATTGACATTTTCACAATGTTGAGTCCTCCTATCCATGAACAAGGCATGTTTTTCTACTTATGCAGGTCTCTTTTGGTTTCTTGCAGTAGTGTCTTGTAGTTTTTATTGTATAGGTCTTTTGTGTCTTTTGTTAGCTTTATTCCTAGGTCTTTTATCTTCTTGGGGGCTATTGTAAATGGTATTGATTTGGTGATTTCCTCTTCCAGGTTCTCTTTGTTGTTGTAAATGGATTACATTGATTGTTTTTCTAATGTCGAAGCATCCCTGCATACCTGGTATAAATCCCACTTGATCATGGTGAACTATTTTTTTGATATGTTGTTGAATTCTCTTGGCTAGAATTTTGTTGAGGATTTTTATGTCAATGTTCATGAGGGATATTGATCTGTAATTTTCTTTTTTTGTTGTGTCTTTACCTGGCTTTGGTATCAGGGTTATGCTGGCTTCATAGAATGAGTTTGGAAGTATTCTATCCTTTTCTATGCTCTGAAATACCTTTAGTAGAAGTGGTGTTTACTCTTCTCTGAAAGTTTCATAGAATTCTCTCGTGATGCCATCTGGGCCAGGGATGTTTTTTGTTGGGATTTTTTAAATTACGTTTTCAATCTCTTCTTTTTTATGGGTTTATTTAGTTGTTCAACCTCTGCTTGTTTTAGTTTAGGTAGGTAGTGAGTTTCTAGAAATTTGTCCATTTCCTTTAGATTTTCAAATTTGTTAGAGTTTAATTTTTCATAGTATTCTGTTATGATTCTTTTAATTTCAGTTGGGTCTGTTGTGATATCACCCATGTCATTTCTTATACAGGTTATCTGCTTCCTCTCCTGTTTTTCTTTTGTCAGTTTGGCCAATGGTTTATCAATTTTGTTGACCTTTTCAAAGAACCAGCTTTTGGTCTTGTTAACTCTTTTAATTGTTTTTCTATTCTCTATTTCATTGAATTCTGCTCTAAGTCTTATTATCTCCTTTCCTCTGCCACCTTAGGGCTTCTTTTGCTGCTCTGTTTCTACTTGTTCCAGTTGTAGGGTTAATGTTTTGATTTTGGCCCTTTCTTCTTTTTGGATGTGTGCATTTATTGCTATAAACTGACTTCTGAGCACTGTTTTTGCTGTGTCCCAAAGGTTCTGGTAGGATGTGTTTTCATTTTTCTTTGATTCTATGAATTTCTTTGTTCCATCCTTAATTTCTTGTGTAACCCGGTAGTTTTTGAGCATGTGTTTGATTTCCACTTTTATGGCTTCATGGTCAGAAAAGATGCTTTGTAATATTTTGATGCTTTGGATTTTATTAAGGCTTGCTTTACAGCCTAATATGTGGTCTATTCTGGAGAACATTCCATGTGCGTAGGAAAAGAAAGTATACTTGGCTGCTGTTGGGTGGAGTGTTCTGTATATGTCTATGAGATCAAGTTGGTTTATTGTAGTATTTAGCTCTTCCGTGTCTTTGTTGAGCTTCTTTCTGGATGTTCCGTCCTTCACTGAAAGTGGTGTGTTGAAGTCTCCTACTACTATGTGGAGCTATCTATGTCTCTTTTCAATGCTGTTAGGATTTGTTTTATGTATTTTGGAGCCCTGTCATTGGATGCACAAATAATTATTATAGTTAGGTCCTCCTGGTGTATTGACCATTTAATCATTATATAGTCTCCGTCTTTATCCTTTGTGGTGGATTTTACTTTAAAGTCTATTTTCTCAGAGATTAATATTGCCACTTCTGCTCTTTTTTGAGTGTTGTTTGCCTGATATGTTTTTTTCCATCCTTTGAGTTTTAGTTTGTTTGTGTTTTTAAGTCTAAAGTGTGTGTCTTGTAGGCAGCATATAGACAGATTGTGATTTTTTATCCAATCTGCCACTCTCTGTCTCTTCATTGGTGCATTTAGTCCATTTACATTCAGAGTAATTATTGCTAGGTATGAGTTTAGTGCTATCATTTCGATGTCTTTTTTTGTGTGTTGTTCACAGTTTCTTTGTTCCACTTAATTTTCTGTGCTGAGTCATTTTTCTTTATGTATTGTCACTTCATCTCTTTCATTGTTGTTGATTTTGTGTTTGCTGAGTCGTTATACTTTTCTAGTTTTTTATTTTGACTTGTAGGATTGTTAGTTTCCTTTGTGGTTACCTTAATATTTACCCCTATTTGTCTAAGTTTATACCAGTCTTTTATATTTTTATATTGACTTGACTTCCTCTCTATATAAGAAATCTATGTCTTCATTTTTAAAGACCCTCTTTTTTGTTTTAATGTTGTCATCTTTTACATACTGACATCTGTTTCCCTATTTTCAGTGTTTAACTTTGATTTACTTTTGTGTCTTCCCTATCTGGGTTGATATCTGGTTGCTCTGTCCTCTGTTCTAGTCTTGGGTAGTTATCTGATGTTACTGATTTTCTAACCGGAGGACTCCCTTTAGTATTTCTTGTCATTTTGGTTTGGTTTCTGCAGATTCCCGATACTTCTGTTTATCTGGACCCTAATTTCACCATCATATTTGAGAGACAGTTTTGCTGGATATATAATTCTTGGCTGGCAGTTTTTTTCCTTGAAGGCTTTATTTATGTCATCCCATTACCTTCTTGTCTGCGTGTTTTCTGCTTAGTCTGAGATTAGTCTTATTGACACTTCTTTGTAGATAACATTTCGTTCATCCCTAGCCTCTCTTACAATTCTCTCTTTATTTTTGGTTTTAGGAAGTTTGATTTTGATATGTCTTGGTGAGTGTCTTTTGGGATCTACATTCTGTGGGGTTCAATGAGCATCTTGAATAGATATCTTCTCATCTTCCACGATACCAGGGAAGTTTTCTGTCAACAAATCTACAATTCTCTCTGTGTTTTCCGTTATCCTCCCCTGTTCTGGTACTCCAGTCACTCATAGGTTATTCCTTTTGATAGAGTCCCACATAATTCTTAGGGTTTCTTCATTTTTTAAATCCTTTTTTCTGAGTTTTCTTCAAATAAGTTGTTGTCAAGTGTTTTAACTTCAATCTCACTAATTCTGACTTCCATTGCCTCGATTCTACTCCTGTGACTTTCTATCAAGTTGTCTAACTCTGAAATTTTATTGTTAATCTTCTAGATTTCTGATTGCTATCTCTCTATGGATTCTTGCAGCTTGTTAAATTTGTCATTATGCTCTTCTCTAATCTTTTTAATTTCCTTTATTGCGTGTTCTTCATTTTCCTTAATTTCCTTCCTAATTTCTTGAAGAGTTCTGTATATTAATTTTTTGTCTTCTGTCTCAGTAATTCCAACAAATTTTCCTCCTCTGGGAAATTTCTAGATTCTTTATTTTGGGAGCTTGATGAAGCCATCATGGATTGCCTTTTTACGTGATTTGATATTGTTTGTTGTCTTGAACCATCAATAAGTTATTATATTTATTTATTTTATGTTTGCTTACTGTGTCCTAGCTTCTTGTTTTGTTTTGATATGACCAAATAGGCTGCTCGTGTGAGCTAGTTTGATTATTGGCACCTTTGAAGCTCTAATGTCCTGTCACCAGGTGGTTAAATCTGTTACTAGGTATGTGAGCACAGGAGTCCACCCACTCCTCCTTACGTATTCAGCTTAGGTGCCCAGGTAGATGGCCACCAAATGTGTGGTGCAAGCTTTCACCTACAATCCTAGATAGGCAGGGATGATTGTTGTAGTCACAGGCATCTGGCTATAGCAGGAGGACACACTCGGAGCAAGGTAGGGGGCTGACGGCTGTCCCCAAATGTCCAGGAGGAATGTGTGTCCCTGCTCCCTTGGGAGCATAGGTGGGTGCGTTTTGCAGTCACACTATGAGTACGCAATGCTCTTGGCTTTAAGGACTGAGGGGCACCTCTTATTCTTGGGCCTGCATCACAGGCAGCTAGGTGGCATGAGTGGAGCCATGAGTCCTCAGACCCCTGATGTGGGTAGGTGAGGACTCTGCTTAATGGGCAGACCAGTGTTAAATGTCAAGAACCTGCCACTTCACAGCTGAAACAGTTGAAGTTAGACTTCAGTTATGTACCCTGTTGTACTGTGGTAATGACGGCATATGCTGTTGAAATGGGCTCACGCAAGTCTATGCAGGGGGAAAGGCACTCAAAGACCGTGGTTTCCTTATGCCTGTGACTAGGAAAAGGAGTTGTGCTTACCCTGAGTTCGTGGCTTAGGGGAGCTGGCAGTTTATTTTTCCCGTTTATTAATTTGTTCACTCTCCAAGGCTTGGAGAATGGCTCAGGGCGTGTAACGGATCCTACTTATGGCCCAGGGGACTTGGTAATTGCTGAAGCCTGTCCAGGACCCAGTGCAAAGCAGGGAGCAGGGAGGTAAATGGAAGAGAGGTTTTTCCCTAAGGGGA
Source organism: Trichechus manatus latirostris (assembly GCF_000243295.1). Taxonomy (NCBI): domain Eukaryota; kingdom Metazoa; phylum Chordata; class Mammalia; order Sirenia; family Trichechidae; genus Trichechus; species Trichechus manatus. The sequence goes on along the minus strand of NW_004443971.1, from coordinate 17,608,428 downwards.
GTGTTTTTGATCTGCGCAGTATGCTGTATGCAAGTATTTATCTTTTGCCGATCAAGGGCTGCTCCTCACTGGTTCTGGGTGGTCAAGTAGACTCTGCTGCTGGGTCTCTCCCATCACGGAAAACACCTCCCGAGCACTGCTGCTGCATGCCTTGCCACTCACCCCTGAGCTGATCAGACCTGAAGGGCTCAGTCTCTCACCGGCTCAGGTCTGGCAACTTCTTGCTGCTTCTGAACCATCTCTCCCTCCCCCTGCCACTCAGTCTGGTTCCTCAACTTTGCCTTTGATGTTCAGGTCTCCTAGATTATCATATATAATTGATTCACTTTTTTGGGGGGTCTTTATTGTAAGATGATCCACCAGAAGTGTCGGACTTCTCCACCATCTTGGCCCCGCCTCCCCCTTCTTTGTCTTTTGTTTTAATGTTTATTTTATCTGAGATTAGTATTGCCACTCCTGCTCTGTTTTGGTAGCTGTTTGCTTGATATATTTTTTCCATCCTTTGATTTTTAATAAATTTACATCTTTGTTTCTAAGTTATGTTTCTTGTAGACAGCATATTGATGGATCCTGTTTTTTAATCCATTGTCACTATCTGTCTCTTTATGGGTGCATTTAGGCCATTTACATTTAGTGTAATTACTGATAGATGTGAGTTTATTGCTGTCATTTTGTAGCACTTTTTTTGTGGTGCTGACATTTTCTTTGTTCCTCTTACTCTCCTATGTTGAATTCTTTTTTTGTGGATTTTTTTTTCATTTCTTTTGTTTTTGTAGATTTTGTTTTTACTGAAACTTTATTTTTCTTCTTTATTTTGATGAGGGGACATTGTTAACTTTCTTTGTGGTTACCTTTAAATTTCCCCTTATCTTCCTAAGTTTGAACCAATGTATTATTACTTGGTATCACCTTGCCTTCTTCTCCATTAGAAAGTTCTTTACCCACACCATTTATTCCCTCTTTTATTGCTCTGACGTTGTTGTCATTTACAAATGAACCTCTCTGGTTTCCTGTTGTAATTCTTTTGGTTTTGGATAGTTCTTGGGAGTTCATTTCCTTGATTGGTATCTGAGTAGTACAATCTTGAGTCCTAGATTCAGGCTGTGGTCTGCCATTGTTTGTTCTCAGACAAAAGAACTTCTTTTAATAATTCTTTTAAGTTTGGTTTGGTTTTTACATATTCCCTTAATTGCTTTTCATCTGGAAATGTCCTAATTTCACCCTCATTTTTGAACGAGAGTTTTGCACAATTTGTTATTCTTGGTTGGTAATTTTTTCTTTCAAGGTTTTATATATGTCATCCCATTCCCTTCTTGCCTGTATGGTTTCTGTTGAATAATCAAAGCTTAGTCTTATTGTTTCCCCTCTGTATGTGACTTTTTGTTTTTCTCGAGCTGCTCTCAGGATTCTTTCTTTGTCTTTGATTTTAGGGAGTGTGATTATGATATGCCTTGGTGATTTTCTTTTGGTGTTTATCCTATATGGGGTTCGTTGAGCTTCTTGTATGGTCAACTTTTCATCTTTCAGGATATTAAGGAAGTTTTCTGTCAGCAATTCTTCAAGGACCCTCTCTGTATTTTCCATTTTCTCCCTTGTTCTGGAACTCTGATCACTTGCAAATTTTTGCTTTTGATTGTGTCCCACTAATTCTCAGGTTTTTTTCATTTTTCGTTGTTCCTTTTTCTGATTTTTCCTCAGAGTTGTAGCCATGTGTTTGTCTTCAGTTTTGCTGATCCTGTCTTCCTTCGTTTCAAACCTGCTCCTTAACCCTTCTATGACAATGTCCATTTCTGAAATCTTGTATCTTTTGGATTTCTAATTGTTGTTTTTGTATGATTTCTAGTTGTGAATTTATTTTGGCATTTTTTTCCTGTATTATTTTCTGGATTCTTTCATTTTTTGGTCTGTATTTTTCATGAATTTGTCTGCCTTTTCCATGAATTTGTCTATTTTTTCTCATTTTGGTCTGCTTTTTGCTTCAACTCTTGGATAGCTCTGAATATTAGAGATTTGAATTCCCTATCAGGTAGTTATACTGCCTTTTCTTCTACTGGAGAGTCATCTGGTGTTTTATTTTGGATGCCTACTGGAACTTTCCTGTCCTTTTTTTATTTTTATTTTTCGGTATTGTCTGCTCTCTTTGGGATATTAGATAGTCATTTTCTTCATTTATTGATTGTAGTTTTTTTTCCCCCTGCTTTTTTGTTTTATTTGGTTATGTGTGAGCAGGTGGGCTGTGTGCTCTTTGTTGTTTGCTCATCTCTGAGCATGATACTTTTCACCTCCTTGTCCAATGATCAGGGCTGATTGCTCAGCTATGGTGCAGAAGGGTAAGTCCAGCTGAGTGGGAGAGGCTGGGATAGGATGTTTGTGGCATGCAGTAGGGCCAACAGGGTTGGCTGGGAATCAGTGCAGTTCAGGTTCTGGTAGGCTGTGCCTGTACCGCTAGGGGGTGTGAACTTCAGTGCATGGTTCAGGTAGGCAGGAATGAGGGGGGAAATTGTGATGTGTGAAGCTAAGATGGGTATTGGAAAGAGGAGAGAGAGGAGAGAGAAACAAGAGCCCAAAACAAACAAACAAAAAATAGGGCTAAAGGAGCCTGCCATTGGAGTGGATATATGAAAAACCGAGAAATGGAGAAAGACAAAAAGGTAAAAAAAGAAAAAGGGATGAATAAATAAACAAAAATTAGAAAAAAGAAAAGCCCCCAGGGATCCCACTGGTGCAGCTGCAAACTCTGAGGAAGTGGCTCCCAGGCTGTGAGGTACAACCTGGCTAGAAAGGGTAGAAATGTCATACGGCTCCAGGTATTCACGATACAAGAAAATAAAGTAAGTATAAGGAGACAAGAAACTGAGAAATGAAGAAAGACAAAAAGGAAAAAAGAAATAAAAAAGAAATGCCCCCAGGGATCCCACTGGCATGGCTGCACAGACCGGGGAAGTGGCTCCAAAGTCATGCTCTACATATCGACTAGAAAGGGCTCCTGAGCCATGAAAAGAACAAGAAAACAAACAAACAAAACAAAAACAAAAAGTCCTGGGGATCCCACCAGTGTGGCAGTGTGGGCCATGGAAATAGTTCCCCTGTCAAGTGGCGCTTCACAGCCTTTCAAGAAGAAGAAAGATGGCACGCAGAGCCAGGTGTTTAAGAGAAAGAAGGAAGCAGTGAGAGGCATGGAAGAAACCAAAAGAAGTGAGAGAAAGCAACACCAGCAACAAACAAATGGCACTCAGGGAGCTGACCAGTGTGGGTGGGGCGAATCCAAGAAGCACAGGGCCAAAGCCTGTACCTCTGGCCAAAAGACTGTGGCTGGTGGGAAGCAGAGGAGCCCAAGTGGGGGACAAGAAGGATGGGATGCGGGAAAGCATATAATGCTGGTTACCAGTTGTTCTGTCTCCTGCTGGGGGCTCCATGAAGCTGCTTTCTCTGCTGATCTCTGATGTGGGCAGGAACAATCCAAGCAGCAAGGACTCTGCACGTTCCAGCCAACTGAGTGACTGCAGCCAACTATGAAGCAGCAGAGGTCGAGCAGGAGGGAGAAAAATGGGGGGAGGGGTGTAAGCATATATTGCTGGTTACAGGGTGCTCTGTCTCCTGCTGGGAGGTCCGTGAAGCTGCTTTCCCATACTCCTTGTCCACCGATTTCTGACAGGAGTCCAAGATGGCAAATCTGTGCTGCATTAGCTGATAGGGTACCTCCGCACTTATCTCCTCACACTCTCTGTTCTCTGTCAGTTTCTCATTCCTTTTGGTGCTTGGCTGAGTTCTTTATCTCTTCTTTTGATGCTTAGGGTTCCAGGATTGATGTTTGTCTCTGTTTTACTTAGTTTTTCAGGTATTTGCTGTGGAGGGATGGCATGATGCTTCTGTTTATAACGCCATGTTGACTCTGCCTTTTTTTTTTAATGCAACAGATACCTAAGTAAAGGAAGCTTCTTGAATGAATTTACTGAGTTAATTCCTGATAAATAACTTTTTAGGACAAAGTAAAACTTCCCCATAGGATTTCCAAGGCTGTAAATCTCTATGGAAGCAGACTGCTGCATCTTTCTCCCACAGATCTTTCTTCCACAAAGCGGCTGGTAGGTTCTAACTGCTGATGTTTAGTTAGCAGGTAAGCCCTTAACCAGTGCACAATCAGGGCTCCTATTCAACCTATAGGGCGTTATTATCTACTTGAACCAGAGGCTGTCGAGTCGACTTGACTCATGGCCACCCCATGTGTGTCAGAGTTGAACTGTGTTTCATAGGTTTTTCAAAGCTGATTTTTCAGAAGTGGATCTCTGGACCTTTCTTCTAAGACATCTCTGGGTGGATTCAAACCTCCAAACTTTTGGTTAGCAATTGAACACATTAACCGTTTGAAAAGTTTAGTAAAAACCAGAACTCTTTCAATAGCTATAAATGGAGCCTTTGCAATGAAAAAGGAGGAAAAAATATCCTTTAAGATTTTAAGTCAAAGGAAGGGTGTTGAGTCCTGTTTCATTGCAGCATTTACCAGGTAAGTTTGTGCTGTGAACTTCATAAGTTAGATTTACAATGTAATGGGTAGGAGAAAGCAGACTCAAAGGCAAATTTCCCATCCTTTATCCATTACTAGGAGCCCTGGTGGTATAACAGTTAAAGTGTTTGGCTGCTAACCAAAAGATTGGTGGTTCAAACCCACCAGCTGATCTGTGGAGCAGGATGCAGCAATCGATTCCATAAAAATTTACAGCCTTGAAAACCCTATGGGCAGTTCTACTCTGTCCTAGAGGGTTGCTATGAATTGGAATTGAGTCAAGGGAAAAGGTTTGAGTTGGTATCCATTACTGGTTAAAGAACTATTTGGAAGAAGTCAAGATAAACATGAAGGATTTTGTTGTCTTTTTTTTTTTTTTTTTTTAAATGAAACAGATACCTAAGGAATTTCTTAAAAGAATTTACTGAGTTAATTCCTGATCAAGAACTTTTTATGAATGAAATTTTCCTGAGTGTCATGGATTGAATTGTGTCCCCCAAAAATATGCATCAACTTGGCTAGGCTGTGATTCCCAATATTGTGTAATTGTCCACCATTTTGTCATCTGATGTAATTTTCCTATCTGTTGTAAATCCTACCTCTATGATGTTAATGAGGCAGGATTAGAGGCAGTTACGTTAATGATGCAGGACTCAATCTACAAGATTAGATTGTGTTTTAAGCCAATCTCTTTTGAGATATAAAAGAGAGAAGCGAGCAGGCATGGGTCCTCATACCACCAAGAAACAAGAGCCAGGAGAATAGCGTATCCTTTGGACCTTGGGTCCCTGCACTGAGAATCTTCTAGACCAGGGGAAGATTGATGACAAGGTCCTTCTCCCAGAGCCGACAGAGAGAGAAAGACTTCCCCTGGAGCTGGTGCCCTGAATTTGGACTTTTAGTCTCCTAAACTGTGAGAGAGTAAATTTCTCTTTGTTAAAGCCATCCACTTGTGGTATTTCTGTTATAGCAGTGCTAGATAATTAATAAACTGAGAGACCCCAAACTGTTAGCCATTTAGCAGCTTATAAGATGAGCATTCTTAGTGACCTGATGTAAGTAAACACAAGAAACTTGGAACAAGCAAGGAAAACAAGAAAATGTCATTGCTATACTGTGTAAGAAGGTGCCGGTATTCATATTCAAATGACACAGTAGATTAAAAGGATGTCACTAAATCATAACTTTTATAGAATGTAGACCTATTTTTGTGGAAATGAGGTCAGAGTTTCAGAACACATTCAAAGTTTCATGAGGATAATCATGCCTCAGGTTTCCAAGCCTGTCCCTTTAGGCCTTTTAGGATAGTTCTGCATTATCATAATATACTCATCAGTGTGATACGGTTTCAGATTAATACATAAATTAAGAACAAAAAGGCAAAAACAAACAAAAACACAGCCTCTCTTGAATTTGGGAAATGAGATTATCAACTGCAGTGTTGCCTGACTGAAGAAACCTGCAGTTTTTAAGAGGAATTCAGTCTCTTTTTTATTACCTTGAGCATGATTCAGTTTGTTCACTGCCACCACAGCACTAGCATAATTCCTGGCACCAGAATGTTTTTATTAAATGTCTTTGGAATGAATGGGTGAAAAAAAAAAATATTTAATATATATTTTCCCTAGCAGGATCAAAATTAGTCAAAGACTAACTTTAGCTCCTTAATTGTTTGTTGAAGTAAGAACACAGTTGAGTTAACAGTTTTATCCATACTGTGAATAGCTGAAAGATTCTATTTCACCATTACTATAAACAAAATGAAGCCCTGGTGGCACAGTGGTTAAGAGCTCGGCTTCTAACCAAAAGGTCAGCAGTTCCAATCCACCAACTACTCCTTGGAAACCCTATGGGGCAGTTAGACTCTATCCTATAGGGTTGCTATCAGTCGACATCGACTCAATGGCAATTTTTTGTTTGTTTGTTTTTTTGTTTTTTAGTAAGCATAATGAGCATTCGGCAGACATAATACAAACTTCTGGTCATATGACCCAGTGAAAAACATGGAAATCCTAGTACTAGAAAGTACTCAATGACACAAATTGTTTGGCTGTATATAATGAAAATGACATGGGCATTTTCAATTTAAGCTTTGTATTTGGTTTGACAAGTAAATTATCAGTTCCTTCTTTATTTACTGTTGATAAGAGAGAGAATCCATAGAAAAGACCATAGATAGGAAGACCAAAAACTTAAGTGAAATAATTTTAACTTAAATGTAATATTTTTATTTTTTCTATTCTGATTCATTATTTATCTTTTTTTCCTAATCCTGGATTTCTGAAATAAAGTATCTTGTATTTTTCATTAGTAAATATCCGTATCTATTTACGTATCTATCTGTCTTAGTCATCTAGTGCTGCTATAACAGAAATACCACAAGTGGATGGCTTTAACAAAGAGAAGTTTGTTCTCTTACAGTCCAGTAGGCTACAAGTTCAAACCCAGGGTACATTAGCTCCAAGAGAAGGCTTTCTGTCTCCGTCAGTTCTGGAGGAAGGTCCTTGTAATGCATCAGTCTTCCCTAGGTTTAGGAGCACCTCATCACAGGAAACACAGGTCCAAAGGACACGCTCTGCTCCTGGCACTGCTTTCTTGGTGGTGTGAGGTTCCTTTGTGTCTCTGCTCACTTCTCTTTTATATCTCAAAAGAGATTGGCTTAAGACACTGTCCAATCTTGTAAACCTCATCAATATAACTGCGGCTAATCCGTCTTATTAGATCATAGTGGTTGAATTTATAACACATAAGGAAATCACATCAGATTACAAAATGGTACACAATCATATAATACTGGGAATCATGACCCAGCCAAGTTGACAGATATTTTTGGGGAACACAATTCAATCCATGACACTATCTAACATCTGTCTATCTATCCATCCATCCTGTATGTGTGTGTGTGTGTATGTGTAAGTGTAAAACCATATGCCAAGGTATATTACAAGAGAAACTAATTTCTATTTAAGATTCCGGAGAGTGTCCATTGGTAGCAGGATGAGAATAGCTAAGCTGATGGGAAAGAAAAGTTCTTTTTAAATTCTCAGAATTTTAAATAAAATTCAGCAGTTCCACACACTCACATAATGAAATTCTGATCAGTATATTAACTTAGGCTGAGGATAAGGCTCTATAACTTGCCATTAATAGATTATGTTAGATCATTACAACCTTCCAAATTTTTTAAATGATTCTGACTTATCACCATAGCAGCTGTTCCACCTCGACCTTATAATGGGATTAGAATCTGGCTTGGAAAGTTTTTTGGTTTTGTTTTTGTTTGTTTTTTTTTTTGGTAAGATTCCAACTGTGAGTAAAAACACAGTGACTCTGACTACTGAGGCATATTTTAAATGGGGATAAATATGAGGTACTTAATAAGGAACGAGCCTGAAACAATTGTGGAGGTAGGCTAGAAGCAAGGACTTCTTAGCAGGAATAAACTGCCTCAGCTTTGCCCAAAACAGACAACTTCATCACCACAGGTTTCTCTCTAAGCCCAGAACTTAGTCCATGTGAGCCTTTTTCAACAGAAGACAATTATCCAGAGAATAATAACAACCTAGAGGAAAATGAATTAATTCATCTTTGTCACATTATAACCACCCCTAGAAAATTTTTTAAAAAGAGTAGAAGCTCAAAACAACCAAAGCTTAGTAAAGTAAGACATGAGAAAAATAAGTTTATAATCAAACTCAACTGCATCTAAGCCTCTCCTGTCATGCAGCATCTCCTTCTCACACGCCAGAATTGTTGTTAAGTGCTGTGCTAGTCAATTCCGACTCATAGTGACCCCATGTGACAGAGCAAAACTGCCCCATAGGGTTTTCTAGGCTGTAATCCTTATGGGAGCAGATCACCAGGTCTTTCTCCTTCTGGGCAGCTGGGTGGGTTCGCACTGGGTGGGTTGAAACTACCAGCCTTTTGGTTAGCAGCAAGTGCTTAACCATTGTGCCACCAGGGCTCCCTCACTTTAAAATGAACACCAAGAGGAATCTACTATATTGGGGGCTTCCTGCAGTCTGTCGCCAACACTTTCTGAAATAGAGTAACACAGCCCTGGTGGTGCAGTGGTTAAGAGACTGGCTGCTAACCAAAATGTTGGCAGTTTGAACCCACCAGCCGCTCCTTGGAAACCCTATATGGGGCAGTTCTACTCCGTCCTATAAGTCACTATGAGTCAGAATCAACTCGACAGCAACGGGTTTTGATTTTTCAGTTGAGTTTTATTGGATTTCTTACTACACAAAATAAGGTCCCAGAAGCACAGGATAACCATGAAGACATGAGGGCATAACCATGAAGATCTGAGGCTTTGTACCCCACCAGTGTAGGTTCTGGCTCAACCCACTTAACAGCTTGGACAAGTTATCTAACTTCTCAGTGCTCAGAATCATTATTTACTAAAAGGAAATAATATGCCTACTGTAAGGATTCTTGTAAAGATTCAATGAGATAATAACCATCATGTGCTGAGTATACCACCTGGCATATAATAAGTAATCAGGAAGTGTTATTTCTATTATTATTGAAAGTAGAAGAGAAGATGGGTTTTCTTTATTGAATACATTATAATAATTTCTCTAACTAGCCGGGCACTATGGGGAAATATATTATCTTCTCTCTTTTTTAGTTTTTACTTTTGTAAAATAGAAACATTTTATGCAAACTAGAATTGTTGGTGGCACAACTGTTAAGCGTGAGGCTGCTAACCGAATGGTTTGCGGTTTGAACTCACTCAGCGGCTCTTTCTCCTTTCTACCAGAGAAATACCTGGTGATCTGCTCCTGTAAAGATTACAGCCTACAAAGCCCTATGGAGCAGTTCTACTCTGTCACATGGGGTTGGCTATGAGTTGAGATCCACACGATGGCATCCAACAACAACAGAGTTGATAGGTTCAAATGAAATGTTGTATTAAAATCAACTTATGAAATTTCAAGTGATGTACAAGTGCTATTTATTTTCTCATATTCAATGTCCAGCGCACTGAAAAATTAAGTTAGCTAGCATTAAACTGAAGGAATAGAAACGGAAGAAACAGTGACTCTTTAGTGAGGAATGTGAAAAAAGACTCCAGGTAAATGCTGAGTTACCTTATTTTTCAAAAGATCTTTTTGTTAATTATATTGAAATGAGTATTTTGGTTGTATTATTGCATTCACTTGGAATGCATAGACATATTTCCCATATATTCTGGATTATGCCTTTCTTGAGGCTGTAGAAAATACATCGGGTTCCATACAACAGGTAGGTTGTTGTCTTCATTTTTAGATTGATTCGTGATGCTTTCATGTTTTCTAAAGTAATGAAGGGAAAAGCATGAATTATTTCACATCTGCAGGTAGCATTAAATTGCTGAATTATTCTCAATCTCCTTCTCCCCAATCCCCTCAACAAACTTGCCCACAAGTTAAAAAAAAAAAAAAAGAAGTTAAATTTGGGTTTTGTTCATTTTACTCCCTTCTCATATACGGATTCTAAGAAACAATGCAAGAATCAAATGAGTGAGATGCAAAATATTGGTGCTCAAATACCACCAAAACTGAGCAACTAACCCCTAGATAAACTAAAATGTACCATCTTTATCTGTTGTTTTATTTCATTGTTTGTTCATTTTTAGTTTATAAAGGGTTTAAAACTTATAAAGACTTCATGGTAGTACAAAGAATAGGATATACTCAAGTGTTCCAAAGTAAAAGTTACTATGTCTGAATCAGCCATACTTCCTGCATATGGATATTTCCATACCTTGGTGCTGTGTTCCTTATTAGAAAAGGTATTAAAACTTCAAAAGAAGCTTAAGCCGGGAGCTTGTAATTCAAGCTTCTTGGACAAAAAGCTTGGACCATGGGCCCATTTTCTATTTTAAATGAAAATACATATTTTCCCAATATGTCATTTCAGTTCCACAAAGAAAAGCAATCAAGAGACTTTATGGTGAAATAGTTAAAGAGAACCCTGAACATTAGCCAAAAAAATGCCTTTAAGCTCTCTTAAAACAACTTAGATCCAGGACTTTATTTGCTCATTAGGCTTGTGAGGGGCTTGCACAGACTTTTATAAAGAAAGAAAAAATTCCTCTCTAGGTTATGACTCTAATGGCTTTGTGAACCTATTTTAAAACAAGAGCAAGGGCAAGAGAGACTTATGGCTTTAAAAGCAGCTCTCGTAAGATAGGCAAGATATTTTGAAGGGAATTCGGCAAGAGTATGGGAAGACAACTTAAATGTGACATAAATAAAACATACTGAATAAGACGTATTCTTTTTGAAGACAATGAATTAAAAATAAATTTTCCAGAGACCCTTTCATATAAGCAGAGCTACAAATGAAGATACATATAGATCTGGTGGTACTAGATTGAGACAGGGACAGTTAAGTTCTTGGCCTTGGCAATTATTAGGACTGACTATTTCCTGAGGTCGATACACTGTTCCATGTAATGAACTAAAAACCAGTAAACCAGTTCCCCTCCAGTTGATTCTGACTCATGGTGAGCCCATGTGTGTCACAGTACAACTGTGCTCCATAGGGTTCTCGATGGCTGGTTTTTCAGAAGTAGATCGCCAGGCCTTTCTTCTGAGGAGCCTCTGGGTGGACTTGAACTTTCAACATTTCAGTTAGCAGCCCAGAGTGGTAATGGTTTGCATCACCCAGGGACTCCAACGAATATAAAGAAATTCTGTTATTGCTGACAGCTGAAGGAGAGGAGCCTATAAATTAAGGGTCTTTGCTCACTCTCTTCTGATGTCTCCTCAACTCTGCCCACTCGAGTTCTTTCCATGCTTGAAGCTAATACAGACGTTGCTTCTTCCATGAAAGCTTCACTCTTTTCCCTACAAAGCCTTAACGCCTGATGTATAAGGTCTTCTTTCATTTTGTTTCTATCTCCATAAAGTAATAAGTGCTTCATTCAATTGTCAGCAACTTTAGGGTCTGGGCCACATTTAATCATTTTCTCCCCACAGAGAGCCTAACATGCTAATGTGCATAGAATAGGTACTCGGCAAGTTGAATTAAAAAAAATCAGCCCAAGTGTAAACAGAATAGAATGTTATATAATGAAACACTTGAACATAAGCTCCATGCGGACAGGGATCCTTTGTGCCTTATTCAATTCTGTAGTCCCAGTTCTTAAAGCTTTTTCTGGCCTACAGGAGGTGTTCTGTAAGTATTTATTGGGTGAATGTCATTAAACATGTGAGCAATATTTACCAAACTCCCCCAGGGTGCCATTTATTGTTGGTCCTATAGGGAGATTCTGTAGGAATGGAATGTGATGCCTATTCTTAAGGAGATTAATAGCCAGCCCAGGAGTAGCTAAGCAACAGAGTATGGCTGAAGGTAACAAATGTTGAGAATTACAAGCTGAGGTAATTACCGGGAAAGAGAAATATTGTAAGGAAGGGATAATGATGTATGGTTTTCTGAACGGAGTCTCCCTCCAACTCCCATTCCAGGACTTAAAGGAATGAAAGACAGAATTGAAGGCAAGAAAATAGAATGAAACCAAAGGAGAAAAAAGAACCTATTCAAAACCTGCAGAGAGAGAAGTTAGATTACCATCATTATGTACATTGTTTGAATAAAGCAAGAAGTATAAAGAACATGTGTGTTTGGGTAACTCATTGATTGCTTATAATTTGATAGAAAGACAGAAGGATAGAGGTTTGTTGTTACATAAAGCCACCAAGAGTTTCTGAACTAGAGAGAGGCTGAAAGAAACACTTAGGAATGAATATTCCAGGGGTTTTATCTACAGTGACTTTAAAATATAATCAGAATGGCTTATCTGCAGAAAAGATTCTAATGAATTTGTGACCAGTGATTAAAGTTAATGGGAGAGTATAGATATCCCCAATATACAGGATCATGCAGTGTTCCGATCCTTTAAAAAAATGAAGAATTAGGTCATCTCTCCAGATAAAGAACACTGACAACTTGAGAGATTTTTTTGAAAATGTGTGTAACATGAAACAAATAGTAGAGAAAGAAAGCATAAATATCAGCTATAGCCTTTGGAAAAGTTTCAGAAATGAGGACTACGGTATCTACCCAATATCGTAATATGAATTAATTTCCTGATTAATAATAATAAAGGTAAAGCAAGCTAAAACGTCAGATCAACAGGGTAATAAACAAATTTGAAATGGAAAGTGATTGCCAGTAGAATTTCCTCAAAGTATTAGTAAAAAAGAAAAGAGCCTAAAACTTTGAAAGTAAGAGAAAGAATAAAGTTACTTTACAGAGACAAAGATCAGAGTTACATGAGTCTTTTAATCAGCACTGTGAGTACAACACTAGAACCAGTTGCCCTTGAGTCAATTCCAACTTAATACTATGTATAAATTCATAATAATAAATTGACCACCACTTACCTGTCAGTTTGCCATACTGTGATGGCTTGCGTACTACTGTGATGCTGGAAGCTATGCCACTGGTATTCAATACTAGCAGGCCCACGCATGGTGAAAAGGTTTCAGCAGAGCTTCCAGACTAAGATAGAATAGGAAGAAGGACATGGCTGTCTACTTCTGAAAAAATTGGCCAGTGAAAACCTTATGAATACCAGCAGAACATGATAGCAGCAGAACATGGTCTGATACAGTGCCTAAAGATGAGCCCCTCAGGTTGGAAGGCACTCAAAATACAACTGGGGAAGAGCTGCCTCCTCAAAGTAGAGTTGACCTTAATGACATAGATAGATTAAAGCCTTCAGGACCTTCATTGCTTATGTGGTAGGACTCAAAATGAGAAGAAACAGCTGCAAACATCCGTTAATAATTGGAACGTGGAATGTATGATGTATGAATCTAGGAAAATTGGAAGTCATCAAAAATGAAATGAAACTCATAAACATCGATATCCTAGGCATTAGAGAGCTGAAGCGGACTGGTATTGGCCGTTTTGAATCAGACAATCACATGGTCTACTACACAGGGAATGACAAATTGAAGGAGAATGGCTTTGCATGCATCACCAAAAAGAACATTTCAAGATCTAGCCTGAAACACAACGCTGAGAGAGACAGGGTAATATCCATATGCCTACAAGGAAGAGCAGTTAATACAACCATTATTCAAATTTTCACGCCAACCACTAAGGCCAAAGATGAAGAAACTGAAGATTTTTGGCACATTTTTTCAGTTTAAAATTGATCAAACATGCAATCAAGATACACTGATAACTGGTGATTAGAATGTGAAAGTTGGAAGAGAAGAAGTTTCAGTAGTTGGAAAATATGGAATTGGTGATAGAATTTTGCAAGAGCAATGACTTCTTCATTGCAAATAACGTTTTTATTGACTATGTAAAGACAATGGACTGTGTGGATCATAACAAATTATAGATAACATTGCAAAGACTGGGAATTCCAGAACACTTTATTGTGCTCCCGTGGAACCTGTACATAGACCAAGAGGCAATCATTCATTCCAACAGAACAAGGCCATATTGAGTGGTTTAAAATCAGGAAAGGTGTACATCAGGGTTGTATCTTTTCACCATACTTATTCAATCTGTATGCTGAGTAAATAATCCCAGAAGTTGGACTACATGAAGAAGAAAGAGGCATCAGGATTGGAGGAAGACTCATCAGCAACCTGAAATATGCAGATGACACAACCTTGCTTGATGAAAGTGAAGAAGACTTGAAACACATACTGATGAAGATCAAGACTACAGCCTTCAGTATGGATTATACTTCAACATAAAGAAAACAAAAATCCTCACAACTGGACCAATAAGCATCATCATGGTAAACAGAGAAAATATTGAAGTTGTCAAAGATTTCATTTTACTTGAATTCACAATCAACACCCAGGGAAGCAGCAGTCAAGAAATCAAATGACGTATTGCATTGGACAAATCTGCTGCAAAAGATCTTTTTAAAGTGTTTAAAAGCAAAGGCGTCACTTTAAGGGCTAAGGTGGGCCTGACCCAAGCCATGATATTTTTAATCACCACATATGCATGCGTAAGCTGGATAATGAATAAGGAAGCTCGAAGGAAAATTGATGCATTTGAATTACGGTGTTGGTGAAGGATATTAAATATACCATAGGCTGCCAAAAGAATGAACAAATATGTCTTGGAAGAAGTATAGCCAGAATTATTCTTAGAAGGGAGGATCGTGAGACTTCATCTTATGTACTTTGGACATGTCATCAGGAGGGACCAGTCCCTGAAGGACATCATGCATCATGCTTGGTATACTAGAGGGTCAGTGAAAAAGAGGAAGACCCCTAGTGAGACGGATTGACACTGCAACAATGGGCTCAAACATAGCAATGCTTGTGAGGATGGCGCAGGACCGGGCAGTGCTTCGTTCTGTTGTACATTGGGTCACTATGAGTTGGAACTGTCTTGATGGCACCTAACAACAACAAATAAACTTGAAAATTCAGATGAAATGGATAATTTATTTAACAAGCTCACTGAATTATATATAGAGAATTTGTTGAAATTGTGTATCCTTCATTGTGTATATTTTCACCAAATAAATAAAATTAAAAAGAACTATATATTCCCAAAGCTCTTTTAGGAAAAGCAATGAAGAAACTTGTACACATAAAAGAAATAGAAAAGGTAACCAAAGACTTGTTTCTAAATAAGCAAGAATTCTAGATGCCTTTCAGTAAATTTCTTACAAAACATTTGTCATGGATTGAATTATGTCCCTCCAAAAATGTGTGTATCAATTTGGCTGGGCCATGATTCCTGGTATTGTGTGATTTTCTTATATGTTGTAAATCCTGCCTCTATGATGTTAGTGAGGGAGGGTGGGTGGCAGTTGTGTTAGTAAGGCAGGACTCAATCTACAAGATTGGATTGTGTCCTGAGGCAAACTCTTGAGATATAAAAGAGAGAAGTGAGCAGAGAGACCGGGGGACCTCATACCACCAAGAAAGAAGTGCCAGGAGCAGAGTGTGTCCTTTGGACCCGGGGTCCCTGAGCAAAGATGCTCCTAGTCCGGGGGATCATTGATGAGAAGGCTGACAGAGAGAGAAAGCCTTCCCCTGGAGCTGAAGCCCTGAATTTGGACTTTTAGCCTACTTTACTGTGAAGAAATAAATTTCTCTTTGTTAAAGCCATCACTTGTAGTATTTCTGTTATAGCAGCACTGGAGGACTAAGACAACACTGAACATCGACAATTCCTGTATAAAGTAAATCAATGCATAGAAAAGCATGCTAAAATTTCCAAGGGTCTAATAAAACTACCCATAGTTAGTACATTCGTTCTAATTATTTGCATAGGCACAACAATCTTAAATAAACATTATCAAAGGTAATTTAGGAGTGTCATGGTTTGAATTATGTCCCCGCAAAAACGTGTGTATCAGTTTGGCTAGGCCATGATTCCTGGTACTGTATGATTTTCCTGTATGTTGTAAACCTGCCTCTATGATGTTAATGAGGGAGGATGGGTGGCAGTTGTGTTAGTAAGGCAGGACTCAGGCTACAAGATTGGATTGTATCCTGAGGCAATGTCTTGAGATATAAAAGACAGAAGTGAGCAGTGAGACAGGGGGACCTCATACCATCAAGAAAGCAGTGCCCAGAGCAGAGTGCGTCCTTTGGACCGGGGTCCCTGCACAGAGAAGCTCCTAGTCTGGGGGAACACTGAAGAGAAGAAGGCCGCGAGAGAGAAAGCCTTCCACTGGAGCTGATGCCCTGAATTTGGACTTTTAGCCTACTTTACTGCAAGGAAATAAACTTCTCTTCATTAAAACCATCCACTTGTGGTATTTCTGTTGTAGCAGCACTAGATGACTAAGACAGAATTTGGTACCGAGAGAGTGGGGTGCTGCTCTAACAGATACCTAAAATGTGGAAGCGGTTTTAAAACTGTGAATGGATAGACATGCAGCAGTGACAGAGGACCAGCAGCAGCAGACAACCTATAGCAGCAGAGAAGCAGCAGCGGCAGAACCAGGAGACCGGTGAAAGACGGCACTGGAGCCGACGCACGGAGCGAGAGAGCTGAATGCCTGTGAGCAGGAGGCTTCCTGGCAGAGTGGGGTGCCTCTGGGCACTTGCCGGTGGAGCTAGGCTTGCCCACCCACGGAGCGAGAGAGCTGAGTGTCTGTGTGCACGAAGCTTTCTGGCGGAGTGGGGTGCCTCCGGGCACTTACCGTTGGAGCTATTGAGCTATGGAACACTTGCCCCAGCAGGGCAGATGTGGGCTTGAGGTCCGAGGGCCTAGAGGCCAGAGGCCATAGGAAGCAGAAGCTGAAGAGACAAGGGACACAAGAAGCGGAGCTGCTTCAGTCTCAAAAGGTATGGCCATGACCTCAGGGGTTTCAAAGGGTGGAGCCATGGCCTCTGGTGTTTCTAAGGGTGGAGTTGTCACTCCGATGGACTAGGAGAATGGTGCGCCTAAAGCCAAGCGAGCAGAGTTGCTGTCCCAGTGGACCTGGAAGGCAGAGCTGAAGCCCAGGGCCAAGGGGCCTCCACTCAAAATCCAGACACTGTGGCCAACACCTAGAGTCTGGAGGGCAGGGCTATTGTGTAAATTGTCTCAGAGAACAGAGGATTATTTTCAAAGCCTTGAGGGCTAATGTAATGTGTTCTGCTAACTTGCTTGGTGCCTATTATGCCTTCTTTCCCTGCAATTTCTCCCATTTGTAATGGAAATGTCTAGCTTGTGCCTGTTCTGCCATCGTACCTTTGGAAGCAGATAACTTGTATTTTAGATTTCACAGATGAAGAGGAATTTTTGGATTTTGGACTTGGAGTTAAGACTTTTGCTATGCTATGATGGGGTGAATACATTTTCCATGTTGCAAGGATGTGATTTTTTGGGGGCCAAAGGGTGGAATGTCATGGTTTGAATTATGTCCCCCCAAAAATGTGTGTATCAATTTGGCTAGGCCATGATTCCTGGTATTGTGTGGTTTTCCTATATGTTGTAAATCCTGCCTCTATGATGTTAATGAGGGAGGATGGGTGGCAGCTGTGTTAGTAAGGCAGGACTCAGTCTACAAGATTGGATTGTATTCTGAGGCAATGTCTTGAGATATAAAAGACAGAAGTGAGCAGTGAGACAGGGGGACCTCATACCATCAAGAAAGCAGTGCCCGGAGCAGAGCACATCCTTTGGACCGGGGTCCCTGCGCGGAGAAGCTCCTAGTCTGGGGGAACACTGAAGAGAAGAAGGCTGAGAGAGGGAAAGCCTTCCCCTGGAGCTGACGCCTTGAATTTGGACTTTTAGCCTACTTTACTGCAAGGAAATAAACTTCTCTTCATTAAAACCATCCACTTGTGGTATTTCTGTTATGGCAGCTCTAGATGACTAAGACAGGAGTATATCATAAGACTAATATATCTCAATCAAATTAGGTTTAATCTCAGAAACAATATTTGGTTCAACATTAGGTAATAATCACTAGATTAAGATATTTGGAAAAATACAAATCAGAAACCAAGCCAAAATATATTAAATATTTTAACAGCCATTCCTGATTCCAAATGAATAATGAACAAGGCTTTCTTGATGCTATAACACAAATACCACAAGTGGGTAGCTTTAAAGAACAGAAATTTATTTTCTCATAATTCTGAAGGCTAAAAGTCCAAATCAGGGTCTCAGCTGCATCGATTCCTTTCTTGTAGGTAGTCCTGGGTGTTCCTTGATTCCTTGATTTGTAGAGGACTTTCATATGGCATCTGTCTTCCCTCTGTGTATGTGTCTTTGTATCTACTCTGCTCTTTTTATAACTTAGAAGAGATTAGATTTAGAACCCACCCTACCTGGGTATGATCTAATTAACATAACAAAGAAAACCTATTTCCAAACAGGATTACATCTACATGTTAGGATTCCAAGACATATTTTATAAGGACACACACTAATTCATGTAAAGGCTTAGGATGAAACCTCCTTAAATTCATAAAGGGTATCTGAAGTGGTTAGAGCTATGGCTGCTAACCAAACAGTCAGCCATTCAAATCCACTAGGTCCTCCTTGGGAACCCTATGGGGCAATTCTACTCTGTCCTATAGCGTTGCTATGAGTCGGAATCGACTCAGTGGCAATGAGTAATCGGGTATCTGAAAGAAATCTGCAGCAAACAGCATTATAATGGTAAAATACCACCATTAAAGTAAGGTGTAAGACATACCCACTAATGTTCAACATTGCACTCAGATTCAATGAGAAAAGGACAAGGAAGAAAAAGTACGGATGACATTATTCTCAGAAAATACAATTATCTTAAAAAATCCAAGAGAATAAACTTAAAAAAAATAGAGCTAATGATACAATTTAGTAAGTTAGCCTGATGAACACATAAAACATTGGAATAAAACTGGCAAAAATATGCAAGATGTATGCACATAAAATTATTAATCTTTATTAAAGTAGGTAAAAGCAGATCTGAATGAATGGAAAGAACTGTGTGTTCCTGAACTGAATGACTTAATATTGTTAGATGGTTAATTTACCACAAATTAATAAATTCAATGAAATCTCAGTCAAAATTGCAACTATCTAAAGAACTTCAACACCTGATTCTTAAGTTAAACTCTAAAAAGCAACATATAAGAATTGTTAAAAAATAATAAATCACTTGCTTTACCAGATATTTATCAAAATATACCAAAAACTCTAGTAACTAAAACAGTGTGGTACAGGCACAGATCAATTGTATAAATGTGCATAAACGTGAAGTTATTTCATGCTAAAAGTGGTATTTTTAATCACTGGGTAAAGATGAAATATTCTTTAAATAGTGTTGAGAGAAGTTGCTATTTCTGTAAAATAGTATAATTAGGTTTCTCCCTCAAATCACACATACAAACATATTTCACTTATCAAAAATAAATGGGAAAATTAAATTAATACTTATTGGAATAAATAATTTAATCTTGTGATTAATCTTCAATCTTTTTTGGAAAGACATAACCCAAATTTAAGAACTCATAAACTCTTACAGAAGTAAAATTATTAAAGCCTTTTTTGAGCACATCATATCAAGATAAAAGATGTACACATCACTATCCCTCAGCAATTTGACCCTTATGAAGCTAAGAAGCTATCCTACAGATACATATACAAAAATGCTATGCACTGAGTGCTCATTTTCAGCATCACTTTTTAATATTGAAAAATCGGAAATAACCAAATGATTAAATACGGAAATAACGAATAAATTATAGTTCATTCAAACTATGGAATAATTACTGTTATTTAAAAACATAAGTATCCTCTTAAGTAGATAGGAAAGAACTCCCCACTCCTTAAGTGTCAGCTGTGTAGTGTATGGCGGGGGGAAGGTAAAAAAGAGTACAGGAAGGAAATTTGACAAACTAAGTGATCACGTGTCATGGATTGAATTGTGTCCCCCCAGATATGCATCAATTTGGTTAGGCCATGATTCCCAGTATTGTGTGGTTGTCCTCCATTTTGTGATTGATATAGTTTTCCTATATGTTGTAAATCCTAATCTCTGCCTGTGGTTAATGAGGCAAGATTGGATTGTGTTGAAGAGGATTAGGATGGGATGTAACACCCTTGATCAGGTCATATCCCTGATTCAATGTAAAGGGCATTTCCTTAGGGTGTGGCCTGCACCATCTTTTATCTTACAAGAGATAAAAGGAAAGGGAAGTGAGCAGAGAGTTGGGGACCTCATACCACCAAGAAAGCAGTGCCAAGAGCAGAGCACATCCTTTGGACTCAGGGTTCCTGTGTGGAGAGTGCCAAGAGCAGAGCACATCCTTTGGACCCAGGGTTCCTGTGTGGAGAAGCTCCTAGTCCAGGGGAAGACTGATGAGAAGGCTGACAGAGAGAGAAAGCCTTCCCCTGGAGCTGACGCCCTGAATGTGGACTTATAGCCTACTTTACTATGAGGAAATAAATACCTCTTTGTTAAAGCTATCCACTTTTGGTATTTCTGTTATAGCAGCACTAGATAAGTAAGACATCAAGGTTAATATTATCAATGACAAGACATTTTAATAGCATCAAGTACCCTTGATGTAACCTGTTGCATTCAAGTAGATTCTGACTCATGATGACCAGGTAGCCATGACTCAGAATTGATTCTAGTTATGTAATTACCCTTGATTTAATATGATGATAGGGTGCTTTACCTCTGTGGTTTTCTTTCCAAAAGCCCATAACCCCTGCCTACCCTAAGAAAAACATCAGATAAACCCACATTGAGGGGCATTCTACAAAATGCCAAATCAGAATTCTTCAAACTGTCAAAGTAGTCAAAAAACAAGGGAAGTCTGAAAAAGTGTTGCAATCTAGAGGGGTCTAAGGGTCATAACTAAAGATACTATTGTATTCTGCGTGAGATCCTGGAACAGAAAAAGAACATTAGCTAAAAAATAAGGAAACTCAAATAAGATATGGACTTTTATAATATATCAATATTGCTTCATTAGTTGTGACAACAAATCTACCATAGTAATGAAAGACGTAAACAACAGGGGAAACTGGGTGAGGGATATATAGGAATTTTCTGTACTATTCTTGTTACTTTTTTGTAAATCTAAAACTATTACAAAATAAAGTTTATGTATATAGCGACCCTATAGGACAGAGTAGAATTGTCCCATAGGGTTTCCAAGGAGCTCCTGGTGGATTCCAACTGCCGACCTTTTAATTAGTGCCAAACTCTTAACCACTTTGCCACCAGGGCTCCGTATATATACACACATACATATATATATGCACATACTCACATACAAACACACAAACGGTTAAGTGCTCAGCTATTAACTGAAAGGTTGGTGGTTCAAAGACGCCCAGAGGTTCTCTTGAAGTCAGGCCTGGTGATCTGCTTTTGAAAGGTCATAGCCTTGAAAACCCTATGGAGAAGTTCTACTCTGACCCATGGGATTGCCATGAGTTGAAATCAGCTTGACAGAAACTAATAACAAGACATGTATATATCCCAACAAAGAACAGTCTTTAAGAGTCATTAAGAAAAAGCAAGTCACAGAAAATCCATATAATATAATCTCATTTATGTTAAAATCACAAATTCGGAGAGCTGTGTGTGCGTAATATATGTGTAATGTATATATAGATATAGAACACATTATATACATTACATACATACATTACCTATGAGGAAAAAAGTCTGTAAAAATATATACAAAACTATTAACTTTGTGGAATGTACAAAGTGATTGGGCAGGGTGAAATAATGGATGATTTTCAAGAATTTCCCCGAACTTCATACTCCTTGAATGTTTTGTGAAAACGCATTCCTGTGATGTTTGTGAAATTTAAAAAGTGGCATATACAGAAAAACAAAAATAAAAATGGATCAACAAATAGAAATTATGGAGAGAGCTCACGACTCATTATAAGGAAAACTCTGTAATACATTTGAACTGTGCTATCCTATGACCGAAGTGGGCATCCAAAGTTCCCCCAAAATATGTGATGAAATCTTCACCCCTGTACCTGTAAATATGACCCTGTTTGGAAATAGGGGTTTCCTTTTCTTTAATCCCAAACCTCTTCTATTAATCAGGGAAGGTGTGTATTAGGTCAATTATCTTTATCTGATTCATCTGGCCAGTGCTTCAATGAGTGGTAAGTGTAGGTGGTAATAAAGTTATTAAAAATATAAAGAATAGCAAATTGATAACCATGTATTTCAACATATCACTGTAGAATTGGGTACAACATGGTGGTGGTGGTGTCGTGTGCCATCGAGTGGATTCCGACTCATAGCGACCGTATAGGACAGAGTAGCTGGCCCATAGGGTTTCTAAGGCTTGTAAATCTTCACGAAACAGACTGCCACATCACTCTCCTGTGGAGCTGCAGGTGGCTTCCAACTGCCAACCTTTCACTTAGCAGCTGAGTGC
Source organism: Trichechus manatus latirostris (assembly GCF_000243295.1). Classification (NCBI taxonomy): domain Eukaryota; kingdom Metazoa; phylum Chordata; class Mammalia; order Sirenia; family Trichechidae; genus Trichechus; species Trichechus manatus. The sequence goes on along the minus strand of NW_004443971.1, from coordinate 17,586,084 downwards.
TTTAACCACGGCACCACCAGTGCTCTCCCTATTTAAAAGATCACGTTTATAATTTCCCAGGTACTCCTGAATTTCATTTTATTATGAAAATTAGAATAAAGTGAAAATGGTTATATTTTAGATTTGATTTACAACAGCAATGGTAGCTAATAACCCTTTGCCAAATACATGCAACCCGCAAAAATACGGTGGGTTTAAATTTTCAGCATAATTAGATCCTTTTGGATCTCTTCAAAATTGCCCTACGCAGGAAATACTTGATATATGGAAAAAAAAAAAAAAAAAAAAACCCAACTAGTGTGGGTTATTAATTAGAGTTAGCAGGCAAGAGGAAACATTTGTGACTTAGTACTTTCAACCAAGCTGGGAAAGAAAACCGTCTAATTTAACCTCAAATCAAATTTTGATCTTAATTATGATGATGATATTATTTAATTAACTGTCAATATACTAACATGCACTCTTTAAATTCCTAGGAACTAAAGACACAAAAGCAGGGGACTTTCCCCACGACCTGAGATGTTTTTCTGCCTTTCACTCAGGGGAGGGGGATCTTCCATAGCAGAGCAATAGCCTGAACAGATTGCTAAGCAGAGAGCCTATTTCTAGGAAATAGTGAAACATGGGCACAAGTTCCTGGAGTATATAAATATTTATATACTCAAAGAGTTTCAGAAATGCCAAGTTTCAGGCAGCAAAAGATATCTACTTTGTATTTAGGAAAAAGGGGAGGACATTTCAAATAAAATAGATTAAGAAACGAATGTAATGCAAAACTTGATCATGAACTTGACTTTGTAAAAGATTAAACCCCTACTTCATGAAGTGTCTAATTAAAAATAGAGAAACTTTAAAGGTTGAGACTTTTGAGAAAGTTCCCTGAAAGTATAAATGTTTCTTTGATTCTTCTCTGAACCCCTGTGAACAGATTCTACATAAGAACATTCAACATTTTAAGGCAATCCACACATTATTTACCTCTAAAAAGCTTCAAGATGATCATCCCATTCATATTTTCAAACATGTTTTTGAAAATCATTTGAGCAAGAGCCTATGGGTAAATCTCAATAATGTAACATATCAAAGAATCTATCCAATCTTAGTAAAGCTCTGTGACAGAGTCTACTGCCCTATGTAAGCTGCTCTGCTACGTTGCTTCCAGGTGCTTCCCCTTCAAGGAATTCCTGAGAGGAGCTAGGATATCGGTGAAAAAATTGTTTGACAAGTTAAAAGGAAGTTAACTATGAGTGAGACCACAAAGCAAATAAGCCTTAAGTCTCATCAGCATCAGGAAACCATTTATTCACTCAGTCGGAGGATCTGCCAAGACTCTAATTAACTATATTGCTCTTGTTGGTAGCTGCCTTCCAGTTGGCCTCAACTCATGGTCACCCCACACAAAACAGGATTGGACTGCTGTGATCCATAGGGTTTTCATTAGTTGATCTTCAGAAGTAAGTTGCCAGGCCTTTCTTCCTAGTCTATCTTAGTCTGGAAGCTCTGATGAAACCTGTTCAGCATCATAGCAACAAGCAAGCTTCCACTGACGGATGGTGGCTGCACTGAGGGGAATAGGCTGGGAATCGAATCTGGGTCTACTTGCTTGGAAGGCAGGAATTCTACCAGTAAACCACCACTACCCCATGAACTATATTAGAAAGTCTAAACTTCTTAGGGTGATATTCAAGCCAATTCAGAACTGTCCCTTAAAGCTAGCTGTAGGGTCTTCTTTCTAATCAGTTCCCTCTCCAGAACCACCCACTACTCTCAGCTACTGGCTGTGTTGCTGCACACTGTGTCAGTTCATAATCCTGGGATTTTTCTTTTTCTTTTTTTTTTTTTTTACTCTGTTACCTTTTCCTGAAATGGTCTTCCCATTACTGTCAACCACCCTTCACCCTTCCAGGCCCAGATCACATTTTACCCCCTCAAAGAAACTTTCCCTTTACCTTATACAGAATTAATCACTCAGTTCTTTATGCATCATTTAAGATAACATGAGTTATATTTTACTATAACTTTTTGCATTTATGTCTGACTTCTCACCAGTTAGAGTGCAAGAATATTATTCTATACATGTTTGAATCCTCCAAATCCAGCACAGTATTTACCAAAGTGTTCTGCAGGATGTCATTAGATTATACATGAATGAAAAGGTTTGAAAATATGTTTGGAAAATGGTAAAGTTGCTTTGGAAGACATTATGACACTTCCTCAAACAACTAGAAGTAAAACAACCTTATCATCCAGCAAACCCACTCCTAGGTTTTTTTTTAATCTTTTTTTTTTAACTGTATGTGAAACGAAGGTTTACAGAGCAAACTCGTTTCTCATTAAACAATTAATACACATTTTGTTTTGTGACATTGGTTGCCAACCATAAGACACGTCAACACTCTCCCCTTCTTGAAGTTGGGTTCCCCATTACCAGCTTTCCTGTTCCCTCCTGCCTTTTTGTCCTTGCTCCTAGGCTGATGTGTCCATTTAGTCTCATTTTGTTTTATGAACCTGTCTAATCTTTGGCTGAAGGGTGAACCTCAGGAGTGACTTCACTACTGAGCTATAGGGTCGCTATGAGTCAGAACTGACTCAATGGCACCTAACAACAACAAGGGTGTCCAGGGGCCACACTCTCGGGGTTTCACCAGTCTCTGTCGGACCAGTAAGCCTGGCGTTTGTTTTTTTTTTTTTTTTGTGACTTAGGATTTTGTTCTACACTTCTCCAGCTCTATTTTGGGATCCTCTATTGTGAGCCTTGTCAGAGCAGTCGGTGGTGGTAGCTGGGCACCATCTGATTGTGCTGGACTCAGTCTAGTGAAGGCTGTGATAGTTCTTGTCCATTACTCCTTCGGACTAATCTTTCCCTTGTGTCTTTGGTTGTCTTCATTCTCCCTTGCTTCAGATGGGGTGAGATTAGTGGAGCATCTTAGATGGCCACTCACAAGGTTTTAAGATCCCAGACACTACTCACCAAAGCAGACTATAGAACATTTTCTTTATCAACTATGTTATGCCAATTGAGCTAGATGTTTCCTGAGACCATGGTCCCCGCAGCCCTTGGTCCAGCAATTCAGTCCCTAAGGGAGTTTGGATTTCTCCACGGAGCTTCCATGACCTAGTCTTGGACAAGTTGTGCTAGCTTCCTCAGTATTGTGTACTGTCTTACGCTTCACCAAAGCTACCACTTATCTATTGTCTAGTTAGTGTTTTTCCGTACCACCACTCCCCTCCCTCATAACCATCAAGATTGTTTCTTTTTATGTGTAAACGTTTTCATGAGTTTTTATAGTAGTGGTCTAATACAATATTTGTCCTTTTGTGATTGACTTGTTTCACTTAGCATAATGCCTTCCAGACTCATCCATGTTGTGAGATGCTTTGCAGATTCATCATTGTTCTTTATCGTTGAGTAGCATTCCATTGTGTGTATGTACCATAGTTTGCTTATCCATTCGTCTATTGATGGGCACCTAGGTTGTTTCCATCTTTTTGCTATTGTGAACAAAGGTGCAATGGACATGGGTGTGCATGTCTATTTGTGTGATGGCTCTTATTTCTCTAGGACATATTCCCAGGTTTGGGATTGCTGGATCATATAACATTTCTATTTCTTGTTTTTTAAGGACTCGCCATACCATTTTCCAAAATGGTTGTACCATTTTGCATTCACACCAGTAGATTGTGGATAAGTGCATAAGAGTTCCAATCTACCCGCAGCCTCTCCAACATTTGTTATTTTCTGTTTTTTTGGTTTGTGCCAGTAATGTCAGGGTGAAATGGTATCTCATTGTGGTTTTGATCTGCATTTCTGTAATGGCTAATGATCACCAGCGTTTCCTCATGTGTCTATTAGCAGCTTGACTGTTTTCTTTGGTTAAGTATCTGTTCATTTCCTTTGCCCATTTTTTAGTTGGATTATTTGTCTTTTTGTTGTAGAGGTGTTGGATTTTCCTATGGATTTTGGAGATTAGACTTTTGTTGGATTTGTCATAGCCCAATTTTTTTCCCCAGTCTTTAGGTTCTCTTTTTATTTTTCTGGTGAAGTCTTTCACTGAGCATAAGTGTTTAATTTTTAGAAGAGATCTAATAAAGAGACACGAGCAGACATATGCACACCTATGATCATTGCAGCACCATTCACAACAGCAAAAAGATGGAAACAATCTAAGTACCCACCACTAGATGAATTAATAAACAAAATGTAGTACATACATTTCAGGAGTCCTGAAAACATACTATATCATGGATGAATCTGGAAGACATTATGCTTGGTACAATAAGTCAATCACAAAAGGACAAATGTTGTCTGATCTCACTTTTATAAATAGATGAGAATAGGTATACACAAAAATATCAATGTTCATTGATGGTTATTAGGGATGGGTGGAGAGGAGGAATCACTCTCTGGTTAGTAGACATCTATTATTTGTGGTAATGGGATAAGTGGCACTGAATGTGGGTGAAGTATGCACAGCTTGACCAAGGTATATGATGTCACTAAGAAGTACACAAGAAAAAAAGACATTTTTGATAAATGCTATTACATAGATAATTTTGCATAAATAGCAACAACAGCTAAAAAATATATGTGTGGTTACATATATATGTATGTATGCATATATGCATACAGGTATGTATATGTGTGTATATACGTATATACATTTTGTATGTGCCTGCCCGTTGCCATGGAGTCGATTCTGACTCATAGCAATCCTATAGGACAGAGTAAACTGCCCCATAGTGTTTCTAAGGAGCGACTGGTGGATTCAAACTGCCTACCTTTTGGTCAGCAGCCAAATGCTTAACCATTGCACTACCAGGGCTCCAAACATGTATATTTATATATATAATAAAACACATAGGGGGCACAGTTACAGATACTTCTTAGACATGACCAAACAACTCACAGGATTGTTTTTCTGGGTTTGAGGGCTTAGGACCGTAGTTTTGTTGGACAATTCGATCAACTGGCATAATATAGTTCATAAAGTTTATGTTCTACATCCTAGTTTGGTGAGTAGTGTCTGAGGTCTTAAATGCTTGTGAGCGGCCATCTAAGATACAACAATTGGTCTCTACTGGTCTAGAGCAAAAAGAAAGAAGGAAACCAAAGACTCAGAGAAGAAACTAGTCTACAGGACTAATACAAATCATGAAACAAAGCCTCAACTAACCTCAGACCAGAAGAACTAGATGGTGCTGGGCTACAACTTCCAGTCATTTTGATCAGACCCACAATAGATGGATCCTGATAGAATGGAAGAAAAATATGTATGAAAACTCAAATTCTTAAAAGGTCCAGATTTACTGGGCTGGTTGAGACTAGAGGACTCCCTGAGACTATTGCCCTGAGACACTCTTTAAGCCTTGAACCAAAACTATCCTCAGAGGTCACCTTTTAGCTAAATAACAGGTTGGCTCATAAATAAAAAATATTACCCATGGGTACTATGTTCTTTTAAAAAATTTGAAATTAAATGGTCAACAATTACTCTAAAGCAGAGATGAGAAGTTAACAGGGTGGGGAAACTAGAGTACTAGGAATGGAAGAATTAGAATGTAAGTAATGAGAACGTTGACACATTGTAAAAAAAAAGTAACCAGTGTCATTTGTGTAGGAAGTTAAATAGGAACCTAATTTGCTGTGTAAACTTTCACTGAAAACACAATAAAATACTGTTTTAAAAAAAATATGTTTGGAAAACATTCAGTTAAACAAAGCTAAACATTTATTTACTATAGGACCTAGAATCCCTAAAATGCTAATTTGAAGTAGTTTATACAGATAGCAGATTAAGTAATAAAATATGCTGAATTTCACAGTTATTTTGCTATGGAATCCTATTTCCAAGAAATCTCTCCTATCGAATATTCTTCAGGAGTGGCCTTCTTAGCATAAGATAGATGCTCCAAAAATGTGTTCAATAAATAAGTAGACACTTTTTTTATACTGTAAACTATTTATTTTATCATAAAGTTTGAAATATTCCCTATGGAAATAACAGCGGTCAGTGGTTAACCAATTCCCTTGTAAAATCACCATCTCTGCCTTTTCTGGGCAATAGGATATATGACAAATTATACAACTTGTCTACCTCTCCATTTTCCTATGTTTGAATCAGGTAATGATCACCATAGCAGTGCTTGGGGGTAGCTTTATGTACTCTATTCTGTTGAAGGACAACTTGCAATGAAGACATTATTATTGACTGAAGCTATTATTTAAAATTAAGAAAAACAAAACAAAACAAACAAACAAACAAAAACCCAGCAGCTTGCTTTGGTAGGGAGAAAAAAACAGGACTGTGTCATTTTGTCTGAGGTACAGTAAGAATTTTCAGTCATAATGAATAAGCCTTTCATTTTGGTTTGCTCTCTATAAGAACACTAAACCATTTCTTTGAAAAATTTAAAAAACTAAATAAAGCTTCCTTACCCCAACCTGTCGACCGTAACTAATTCTTTCAAAGTCATTGGAAAAAATAGATATATTTTCTAACTTTGGTTTCTGGCTCAAGATATCTCTAAGTTCCCTGAATATATTTAATTAAAACCTTCATATGAAAATCACATGAAACAGATTTTTGAAGCCCTATAATCTTGCTATTTGGAGGAGCCGTCACCTTGCTGTGGACAGATGTGTCTTGCTGAAAAAATCCTCTTAACCAAGTTTGAGCTCAGGTCACTTAGAAGTTTGCTGTGCTTAGCCTTTCTCCAGGCCCAGTTTTGCATTACTTCTTCTTTCATTCTGGGTTTTTTCTTGTACTTTTAAGCTTACCATTAATCCTGTATTTTAAAAGTCTTGCAATAAAAAAAAAAAAAAACCACTTCATTGAATGTTGTAGCATTTTTCACTCTACTATAAAGTAAATGCATATTCCTAACTAGAAAGATTAGACTACATCTGATTATCTCACAGAAAGGAATGTACTTTCTTAATTCCTAAAAGAGAAGAAAAAGTGACAGTTTAGCATTGGTTCTAAGATAGAATTCTAAATGCCTGGACAGCTTATTAGTGTATTGAAGAAATCACTATCAGATTGGGAAGAAACAAACTTTATTATCTTCCCATGGAGTTAAACTTTTGCATATTTTTAAAAACAAAAATGTATATTCAAATTACTAGTTTTACAAATGCAAATAGTTCCATGGTGTACTATCATAAAAAGTGGTTTACCATCTTGCTGATGAGAATATATGACCCTGGTATATTTCCATTCCCTACCTGGAGGCTAAGCTTCCTGAATGTTTTTCTGCTGTCATAGCCTTTGTGTTTTGCATATCCTGGTAAATGGTATCCATGGAAAATAATTGTTGCAACAAAACAGTATTATTACACTCTATTCGGTGAACTTTAGGCGAGGGGAGCATAGAAAACCAACGTATTTCATCCATAGTTATTAAGGGAAATGCTTAAATTTGATTCATTATTCCATCTGGATCTACCACATGCTGGGCCCTGTTGTAGGCACCTGGGATACAGAAAAGAACCAAATAGGCTCAATCCCTGCCCTGCTGAAATTTACATTCTACTCTTCTGGGTGAGCAAAATGCTATTTTTCTTGCTCCTCCTCTAGCCCGAAGTATCGCTTTCTAATTTGCTAGTTACTTTTTTTCCTTTGAAGCACTTCAATTTTCTGTGTGTTTGACAAAGTCAGCTCTGAAATGGGAAAATTAATAATGCTAAATTTCATGAAACTGAGCAAAGATTCAAGGTGGTATCTGATGAGAGAGAATAAAATGATTCCACCTTATCTGCAATGGCTTAAAGTTAATATGTACATATAATAGGCTCACATGTTCAACCATGATTACTAAGGTAAATATAGTTTTATACCTAGTTATCTAGCCATCCAAATCATGTTTCAGCAAGAGATGACTTTTTGTGACATATTCATTCAAAACGATTTCTGATGCTTGCTTTAACTGATTTCACATGCATAAAAGTACTCAAGAGATTGGAAGTTCATATAGTATAATTTTTCCTCGAGCAAATCCCTCCAGTATTGGCTCTGAACCTTTCCACTTCATGATACACGTTGTGTTTAGGGAGACCTTAGAAACTTACAGATTTAGATTCAGAATTTTAGAACTGGAAGAGTCAGCTGGGATCTCTTATCTTCCGTCTCAGTTTTCTTTCCACACGTATCCAAGCTGTACCTTAGGCTTTATTCTCGAGCGATCTTTATCAACATGGAGAACAACATCCATAAAAACTAGCAATACTGACCCTTTCTGTGAATCTCTGCAGTTGCATATCATTATAACGGTAAACCATGGAATCAGTTGTGTTTGTAAAACTAGTAGTTTGAATGTACATTTTTGTTTAAAAAAATATGGAAGTTTAATTCCACAGGAAGATATAAAGTTTGATTTTTTCCCAGTCTGACAGTGATTTTTTCGACAGACTAATAAGCTGTCCAGGCATTTAGAATTCTATCTTAGAACCAATGCTGAACTTTCACTTTTTCTTCTCTTTCAGGAACTTCTTCCTGTTGTTCCAAGCTTGTCTGCTGTTCCCCAAACACACTGCATCATCTGATCTGATTTGCCTTCTCTTAAAGTCTCTTTTCTACTACTCGTCTCCAGCTCTGAGAATGTCTGCCTAACCAATTACCCTAGGTCTCAACTAGTTGATAATGGTAAATAAAGGCACTGATTTGCCCCCTGTGTTGTCTAGGAATTATGTCACACTTCCTTTAGAAAGTATAATTAAAGAGTTGTTCCAGTGAAAACAAAATATTCCATAACAGTTAGTGAAAAGAACGTAGGGATCTTCCATGAGTGTGGTGGACCAGCAAGGTGAATATTTTGGGTTGGAGTAGCTGTGTGTATGTATAAACTTTTGGCATCCACTAAGTCACTTATACATTACTACAGATGTCTGGAAAGGGGAATGGTAGTTGAAGATCCACAAATGTGCCACTTACCTCTATGATGACACCTCAACATTTCCAAGTTTTCTAAGATGAGTCTCTAAGTAAATCAAGACAGTTATTACAAAAGCTCATAAGTTTTGGGTTGAAACTATGCGGAGGAAAGCCAGATGGGAGAGGTGCCAACTTTTTATTATTCCTGCATTATCAGTTCTTACTGTGATACAGCTGTTCCAGGTTGGGTTCTTTGGAAGCTGGCTCTGAGATGTAGTTTGGGTGCATGATGTTTATCATGTAAAAACACCTGTGAAGGGAAGGTGGGGGAAACAGGATTGGACGGAGAGAGAAGCGGAACTGTACAAACTGTGATTCAGGCCCAACAAAGCCTCTAATAAACTGGTGGGGAGCTTTGGCACAAGAATTGTCCTTTAGAGTGTCCATGTTGGGCTGAAGTGGCTGGGTCTTTATGCTCCCACCATGCCCAGACACCTGGACAGGTGTGACCTAGGTGGAGTGGGGTGGCTGCATGGGTGGTCCTCTGCAGCTGGGCAAGGTCAGAAAGAGCGGACAAAGGGAGGTTGTCTGCTGACCTCACTCCTCCCCACAGCTGGCCAGAAAGTCCTTCCCACTCAGAAGGGGAATCTGAGTGGTGCACCTCTATGTCTTCCTTCCACAGCAGCTAAGATAACTGGGTTATGAATCTAGACATTATGTGTGAATAATTTCAAATCAACACAGTAAGACTCAGTGATCACTCCTTTATGAGAGGCTCGTCTCCTGCCCAATTAAAAAATAAAAACAAAACAATAGCTGCCATGGAGTCCACTCTGACTCATGGCAACCTCGTGTATGTCAGAGTGGAACTGTGCTCCATAAGGGTTACAGTGGTTGGTATGTGGAAGTAGATCTCCAGACCTTTCTTCTGAAGTGCTTCTGGGTTGCCTGGAACCTCCAATCTTTAAGTTAGCAGTGAAGCGCAAAACTGTTTGTAGGACCCAGGGATAGACTATGTAACAAATTCTATGGTATGGTTGGAGGGATCAGACGCTATTGTCTGCACATTCATAAAACCTGCAGCTTCTAGATGTACCTGCAGGGGCAGAAGAAAACAGTTTCATCTCCCACTGCCTTCATGACCTTCACACTGAAATAGTATTGAAAAAATGTACCCTAGGGGAAGTAGAAACCCTCTCTTAGCGCTTTAGTGGTAAGTTATGTAATTAACTATATGATTGCATGCTGGCAAGATCTAATCTTAGATCCCAGAAGAAGAGGGAATGTTCTTCCTTTGATGTCGTCAAGGCTGGGGAAAATGACCACAAGACTGTTATGCACACTGATCCCAGACTGTGTCAAGGTGGGCCTCCCTCTTTCTCCCTTTCTGCCTTTCCTATGCAACCTAGCACACAGACCTCTCTGGGATATAAACCCTGGGTCCCTTTGTCTCTGGACCCTTTCACCTATGATGCATCAAGGGGCTATTCATACATAGAAGTTTTCCTCTCAACTTATCCTGAAACGAGGACTTTTTGGGGGACTGGCCCAAGGTAGAATTTTACTCTTTCCTCTTCATCCTAATCACTGTGTAAGTAAGAAAGTAATGACAATTGTTTGCTGAGAGCTATAGCTCTATACAAACTTACTTTCATTTTTCATTCTTAGCTCACTGCAGTACCCAATAATGTTGTTGTGGGAGCAAAACCAGCTGATAACCTTAACCTAAATCTGGTTAAACTAGATCTGGCACAGGTCTCCTGACAAATATGGGGAAAACAGTCTTCATATATGGTTTCTATCCATTTATGCACTCACTCATTCATTCGTTAATTAAATAATTTATTCATTTTTCCTTTTGCTTAGTTCAAGAGTGCATCTGTGGACTTGGAACTGAAGAATTCTCTTTGAGGTCAACCTTCTCATTTTATAGATGACTCAACTAAAATTCATGCAAATCCACCCAAAGCTATACATAAAATCACTGTCTAAATTACTACCAGAAGTCTCTTTATTTTGATTCTTAATCCATGGTTACCAGAGCTTATTCCAGACAGAGTCTAAAATGTGGCTAAGTATTTGCTATGAATTGAATTGTGTCCCCCCAAAAGTTATGTTGAAGTACTAACCCCTGTACCTATAAATATGACCATGTTTGGAAAGAGAGTGGGTCCTAAACCTAATCCCTTCTAAGTGGTGTCTTATAAAAAGAGAAGAATAGACACAGTGACACACACAGGGGAAGACGCCACAGATGGATCGATAGCAGTAAAGGAACATCCAGGATTGCCAGCAGTCACAGGAAACTGAGAGGCCCACAGAAGGAATTGGCCCTGCCAAGACCCTGATTTGGATTTTTAGCCTTGAGGATTGTGAGATAATAAATTCCTGTTCTTTAAAAGAACCCACCACTTATGGTATTTGTTGTAACAGCAGCATAAGATAATTAAAAACAAACACATTGCCGTCGAGTCGATTCCTATTCATAGAGACCCTATAATATCATAAATTCAAAAAAAATCAGATTTGCCTTATTCAATGTTATCTTCCAAAAAATTCTTTTATCATACACAAAACATTTTAAACCCAAGGTACAATTTATCTTCATAACAATTTTTTTATTATAATAGAACATATATGTTTAGACACATATACACACAGTTTTGTTCAGTGTATAAAATATAGAAGTTAAATGCATTATTAAATCAATTTCCTCAATTTACCATGACCACATGTGAACAAATATACTGAAGAGCATTATGTCATATTTTCATCCATCTTGACTTTTACTACAAATTGTCATAGCTGAATTGTTGGACAGTGACTTGGATCAACATAGTAGCAACTGAATTGATAGCATTGACTATATACCAATCTATTCCTTTGGAATATTCAAAAAAAAAAAAACCCACAAACCCATTGTTGTCGAGTCAATTTCAACTCTTAGCTACCCTATAGGACAGAGTAGAACTGCCCCATAGGGTTTCCAAGGAGCAGCTGGTGGATTCGAACTGCCAACCTTTTGGTTAGCAGCCATAGCTCTTAACCACTACACCACCAGGGTTTCCTTGGAATATCCAGCTCTGTGCAAATGTAGATTCTGTATGACTTGGGAGGTTAATTGGATCAAATGGTCCTAGGAAGAAAGGTGTGACTGATCCTATTTTTATTTATTCATATAAATAAACAAAAAATACTAGTACTATTAATTATTATCATTTATCAAGTGTTCACCGTGTACTATAAATTGCACTAAATATGTGTATATACAATGCTATATTTAATAAATATTACATATATAAAATCTCTATACCAACATCACACTTATTAATTATTGCCCTTATTTTACATTTTAATATGAAAAATAGGCTCAAATATTTTAATAATTGACCTAAGGTCACAAAGCTAGTAAGTGGCAAAGCCAGGATATGAATCCAGGTCCACCTGGCCTAAAAGTCTTTATTACTATTATTATATTTGGGATCATCATCCACATTTTATGGATGATTAACTGAATCTGATATTGATTTGCCTCAGGTATCAAATCATCCAAAGTGGAATTGTTATAGAAACTTGAGTCCTTGTGTACCCTGAATATTCATGTCATAGCCATGTGGCTTTTCCTACAATAAAAAAAAGAAAAGAAAAAAGTTGCTGTCCAGTCATTCTGACTCACGGTGACACCATGTATTTTAGAGTAGAACTGTGCTCCATAGCGTTTTCAATGACTGATTTTTAGGAAGTAGATTGCCGGGTCTTTCTTCTGCATTGCCTCTGGGTAGATTCACACCACCCACCTTTTGCTTAGTAGCTGAGTGTTTAATCGTTTGTACCAATCAAGGACTCCTTTTCCTACCATACAATAGATCAAATATTTTTAAGATAATAATAAATCAACTTGGGAAAATGGATCTTACATAGAAAGTTCTCTTCCATGATTATTTTTAAAAAATAATCTTGCATTAACTTGTTATCTTTTTGTTAGAGTCATATATACCTTGATTCCAGGAATACAGTGCAGCCTCATACATAGGCAGTAGAAGAGCTACTACCATTGATTGTGTTTTTAGGACCTCAGTGATGGAAATCTCATTGTACACACAAGATCCAAACGTGAAAAGTTCATGAAGTAAATAATAATTCAAACAGCAATAAATAAACTATTTAGGATAAATCCTTTGTCCAGATGTGGGTGAAATTGTCATCAGGATGGAGTGGAGAGAAAGGAAAAATTGAAAGAAATGGAGAAAGAGTGAAAAATAGAGAGAAAAATAGGGAGAGATGAATTATTGGAATAAATTGGTCTGAGAAGAATTCTAAGAAGTTGAGTCATAAAGATGTAGATAAAAATTCGGATAGGCAGGAAGGGAGGGCTGGAGAGGTGGACTGAGGCTATATTTTGGAGGGTCTTGAATATGAGATTAAGGACTTCGGACTTTATCTTCTGTAAATTAGGAGACATTAAATGTGTCTAAGTAGGGGCTGAAATTATCAAAGTATGGTAGGAAAATTAGTTTGGTGCCATGTGGAGGATATGTTGGATATGGAAGAGACAGGGAGAGGCATGTTGAATTTAAGGTGGAGTGGAAATGGCAGACTAACCATTAGAAATGAGTGGCTGGCTTTCAGCAGTGAGTTAAGGGGAAGGGTACAGATCTGAGACAGATGCAGTGAACTCACTAAATATTAATCTTTTAAAATGTAAATTACTATTGCCTTAGATTAGTCACTCTCAAGCAGAAACATCTGGCAATGTATGGAGACGTTTTTGTTTATTGAATCTTGGGGCTTGTTGCTGGCATCTAGCAAGTAGAGGCTGGGGATATTGCTGAACATTCTACAATGTCCAGGACAACTCTCTCCAACAAAGAATTATCCAGTCCAAAATATGTGCTGAGGCTGAAAAACCCTGCCCTAGAATGAAATGGTTTATAATGCAGTACTTTTGAACTGGTTATGTTTACTATGTACTTTTTCTTCTTGAAAAGGGCATACATTAATAGAGTGACATAAAATTATCTTGCTTTCTGAGGAAGCACCATATCATTTTCCAAAATGGTTGTATCATTTTGCATTCCCACCAGCAGTGCATAAGAGTTCCCATCTCCCCGCAGCCC
>NW_004443971.1:17526010-17570699 GCF_000243295.1 Trichechus manatus latirostris | reverse complement strand
TGTACTTCTGTTTCATGAGAAACTATTTGTTCTGTAAGCCTTCAACTGAAGTACAATAAAAATAAAATAAAATAATAATAATAATAAAAAAATTTATCTTGCTAAATTGGTGGACACTTTGTAAATACTTTACACCAAATCCTAGTAAAAGGAGAGTGTTCTTTTAAACCTATTTATAAAAAATTACATGTACTGATTTAAGGAAAGAATGGTATTTATGGTTCTCCTTATAATGAACACTTTCTGCACAAAAACATCTCGATCACACTATGTGGGAAACAGGAGGGAAAAAAAAGGAGGAAATCTCAGTTATGTCTGCTCTATAGGAACTTGTTCCACATCTTTCCACACTTCCTTGAACTTATGCCAGATGCCCTTCTAAGTTCATCATTTGACATTACCCAAAAGCCTTGAGGAGATAAACATATAAATGGTATTACAGAGTCTTCAGTCCAGCCTAGGGTAAAATGGTGCCCAGGGTTAATTCCACCCCCCTCCCCGCCAAGTTCCATTTCAATCATAGATATCCCTTTTGCTCCATATCTGCTCTTCTTACCCTCCTACGAAAGTTTCCCAGGTCAGAGTACAGCAAAGACATTCAGAAACAACTGGGGATGGTGGAGCCTGTGTTTCTCACAGGTCAAGAGAAGTCTCAGGCCACTTCCATTTTCTGAAGCTATGACTATATTAACAAAATAAAATAGCCAAGACAGGGCTAGCAAAATTGTTTGATTTTTAATTTAATAATTTAGCAAATTACCACATTTTTTACAAATAACACAGTATTGTTCACGAGAAAATTAGATTTATAAGACTATTAGTCTATAGTCTCTACCTTAGATACTACTACTACTAACTGTTGCTATCAAGTCATTTCCAACTCAGAGACCCCTGGTGGTGCAGTGGTTAAGAGCTACAGAGAGCTACAACTGCTAACCAAAAGGTTGGCTGTTCAAATCCACCAGCCGCTCCTTGAGAAACCCCATGGGGCAGTTCTAGTCTGTCCTATAGGGCTGCTATGAGTCTACCTTAGACAGTGTTATCCAATAATGGAACAACAGGGCCCATGTTTAAAGCGGCACAATGCACAATTTCTTTTTTAAAACCTCACAGTGACCTCTGGAATGTAGCTATGTCGTTTGGAGATAATATCAAAAAGGCTAAATTTGAATGTCCTTAGTTAATGTGAGACACCCCCTCCCACGTAAACCCTCATGAACTCTGTAGGAAAGAGGAAAGGTGGAGAAAAGAACTGAGGAGGGGTAAAGGGGTAGGAAGAAAGAACCAGTGGTTCTACTCTAGACGTAAAGAGAGGAGTGAAAGCACAAGATTATTGTATGGAACAAAGGTGGACGTCAAACAACCCTAAAGTGGACATGAGCAGTTTGATTATGTATAAGTGAAATTGAAGGCAAAAGAATCACAAAATGATTCTCTCTCTCTCTCTGTATATATATATATATACATATATATACATATATAGAGACACATATATATATACACTTATCAATTTGAAAATTAATCTCACTCATTTACACCCTTAAGCTATTCTAATTCTACTAGTTACTGTTTATTAGTAGTGACTTTAGCACTTTAGCATTTAGATTTGTGAGCTTTCACCCTTTCATTGTATTCTAGTTCTGGGAAGACCACCTTCCTTCCCTGGTCATTCAAAGTATAGAAACCTTCCCTCCTTCTAGAACTTACTATTGGTTGGAAGCTTCTCTCAATAGTAGTATTTGTTTAGAGGCTGGCTTCCTGAGCCCTCAGGTGCAAACAGCACTGATTTTAACAGGCAATATTGCTCCGTGTCCACCAAGAAGATCTCCTGCCAAAAACTTCAGACCAAAGGTTTCAAAGATTCATTGATTCATTCATTTATGAAACAAGTGTTTATTGCACACCTGCTATATGTATCAGGTAATAAGCTAATGGAGTATACCAAGATATACAAGTCAATGTTCCTGATACCAAAATAATCCCTCTACTATAAGTGTCAATCTGAAGATATTAGTAATATCTGTGGGTCCTACTTCAGCATTTTGTAACAAACTTTCAATGGAACATAGTGAAAAGCAGTCAGGTTTCCATAGGCTAAATATAATCAGTTTAAAAGGTGGTTCTTTGTTCTGAGATTACATCCATTCTTTTGCTTTTGAGAAAATTAAAAATATCCTTTCTTTTTATTAAATAATGGTAATAAGAGATGGTAGCCTTTTCTTGTCGTTTGTTCTTTTGTTTACTTTTTTCTTAAATTGGTACTTGACAAAATAAAAGTTGGCATCTCTGTCAAATGGCATTTTTTTTCTTTCAGTGTTTTGCGGGCTGTGAAATCTAAGTCTGAGAACCACTTGTCTACCCCTTGAGGTTAGACCCTAAGACTTGCATAAACTCAGGGAAGTTGTCCCTTTCATCCAGTTGACAAAGCACATATTTAATGTCCCTGAGTACCGGCACAGTACATCAAATCCACTAGCCTGACTAGGTCTTTCGGTTTTCCTAATTCTTTGGAAATATACACACATTTTCTTAATTTCCTAATTTATTTCTTATAGATTGATGTCCAATTCTTGCACACAGGGACTGTAATTGTAGTAATTATCTATGTATTCCTCTATTATATTTAGCAAATATCTTTATTTAAAAACATCCCATGTGGTTTATTATGAGAGACAATGTAACATATTTAGAATCGGCATATTAAGAGTAAAATATGACATTCTACTTTTAACCCTAATGCCTCTATTATGTAATCTCTGAGACACTGATACCTGTGGCTGTACATTTGACCTGAGCGTGAGAGAGATTTAAGAGATTTAAATAATTTGTTTGGGGTTTGAAGTCTAGTCACTGGAAAATTAAAAACCTGGCTATTGTGGTTATTTTTTCTCTCCCATCTAATCAGCTATAAAGCCCTGGGAGTGAGTACTAGTTTCCTAGGACTGCCATAACAAAGTGTGCTTATAAGAACAGAAATTTATTGTTTCAGTGTTCCAGAAACTAGAAAACAAAGACAAAAAGAGTTGCCGTTGAGTTGATTCTGACTAATGAAGACCCCAGATGTGTCAGAGTAGAATTGTGCTCCATAAAGTATTTAGTGGCTGATTTTTTGGAATTAGATCACCAGGATTTTCTTCCAAGCCATTTCTGGGTGGACTTGAACCTCCAACCTTTTGATTAACAGCTGAGTGTGTTAACCGGTTGCACCATCCAGAGACTTTGCTCCAGAGGCTGACGAATCTGTTCCATGATTCTCTCCTAGCTTCTTGTAATAGCTGGTGATCCTTGGCGTTCCTTGACTTGTAGATCACTCCAATCTCTGCCTCCATTTTGAGATGGCTGTTTTCCCTCTGTGTTTCTACCTCCATATTGCTTTTCCTCTTATAGAGACACCACTCAGATGGGATTAGGACCCACCCGGCTCCAGTATGATCTTATATTAACTAATAACCTCTTCAAAGACCCTATTTCCCAAAAGGTCCTATTTATAGGTACCAGAGCTTAGGACTTCAACATATCATTTTGGAGGACACAATTCAATCCATAACAGAATTGCTCTTTTCAAATGCTCTCCCTTGCCACCTTGTCTTACTGTCCCACTGTCACTACCCACAGTAGCACCTTCACCTAGGAGACAGTATCATGCCGTGCAGTGCCTCTCTCATATCTACCACCAGTCATGTCCATGTATTCTTCCTCCAACCTACTTCTAGACAGCCATAAACATGTATTTCTACTGTTCAGAGGCTTTAAAAACTCTCCATTGCTGCCTGAGTGGCATTTAATCTCCCTTGTCCATCTTTTAACCCTTTCATGCCCAGTGGTACATATAGCCACTGCGAAATTTTTCAGCCTATGGGGTTTATTGGGAAGCTTCTGTACTACTGACAGTGTGTGCTGCCACAAGGCAGGGACCTTTACGATGGTTTGAAACTGAAAAACCGGGCATGTGCCACAAATTACTCTTTTACGAGGTATTGTATGAGGTCTGAATTTTCGGTAGGAAAAATAGAAATTTTGAAAATTTTTATTTATTACACATGTGTACCAATAGACCCCAGTGGGGGCTCTTGGGCGCAATGAGTGGTACTTCATATGTACCACTAAACACTTAGGGCAGGTTTGTGGGAAGGGGCAAGAAAAAAAAAATCCATACTACCTACCAAAAATTCAGACACCCTCAATGATTCAGCATGCTTCCATTAATGAAAACACATGGTATCAACAAAAAATTCAAAGCAGAATATAATTGGGTCACCAAAGGGTTAAAGCCCTTTCCAGTCTAACCCTACATACATTTCTGGACCTCAGACTAAAATTTCCATACAGAGGATAAAAATAAAATTAGTTTCATTGAAAGAGGAAGAGAAAGAAAACTAATAATCAATGAAAACTACTACATGATAGACTGGTTCATGCACATTATTGCATTTATTCCTTACCAGAAATCTATGAGATGTTAATTATTATTATTATTATTATTATTTTGCAAATGAGGAACCTAGGGCTCCGAGACTCTTAGGAACATGTGAAAACTTACAGAAAATAATGAGTGGTGGAGCTGAAATTCAGGTCTTTCTGTGCCTAAACTTTTGCTCTTTTCACTATTCATCACTCCTTTGTTTTAATTTGGGAAGTAGAACTTGTTCCAGCCTCAAGTAATTACCAGCACCAGTTGATGAATGGAAACCATTTAGGAAAGGTAACTAAAACCTTTCCTGAAGCCTCTGAAATCATACCATAACCAAACCGAAAACCAAACCCATTGTTGTTGAGTCGATTCCAACACATGGCAACCTTATAGGATAGAGTAGAATTGCCCCATAGGATTTTCAAGGCTATAATCTTTACAGAAGCACACTGTCACATCTTTCTCCCACAGAGTAACTGGTGGATTTGAACTGCTGACCTTGCAGTTAACAGGCCAGTGCTTCACCACTGTGCCATCAGGGCTCCTTGAAATCACACCATAGTTGACCAATAACTTGCCATTTAGGGAACTGAAACTCAGGAATCCCAACACTTGATTGGGTGATTGGAGAATTTTCCCCAGGATGTTGAGAAGGTCCATTTCATTCTGAGGAGATCTGTGGTCATTTTTCATGTTTCAGTTTGGCATTTCTGCAGTGAAGAACCTCATTGATGCACGTCTTCAATTGTTTCAAGTCCACAGCTCAGAGCAGGAAAGACCAAAAAGTAGTCATTTATTCAACCCTTCACTTAAGAAGTGAAGCTAATGGGACCCAGTGAGGCAATGTGACCTTCCTAAGGTCACACTGTTAAGAAGGGCTAGACATGAAACCAAGTGTTATTAAAAAGGTCAACAATATTGACTTATGTGGAAATTCTCAATGATTATTTGTTAATATGAGACTTTTCTGAAACAGAAAATAGAGCACATTACCTACCAATTTTCTTATTGTACTTAGAACATGAATGTATTTAAATTTTTCTTCATTCTTTTAATATTCAGAAGCTTAAAGCAGTAAAAATGCTGAGTGTTGGCAAGAATCAGAGGCTTTAATACTGTAAACATTAAATGAAATACATTTGATGTATTTGATGAACAGGATCTTAAAGAAGTGTAAGAACAGGAGATATCTGTGTCCACGGTGCCGCATGTTTCTCCTTCGTCCGTGGTGGCAGCATTATGACCCTCTTCTACTACTGAAGACTCATGTGACTTCTGAATCTTCCTCAACACAGCACTCCAGGCATCCATTAATAATTGAAGTGGCTTAGCATGCAAGATGAAGTCTATTTTCATCATTGAGCTATCAGCAATAAAAACAGGATTAACAAGACACCAGTGTGGGAATATATAGTCCATTCAGGGGAGAATAAGTAGATTCTCTTTCTGAAAATTTAGAATGCAAAAAGATGTGCAGCAGGGTAGTATCCTTTCGCCTTACTTATTCAGTCGGTATGCAAAAGGAGCCCTGGTGGCATGCCAGTTAAGCTCTCAATTTCCAACCGAAAGGTTGGTGGTTCAAACCCACACAGCAGCTCTGCAGCAAAAAGACATGAAATCTACTCCTATAAAGATTACAGTTTAGAAAACCCTATGGGGCAGTTCTACTCTGTCACATGGGGTCGCTATGAGATGAAATCAACTAGATGGCATCTAACAACAACAACAATAGCATGCTGAACAAATAATCTGAGAAGCCAGAATATATGAAGTACGCAGTGTCAGGACTGGAGAAAGACTCACTGACAACCTGTGATATGCAGATGACAAAACCTTGCTTGCCAAAAATTAAGGTGAATTAAAGCACTTACTGAAGAAGGTCAAAGAACACAGCCTTCAGTATGGCTTACAACTGAACATGAAGAAAATGAAGATCCTTACAACTTGGCCAATGAACAACATCATGACAAATGGAGAAAAAAAGAAGTTGTCAATGATTTCATTCTACTTGGATCAACAGTCAACTTCCATGGAAGCAGCAGTCAAGAAGTCAAATGATGTATTGCACTGGGTAAATCTGATGCCAAAAACCTCTTTAAATTTCTAGAAAGTGAAGGTGTTATTTTGATAACTAAGGTGCATCTGACCCAAGCCACGAGCTTTTCAATAGGCTCATTTGCATGCAGATTTGGATAATGAAAAAAAGGAAGACAGAAGAAGAATTAATGCATTCAAACTGTGGGGTTGGCAAAGAATATTGAATATATTATGAACTGCCAAACAAATGAACAAATCAGTCTTAGAAGAAATACAATCAGAATGTTCCTTAGAAGCAAAGATGGTAAGACTTGGACTTGCTTAGTTTGGACATGTCATCAGGAAAGACCAATTGCTAGAAAAGGGCATCATGTTTTGTAAAGTGGAGCGACAATGAAAACAAGGGACCCCTCAATGAGATGGATTGACACAACAACTGCAGTAATGGGTTCTACGTATCAAAGATCATGAAGATGATACAGGGCCAACCAACATTTCATTCTGTTATACATAAGCTCACCATGTGTTGGAGTCAACTCACAGCTGCTAAAAATGACAAAGTAGACCAGATTGCCTGAGAATAGTTCACCAACAGCAGGGTAGCTTAATTGAACTTTGTTCTTTGGTAATGTCCTTTCCATATTCCAAGTCACCTCTCCTAAAATCTAGTAACTTACTTTTGAGAAATATTTGAATTCTTGGGCCATTTTTGATTTGATTTTATCTTTTCCTCTCATTTTTTGAATGGGACAATACTAACCATTTGAACACGTGCTGAGTGGTGGAGGTGGTTCTTTGAATGACTTACAAATTGAAGTACTCAAACAATTTTACATTAGTTTATCTCTTAGTGTCTGCACATGCCCAGATGTCTGAACACCAGTGAAGGGCTCTTTAAAAACAAAAAAATCAGCATTTTCAGCAGCCTCAAATTTCTGTGCATTACGCATTCCTGGAACCCTAATATCTTCCAAATTGAAGAACTCCGGAAAATTTGAAGAGCTTGAATAATTCTAAATTGTCCTGTACATGGCTCAGAGTTTAGATACTTCACAAATTGGAAAATCCTCTCAATTTTGCAGTATTTCAATAATTTTAAATCAGAGTATGTACGTCTAGATTTAATTTCATGTTTGAATTTTAACCTATAGTCACCTTACACAGGCCAACTGAAAAATATAGATGATTTTCATTCTGAGACACTTTTAGTAACTCACCTTCATTTTCCATGATACTTTTAGTGTGCTTCTCTTTTCTGTTTATGATTAAATCAACATAGCAAAAGTAACACAGGTTGACTGTTTGCTCCACAAACAACTTAACCTTGACTATGTTTGCTACACTTGAATTTGAAAATATCCATCAGCAATGTGCCTTGCTCTAAAAAATCAAAGCCATGTTACCATTAAGATTGACATTAGGCAGTTGCACTAAATACCACACCTGGCCAGATGTACAATAACAAAATACTTAGCCCTTTTCTTAAACTGAACACGCTAGGATAACCAGAGGTGAAAAGTGGGAAAATTCCAGATTGTGAAGCATGACGGAGCTTTTCTTTTCAAAAGTAGAAATTACTGAATTTAGGGAAAGAAGGAGCCTCTGAAGTTACTCATCAAGTCTGTAGAGTTATACTACATGCAAATGAGTGAATAAAAGCTCTGTATGTTGTAATTTGGAATGTATTGAATTAGCTAACCTCCCACCTCTCCCCTAAAAATGTAAAGATGTTTAAAGTAAAAGCTAAAGAGTCTGCCATCAAATCTCAGAGACTAACTCCATGGGAATTTCTCCATATGAAGGATTACAGGATATGACCTATACGATACATCACCCTACACAGTCATAAATTAAATTTACTGTAACAACGACACAAACAGGAAAAAAAAACATCACAGAGGCAAACAATACAAGCCAGACTGAAATTAAGGGTATTGATAATTTACCTTAGAAGTGGGAGCACAAAAACCTAAAATGATTAACAGTATTATTGTTAGTGAGATCACCTGGCCTCCTACATTCCCCAACAGAAAATTGACCTTGTTTAAAATGTTCTACCAACCGTAATTGTTTAAGATACTCCTCAAATGTTTTGCCTCTTCTAATTGCTGAAGCATAATCAGGAATAATTTTTAATTCAATATAAAATTTGTGTAGAAATGAATAAATGTTTAAGTTTCTTGTGTAGGAGAGGGACAAAACCGTACAATCCATTTTTTTGTTGTCTTTGTTGCTTTTTCTTGCATGAAGTTCCTAGACAATATAGGGGGAGTTTTTCCTAAATAAACATGACTAAATTAAACCCAGACCCATTCCCCAAACTGGGAAGATTGGAAAATGTCCTTTCCCACCCTGAGCTCTCAGATGAATAGCCATGGGTGCTTCTCAGCAGCTGGAACAAGGGGGAAAAAAGATACATGGAAAGTATACCTCTGTTTTTAAATAAAAATAAAGACTTGATTTTAAGTAGAGGTTAGGGTCAGGCCAGGTCAGACATGTGAGTCTCTGGGTCAGCCCTCTTTAGTCTGTGACCTACCAAGAAAGGCATCATGTTCTAACTCTTCTCTGACAAAAGCAGCAAAAACCAAGCATTTTAATACAATCTGGACTAATTAGGCTTCGAAGTTAGAGTAAAGGTACACTGAAAAAAGAAGAAAAAAGACAGACCCTCTCGTATGTGATGGCAATTAAAGCATGTATTGTGATCAAATAATGGCATATAGGAAAAGTGGCAGGAAGCAAATTGTCCTGTTTTCCAAATTTCAGGAAAATCATTTTTCCAAACTAATAGGATTATCTATCACAAAGAATGTTTGAAAATGTGTTGTTCTAAATGCCAGCAAATCCAACCATGGAAAAAAGAAAACAGAATGAACAGCCTCAAGAAAGAAACATAATGGAAGAGGCTCATGGGGGGTTGTATTTGGTCCATTATTTACAAGTGAAAAATTCCTTTGTTCGCTCTGTGTCTTGAACAGACTTTATGGCAAAACCTGACAGACCAGTCTGTGACCAAACACAATCCCTCTGGACTGGCAGGAATATGCTTTGCGCACATATAGGAGACCTTGGTCTCAGGCCACACTATTTGCAGGAAAGAAGTTCTTGTGTATGTTGTGAATAACAATGACACATAATTGATTATATAATGAACTTTCTAGCATTAAGATGCATGAGCGTCCATTTTGAAATTTGAGAATTTCCTGCTCCACAGTATTTGATACATGTGATACATGTGAGTCCAAAAAAATTTTGTCTTTTTACAGTAAAAATCCTATCATACCACATCTTTAATTTTTAGTAAATGAGGTAGTTATATTATCACTGAGTAAAATAATAATGAGCCAATAAACATTTTAGAAAATACTCAACAGAAAACTGTTGGAGTAACTTACATCCTACCACCTGTACCCATCTTCACACATAATGTCACTGTAAATATTTTCAAGAAGTAATCACAAAGGAATTAAAAAGTTTATCTTTCTGATTTCATTATTTCTTTTCATATTCAAGCTCTGGGCACATTATGAAAAATATATTCTTTCATTTCTCCATTTATTGAAATTCAACAGTAATTTTAGTTACTCCCAAAGGAAAAGCAAAACTTCACTCACTACATTACAGTCTCCAACAAAAGTTTTGGTGTGGAGGGTCAAGCTGTCATAATTCCTCATTCCCTGGTTCAATTCGCGATGTAGAAAGAACCCACAACTCAGTGAACTAACACAGGCCCTAATTTCTTCCCATAGTGCAAAGTTGCTTGCAAATACAGTGGGCATGACACAGAAAACAGTCGATAGAGTAATAATCTTCTTTCTGTAAATTCATACCTGTTCTTATGTTTACATGCCAAGCATAGATGATGACAGTGAACGTGATTATAAAGAGGAAAAAGTTGCTAGGAACATTCAGAAGGCAAATAGCTAGGTCTTTGTGATAGAGTGAACACTGGTGATGAAATCAATGGTGAAATCAAAGTGGAATCTAAATATTTCATGGACAGGAGGTTGACATGAAAATAAATGATGGAACTAGTAATGTAGCATAAAGTACAAGCAGTATAAGCAAAACGTATGCGTGTGTGTGTGTGTATCTGTTTATATTTTATTTCTTTTTAAGATGGAGAGACTGAGGCACATTTGAAAACCAGGAAACAACTCAGTGAACCGAGGGGCTAAGTGTATCTAGTAAGACCGACAAGACATCCGGATATCTTAGCACAAGTAACAGCAATCAAGCTACAAGCCTAGAGAAAGAGTTTTTGGAATAGGTAATATGTTGATTCTTAATTCAGTATTTCCCTCCTAGCTTTATGTCAAAAAATGTTTCCAAGAACAGGCAAGAAAATGACTGCAATCTTTTTGGAAATCTCTAAAAACGACTTTTTGGTGATAGTCATGGCGCCTCTTGGAATCATTTCTTGACATGTTGTTGTTGTTGTTAGGTGCTGTTGAGTCCATTTCAACTCACTGTGACCCCATGTGAGCAGATCACCAAGTCTTTCTCTCTTGGAGTTGCTGGGTAGGTTCGAACTGCCAACCTTTTGGGGAGTAATTGAGCATTCAACCACTGTACCACTGTGGCTCCTTTTCTTGGCATGTCCTATAGAATATTTGTGTAATACAAATTACTTGGCTTATGTTGTCCTGCTTTGGAAGTCACATATGCTTCAGACTCTGGCCTAGGTAAGTATAATGAAGAAGAAATTTTATTAGCATTTTGCAGGCATAGTATGCAGGTCAGGTTTGGGAGCACCTAATTCTGTCACAGAGACAGTTATTAAATAACATGAAAAATATGTGAATCTGTTATACGCTATGCCAAAAGGGAAAAAAACGAAAAATGAAACTTTCAGTTTAGATATCATTGGTTCAGGGACTTAGTGGAAGTTCACAATTTAGAATTTCAGCTCAGTTAGTTTTGGCATCAGGTTAATTAGCATATTTCCCTAGTGCTCTCAAGACAATTCAGACTCATAGAGACCCTGTAGGACAGAGAACTGCCCTATAAAGTTTCCAAGGCTGTAATCTTTAGGAAAGCAGATTGCCAGGTCTTTTCTCCTACAAAGTGGCTGGTAGGTTCGAACGGCCACCCTGGCTTAACCACTGTGCAACCAGGGCTTCTTTTAATTAGCATTAGCTTACATAAATTAGTTATCCTATTATAACTAAGGTTAAAGAGTTGATTTGACCCTTGCCATATGGCTATCTATACAATGACAATAACATCTTGAAATTATTAGGTTCACTTTATTTTTTCACTTTTCTTATTGTGCTTTAAGTGAAAGTGTACAGCTCAAGTTAATTTCTCACACAAAAATGTATACACATATTGTTATGTGACATTATTTGTAATCTCTACAATGTGACAGCACACTCCCCCTTTCCACCCTGGGTTTCTTGTGTCCATTTAATCAGTTCCTGCCCCTTCCTGCCTTCTCATCCTGCCTCCAGACAGGAGCTGCCCATTTGGTCTTGTGTATCTGCTTGAATCAAGAAGCACAGTCTTTATCTTTTATAGCCCAGTCTAATCTTTGTCTGAAGAGTGGGCTTCGGGAATGGTTTTAGTTCTGGGTCAACAGAGCATCCAGGGGCCATGGCTTCGGGTGTTCCTACAGTCTCAGTCAGACCATTAAAACTGTTTTTTTTAATGTGCATGAGTTCTGCTCCACACTTTTCTCCCACTCCACCAGGGACTCTCTGTTGTGATCCCTTTAGGGCAGTAATTGATGGTAGCCAGGCACCATCTAGTTCTTCTGGTCTCAGGCTAATGGAGTCTCTGGTTTATGTGGCCTTTTGTCACTTGGGCTAATATTTTCCTTGTGTCTTTGATGGTCTTCATTCTCCTTTGCTCCAAGTAGGTTAGGACCAACTGAAGCATCTTAGATGGCTGCTTGAAAGCTTTTAAGACCCCAGACACCACTCACCAAAGTGGTATTCAGAATATTTGCTTAATAAACTTTGTTATGCCAATTGATCTAGATGTCCCCTGAAACCATGGTCCTCAGACCCCAGCCCTAGTTACTCTGTCCCTCAAAGTGTTTGGTTGTGTTCAGGAAACTTCTTAGATTTTGCTTTAGTCCAGTTGTGCCAACTTCCCCTGTATTATGTGTTGTCCTTTCCTTCACCTAAGATGATTCTTGTCTATAATCTAGTTAGTGAATTCTCCTCTCCCTCCCTCCTCACCCTCATAATCATCAAAGAATGTTTTCTTCTGAGTTTAAACCTTTTCTTGAGTTCTTATAATAGTGGTCTCACACAATATTTGTCCATTTGCAATTGACTAATTTCACTCAGCATTATGCCCTCCAGATTCATCTATGTTGTGAGATGTTTTGAGGATTCATCATTGCTCTTAATTGTTGCATAGTATTCCATTGTATGTATGTATAATAATAAGTTTATCCATTCTTCTGTTGATAGGCAACTAGGTTGTTTCCATCTTTTGGCTATTGTGAACAGTGCTGCAATGAACATTGGTATGCATATATCTATTTGTGTGACAGCTCTTATTTCTCTAAGGGCATATTCCAAGGAGTGGGATTTCCGGATTGTATGGAACTTCTCTTTCTAGCTTTTTAAGTTAGTGCCAAATCGATTTCCAAAGTGGTTGAACCATTTTACATTCCCACCAGCAGTGCATAAGTGTTCCAGTCTCTCCACAACCTCTCCAACATTTATTATTTTGTGTTTATTGGATAAGTGCCAGCCTTATTGGGGTGAGATGGTATCTCATTGTAGTTTTGCTTTGCATTTTTCTAATGGCTAATGATTGTGAGCATTTCCTCATGTATCGGTTAGCTGCCTGAATGTCTTCTTTGGTGAAGTGTCTGTTCATATACATTGCCCATTTTTTAATTGAGTTATTGGTCTTGTTGTTGTTGAGTTGTTGCAGTATCTTGTAGATTTTAGAGATTATTCCTTTATCTGATATGTCATAGCTAAAACTTTTTTCTCAGTCTGGAGGTTCTCTTTTCACTCGTTTGATGAAGTCTTTCGATGAGCATAAGTGTTAGATTTTTAGGAGTTCCTAGTTATCTAGTTTTACTTCTGGTGTTTGTGCATTGTTAGTTATGGTTTGTGTTCTGTTTATGCCATGTATTAGGGCTCCTAGCATTGTCCCTATATTTTCTTCCGTGATCTTTATAGTTTTCGATTTTATATTTAGGTCTTTGATCCATTTTGAGTTAGTTTTTGTACATGGTGTGAGGTATGGGTCTTGTTTCATTTTTTTGCCAATGGATATCCAGTTATGCCAGCACCATTTGTAAAAGAGACTGTCTTTTCCCCATTTAATGGACTTTGGGCCTTTGTCAAATATCAGCTGCTCTTAGGTGGATGAATTTACATCTGGATTCTCAATTCTCTTCCATTGGTCTATGTATCTGTTGTTGTACCAGTACCAGGCTGTTTTGACTACAGTGGCAGTATAATAGTTTCTAAAGTCAGGTAGTGTTAGGCATTCCACTTTGCTTTTCTTCTTTACTAATGTTATACTTATCCGGAGCCTCTTTCCTTTCCATATGAAGTAGGGGATTTGTTTCTCCATCTCGTTAAAAAACATTGTTGGAATTTGGATCAGAATTCCATTGTATCTCTAGATCATGTATGGTAGAATTGACATTTTCACAATATTGAGTCTTCTTATCCATGAATATGGTATGCTATTCCATTTATGTATGTCTCTTTTGGTTTCTTGCAGTAATGTCTTGTAGTTTTCTTTGTATAGGTCTTTTACATTTCTGGTTAGGTTTATTCCTAAGTATTTTATCTTCTTGAGGGCTACTGTAAATGGTATTGATTTAGTGATTTCATCTTC
This sequence comes from Trichechus manatus latirostris, assembly GCF_000243295.1. Taxonomy (NCBI): domain Eukaryota; kingdom Metazoa; phylum Chordata; class Mammalia; order Sirenia; family Trichechidae; genus Trichechus; species Trichechus manatus. The sequence goes on along the minus strand of NW_004443971.1, from coordinate 17,556,433 downwards.
GAAGTTCCCTTTGTTAGTGCAGAGGAATTCAATTGATTTTTGTATGTTTAGCTTGTATCCTGATACTTTCTGAAATCTTCTATTAGTTCCAGTAGTTTTCTTGTGGATTCTTTGGGGTTTTCTGTGTGTAAGATTATATCATCTGCAAATTGAGATACTTTTACTTCTTCCTTACCAATTTGGATGCCTTTTACTTCTTCTTCTTGCCTAATTGCTCTGGCTAGGAGCTCCAGCACTATGTTGAATAAAAGTGGTGATAAAGGGCATCCTTGTCTAGTTTCCATTCTCAAGGGGAATGCTTTCAGACTCTCTACATTTAGGATAATATTGGCTGTTGGCTTTGTATAAATACTCTTAATTACGTTGAGGAATTTCCTTTCTATTTTAGTGAGAGTTTTTGTCATGAATGGGTGTTGGACATCATCAAATGCCTTTTCTGCATTGATTGACATGATCATGTGGTTCTTATCTTTTGCTGTATTTATGTGATGGATTACATTGATTGTTTTCCTAATGTTGAACCATACCTGCATACCTGGTATGAATCTCACTTGTTCATGATAAATTATTTTTTTGATATGTTGTTGAATTCTATTGGCTAGAATTTTGCTGAGGATTTTTGTGTCTATGTTCATGAGAGATATTGGTCTGCAATTTTCTTTTTTGTGGTGTCTTTATCTGGCTTTGGTATCAGGGTTATGCTGGCTTCATAGAATGAGTTTGGGAGTATTCCATCTTTTTCTATACTCTGAAATACCTTCAGTAGTAGTGGTGTTTACTCTTCTTTGAAAGTTTGGTAGAATTCTCCAGTGAAGCTATCAGAGTCAGGGATTTTTTTGTTGTTGTTGTTGTTGGGAGCTTTTTTATTATCTTTTCAATCTCTTGTTATAGATTTATTTAGTTTTTCTACCTTAGATTGTGTTAGTTTAGGTTGGTACTGTGTTTCTAGAAATTTGTCCATTTCCTCTAGGTTTTCAAATTTGTTGGAATACAATTTTTCATAGTATTCTGTTATGATCCTTTTAATTTCTGTCAGATCTGTTGTGATATTGGCTATCTTGTTTCTTATTCAGGTTATTTGCTTCCTCCCCTGTTTTTATTTTGTCAGTTTGGCCAATGATTTGTCGATTTTTTTGATCTTTTCAAAGAACCAGCTTTTGGTCTTGTTGACTCAGTTTTTTTTTTCTATTCTCTATTTCATTTATTTCTGCTCTGATCGTTATTATTTCCTTTCTTCTGGTGTCCAAGGGCTTCTTTTGTTGTTCTCTTTCTATTTGTTCAAGTTGTAGGGTTAATGTTTTGATTTTGGCTCTTTCTTCCTTTTAGATATGTGCATTTGTTGCAATAAATTGACATCGGAGCACTGCTTTTTCTGTGTCCCAAAGGTTCTCGTAAGATGTGTTTTCATTCTCATTTGATTCTATGAATTTCTTTATTCCATCACTGATTTCTTCTGTGACCCAGTAGTTTTTGAGCAAGATGTTGTTCAGTTTCCATGTATTTGATTTTTTTCCTTGCTTTTTCTATCATTGATTTCTACTTTTATGGCTTTATTGTCAGAAAAGATGGTTTGTAATATTTTGATGTTTTGGATTCTGTTAAGGCTTGCTTTGTGGCTTAATATGTGGTCTATTCTGGAGAATATTCCATGTGCATTGGAAAAGAAGGTATACTTGGCTGTTCTTGGGTAGAGTGTTCTGTATATGTCTACAAGATGAAGTTGGTTGATTGTGGCATTTAGATCTTCCGTGTCTTTATTGAGCTTCTTTCTAGATGTTCTGTCCTTCACCAAAAGTGGTGTGTTGAGGTCTCCTACTATTATTGTGCAGCTGTCCATCACTCTTGTCAATGCTGTTAAGAGTTTGTTTTATGTTTTTTGGAGCCGTGTCATTGGGTGCATAAGTATTTATTATTGTTATGTCCTTCTGGTGTATTGACCTTTTAATCGTTATACAGTGTCCTTAGTTATCCTTTGTGGTAGATTTAGCTTTAAAATCTATTTTGTCAGAGATTAATATTGCCACTCCTGCTTTTTTTTGAGTGTTGCTTGCTTGATATATATTTTTTCCATCCTTTGAGTTTTAGTTTATGTCTTTGAGTCTAAGGTGTGTCTCATATAGGCAGCATGTAGATGGATTTTTTTTTTTATCTATTCCTCCACTCTCTGTCTCTTTATTGGTGCATTTAGTCCATTCACATTCAGAGTAATTAGTAATAGGTATGAGTTTAGTGCTGTCATTTTGATGTCTTTTTTTGTGTGTTGTTGACAGTTTGTTCCACTTAATTTTCTGTGCTGAGTCATTTTTCTTTATGTATTTTCTTTTCATCTTTTTCATTACTGTTGAGTCTGTATTTGCTGAGTTTTTATGTTTTTCTTCTTTTTTATTTTGGTGGGTAGATTTGTTAGTTTCCTTTGCAGGTACCTTAAAATTTACCTCTATTTTTCTAAGTTTAAACCAATCTTTTATTTCTTGATATCACCTTAACTTCCCCTCTATATGTAAGTTCTATGACAACACTGTTTAGTCCTTTTTTTTTTTGTTATATATTGACATCTCTACTTCCCTACTTTCAGTATTTTAGCTTTGACTTATTTTTGTGACTTCTCTATCAGGGTTGATATCTGGTTATTCTTTCCTGTGTTCTAGTCTTGGGTTGTTATCTGATATTGTTGGTTTTCTAGCTGGAGGACTCCCTTTAATGTTCTTATAATTTTGGTTTGGTTTTAACAAATTCCTTTAACTTCTGTTTATCTGGAAATGCCCTAATTTCACCTTCATATTTAAGAGACAGTTTTGCTGGATATATAATTCTTGGCTGGTAGTTTTTTTCCTTCAAGGCTTTATATATGTCATCCCATTGCCTTCTTACCTGCATGGTTTCCGCTGAGTAGTCAGAGCTTAGTCTTATTGACTCTTCTTTGTAGATGACTTTTCGTTTATCCCTAGCTGCTCTTAAAATTCTCTCTTTACCTTTAGTTTTGGCAAGATTGATTATAATACGCCTTGGTGACTTTCTTTTGGGATCTACGCTCTGTGGGGTTCAGTGAGCTTCTTGGATGGTTATCTTTTCATCCTTCACAATATCGGGGAGGTTTTCTGCCAGCAAATCTTCAACAATTCTCTCTATATTTTCTGTTATCCCCTGCTGTTCTAGTACTTCAATCACTGGTAGGTTATTCCTCTTTTTAGAGTCATTCATAATTCTTGAGGTTTCTTCATTTTTTAAAATTTGTTTATCTGATTTTTCCTCAAATAAATTGGTGTCAAGTTCTTTATCTTTAATCTCACGAATTCTGACTTCCATTGTCTCAATTCTGCTCCTATGACTTTCTATGGAGTTCTCTAATTCTGAAATTTTATTGTTAATCTTTTAGATTTTTATTTGCTGTCTCCCTATGGATTCTAGCAGCCTGTTAAATTTGTCATTCTGATCTTGTATAGATTTCCTGAATTCCTCTATTGCTTTTTCTGTGTATTTCTTGGCTTGTTCCGTGTTTTGCCTGATCTCCTTCCTGATCTCTTGAAGAGCTCAGTATATTAATCTTTTGAATTCTACCTTCGATAATTCCAAGACCTTCTCTTCCTCTGGAAGGTTTCGTCATTCTTAGTTTTGGTCGCTTGCTGGAGCCATCTTCCTCTGCTTCTTTATGTGATTTGATATTGCCTGTTGTCTCTGAGCTATCAATAAGTTGTTATATTTATGTACTATATGTTTGCTTACCATGTCCTAGCTTTTTATATGCCCAGATAGGCTGGGCGTGTGAGCTACTTTGGTTACTGGTGTCTCTGAAACTCTCACGTCCTGTCACCAGGTGGTTAGAGCTGCTACTAGGTGTTTGAGTTCAGAAGTCCATTTACTTTTCTTGTGTGCATTCAGCTTAAGTGTCCAGGTCATTGGTCATCAAGTGTGTGAAGCAGGATCTCACCTAAAGTCCTAGATGGGCAGGGCTAAGTAGGGGTGATTGGAGCAGGCACAAGTATCTGGCTGCAGTAGGGGGTTATGTGCTGAACAAGGTAGTGGGCTGATGGCTGCTCCTGAGTGCCTGGGTGGAAGACATGTCCCTGTCACCTAGTAAGCATAGGTGGGTGGGTTTTGCAGCTGGACTTTGGGCACCCAATGCTTTTGGCTGTACGGACTGGGAGGCACCACGTATTCTCAGACCACTGTCATACGTGGCTAGGTAGAATAGGCGAATATACCAGTCCTCAGGGTGGGTCAGTGAGGACCCTGTTTAATGGATAAGGTAGTGCCAAATGTCACAAATATGCCACTCCCCTTTGGGTTGCAGCTGAAAATAGACTTCAGGTATATACCCTGTTGCTCTATGCTAATGAGGGCCTATGCTGTTGAATTGGCCCACACAAGTCTAGGCAGGGATGAAGGGATTTCAAAGTCCTTAGACCCCTTATACCTGTGCCTAGGAAAAGGGGCAGTGCCTGCCCTGAGTTTCCAGCTTAGGGGGCATGGCGATTTTTTAAAGCCACAAGAATGGTTTGGGTGCAGTAAGTCCTGAGTACCAGGCTTAGGGGAGTTGGCGTTTTCTGTTTGTTTGTTTTTTCCCTAAAGCCATGAGACTAGTTTAGGCACAATAGCTTCTGTTTCCAGCTTAGGGGGCGTGGCAATTGTTGAATAGTGCCAGACTGGTATCCGAGCAGAGTGCGGAGTGGGGTGGCTAAGGATTAAAAGAGGCACTTCTCTGCTAGAAAGACCCAGAGGGGGAGGGCTTATTTTGATCACGTGCGGTAGCTTAGGCGCTTGCACTTAACTTTTGCAGATACAGTGCCACATCCCCCTGGATCTGGAGGCTTTTACACACTCACTGCCACCCAGTCTCTCCCGACCTAGTAAAATGCGTCCTCAGTGCTACTGCTCACCTCAGCCTGTGTGCACCCGCTGAGCCAGCCTGCAAGGTGCCGGTTAGCTCAAGTCTGGCACCTCTTTGCTGCTTCTGAACTGTCTCTCCTTCCCCCTGCTGCTCAGCCCGACTCCTCAACTTTGTCTTTGATGTTCAGGGCTCCTAGATTGTTATATATAATTGATTCACTTGTTTTTTGGGTCTTTGTTGTAAGAGGGGCCACAGGAAGCATCTGACTATTCCACCGTCTTGGCCCCACCTCCTAGGTTCACTTTAATAAAAAGAATTTGGAATGCTTTGCAGAATTTAAAACCATTAACTCCACTTTTAGATGAAGAACCAACAGCAAAATGAGATTACCATTGTGTTATTTATTTAGCTACTCCAGGATAAAAGAAACAATGGGCCAAGGGCTGGGACCACATGTGATTTTTTTAGGCACTGAACATCTTGCAAGATTTCAACCTCCTCCTTCAATTCTCGAAAATATTTCCCTCAAAAGAGCCTCACTCTATCTAAAATGCAAACATTAGTCAGTCTATTTTGAGATCCAACTTAGAAGATTTTAAAAGATATTGAAATGACTCTCATGAAACAGAAATGGATTAAGACATCAATAACCATTAAGTCTTTAGGAAAAATTAGTTTAATAGTTCGCCAATCATCTTGTAAGTCTTGTGGGATAGATCCATTTTAGTGCACGTGAGCAAGTCTAGGCATAATCTAGGCATGAGGGAATTGTTTGAGAGGTCGAGATTGCATACAGGCCCATGTACTTTCCCTCTTGTAGGAGGGAAGAACTATTCCAAAAAGGAGAATGAACTTTTTAAAGGAGGCGTGCAGGGCGAAGGAGCATTTTAGATAACTTCACTCTGGTTACCTATTACTGCATAAGAGATCAATTCAAATCAGCTTAGACAACTGTAATTATTATGTTATGTCTGACAGGTACTGTGGATCAGGAATTTAGGAAAATCTGCAATGGGTGGTTTTAGCTCAGGATCCCTTGTGATGTTGCAGTTGTCCAGTAGCTGATTGGAGGGAAGAACAGCTGGGAAGGCTGGAGTAGCTAGGGGCTAGATGAGCATTTCTCTTCTGTTATGTAGTCTCAGGGCCTCTCCAAGTGATTTATTCATCTGGAATGGTTTGAATTTCCTCTTAGCATGGTAGTATCAGAGCAGTCAGACTGGTTATATGTGCCTGAAGGTTTAAAGAAGAAATATTCCAGCAAACAAAGTGCGAGCTGTATCACCTTTTATTATTTAATTTCCCAAATTTTATTGCATTACTTCTGACATACTTTGTTGGTTGAAATAGTCAAAAATTTTAAGGACTTAGGCATAGACCTCACTTCTCAAAGGGAGGAGAGTCAAGGTCATCTTGGAGGAAAGGCATGTGAGATGGGAGATACTGATGTAGGACCTTTGGAAAATAAAATCTGCCACACCCTGGAATTAGATTTAGCCTTTAACTTCAATATCCGTTGTACAATCAACTGTCTAGTCAATATAAGTATACTTGTATGCTATCACAAATGCAAGCAAATGCAGCTCACTAAATTTCTTTGAAAGGATGCTCACTAAAATCATTCAAGTTTAAAAAAACAACATCCACAATCAATTATAATAAAAGTGTACTTTTCTTGATATCTTACTATACACCAAGCACTGTACAAAATATTTTATATACACAGATCATTTAAATTGTCACAACGCTTATGATCTATATACATGTGTCTCTGTGTGTATAATATTTTTTCTCCAATTTTATAAATAAGGTATTTGAGATTAGACACTAAGATGCTAAAGTGTTATGTTCGCACCTCTGTAGGGCAAAACTAAATTTCCCACAGTCTTTCAGGGCTGAAGAGAGAGAAATTTGACAGCTTTAAAGTCCAAGTCCAAGAAAGTCTTATGTGAAGAATAGAGACAAACCATAGGTGGACGAATTCTTACTAAGACTGCAATTTAAAACCAACACAGTTTAATTTCTAATGTGTAATAAAAGAAAATCCTTTCTGTGGAAAAGAATAACCTGAAGCCTCTATGGTTATTTATCAACAGTGCCTGGCCTAGAATAAGATCTTAGAAGACATGATAATTGACAGAGGAATTGAAAATACCAAAAGTGGGGCATGTAGAACAAGAGAAGACAGAGAATGGGGCAAGGTAATATTTGAAAAGATAATTGCTAAGAATTTTTCCAAACTAATGAAAATATATTGACCTATAGATTGAAGAAGCTGAGAGAATTCCATGAATAAAAATTGAAAAGAAAACCACACATAGGCAAATAAAAATTCAAATGCTGAAAGACAAATACAAAGCGAAAATCCTAACAGCGGCCAGAGATAAATGATATCACCTTTAAAAACATTAAATCTGATGGCTGACTTTTGAAGAAAAACAGTATAATCTAGACTACAGTAGAATGACTTATGCAATGTACCTAAAGAGAAAAAAAAAAAAACCCATCAAATTATAATTCTAAACCCAGAATAAATATCTTTCAAAAAATGAGGAATGAAGGCATTACCAAAAAAAAAAAAAAAAAAAAAAAAACCAGTACATTTAGAATAGGTTAGAAAAACATAAGAGTGGAATTAAGGAGACCAGGGAGAAAGTTCCTGCAAAACCCTAGACAAGAAATGATGGCTAATAAATGAGGAGATGGAAGAAAGTGAGATAATTTAGATAATATGTCAATAATGGGTTGAATGAAGGAGAAAGAATTAAGAAAAAGAGAAAAATCAAAGATGATTCCTATGTTTTTGGCTTGAAAACTTGGTGGATGGTGGTGTCACTTATCAGGATAGGGCAAGTGAGGGAGGGGCCATTTTTGGTGTGAAGTTGAGGGAAATAAAGAATGCTCTTAGGATACATTAAATTTTAGATTAATAGTTGATTTCAAAGTGGAGATTTGAAGTTAGTAGTTCTAGATATGCCTAGAATTTCTCAGAGAAGGGAAATTTCAAGAATAAAATTGTTGAGAATGCAAGAGGGGATTGGATACAGGACACAAGTGGAGGTGCTGGCTTGTGGTTGAAGCAAGCCCACTTGATGCACAGTAACAGAAGGGAAGGTAGAAAGTATTGGTGTACATGCCGAATAATTACTAGATGATTCCAAACCCAACCAAACCCATTGCTGTCGAGTTGATTCCAACTCATGGTGACTCTGTGTTACAGACTAGAACCACTTCATAGAGTTTTCTTGACAGTAATCTTTACGGAACCATATCACCAAGCTTTTCTTCCACAGCGCTGCTGGATGGATTCGGGTTGCCAACATTTTGAATAGTAGCCAGCACCACTTGCACCACTCAGGAAACTTGGTAGATGATTAGGAGGTGGAAAAATATGAGTGCTTTTAAAATTTATTTCTCAATGAAGTGTAAAGCAAGGTCTTAGCTGTGTGCATGAACCAAGGCTAGGCAACTGACGTAGAAGTTTAAAGAGAAAATTGTGATACATTCATTCTGGAGAATGTAATAAGATTGATTGCAGGACCATGTTGAATGTGCATTTGAGATTTGTGGTTATGAATTTTAAGAGAGACTAATTGGCAAGTTTGTGTGTTTTTCTTTTCAATGTTCAGCCATGCTGATACAAAAACAAGTAGGCAGGTAAGATAGTTTTGACTAGGTTTGGGACATTGCCATATGACCATGACAAACAGAGAAAAGAGCAAAGGAGATCAGTAAAGGGCTTATTAAAATTAGGGCCATAGAATCTAAAGGAAAATGAAAAATATGGCTATAAAGACGAGGACGGACAATATAATGGTAGTAGAATCAATGACTTGCGTATCTCAGTGCTGAGGTGGAAATACTGGACTTAGAATCGGAGGTAGCAGTCAGAGAATGGGAAGCTTGAAATAGAGAAATTGAAGAGATGCAACAAGACTATGGCAATGGGTGTGGGTACTGTAAGATGGAAGAAAAATATGATTGAATAACATGAAACAAAGGAACAGAAGCTGATGTGAAGTAATGCACTAAAGAAAGTACAGTGAAAGTACTAGGAAGGTGATAAGAGTGGAAATTTGGAGCCATTCAGGAGATAGAGTAATATAGGGATCATAATAAATTCAGGAAATTGTATGGTTGGGTTTGATTTTCTAGTGAAGACTGAAATAAACAAGGATGTGAAGCACGATGGCAGTTTTATTTAAAATCAGTTTTAGGGAAAGGGATGGGGTAAGTAGTTCAAGCTAGAAGGCATCGGTCCACTCATGTAATTAAAGCCTCTGGCAACTGAGACTTTAATAACGACAAACTGAGTCTTGCTGTTGTTGTTATGTGCTGTCAAGTTGGCTTTGACTCATAGCAACCCTATGTACAACAGAACGAAACACTGCCCTATCCTGCTCCATTCTCACAATAGTTGCTATGCTTAAGCCCATCATTGCAGTCACTGTGTCAATCCATCTCACTGAGGGTCTTCTTTTTCGTTGACGTTCCACTTTACCAAGCATGATGTCCTTCTCCAGGGACTGATCCCTCCTGATAACATGTCCAAAGCATGTGAGATGTAGTCTTGCCATCCTTACCTCTCAGGAGCATTCTGGTTGTACTTCTTCCAAGACAGATTTGTTCATTCTTTTGGCAGTCCATGGTGTATTCTATATTTTTCACCAACACAAGAATTTAAGCTGAGGTCTTAGGTAGACGAAAACCCAAGAAACTGTCAATGACTCTTTTCTTTCACAGTATGATAGTGTGATGACCAGGAGCATGAGACTCATAAAGATAGATTCCTCTGGCTCTGCTTTGAATCCTCCCCTGAGAAAAGTCAGGCATCTGAGCCTACCTGGCTATACAGACCAGACCCTGGACTAGAGAAGATTCAACAGTATAATCAGTGCCAGGTTGTAAGGTTGTTTGAAAGAAAGCCTACTACCTAGGCAGATGACCCAACACTTGAGTCAGTTAGTACTGTTTTTGGTGAAATTAACAGGTAGCCCTAGTTAACTTAAATAAAAAAAGGAACTATTTTAAAGACACAGGGAGGTTCCATGTAACCCAACTGCAAGGCTTGAGACTCAGAGATTCATAAACTTGAAATCTGAAATGACCACCCTGTGGAAAAGTGTTTTGGCTTTGGCTTCATCTTCCATCATTTTTCTACACAGAACACTGTTTTGTTTTGTTTTTTTCCTTCTCTGATGATGGGCCATGGTCAACATCAAGAGCTCTTTAAGTTTGCATATCTTCAGTTCAAGCGAGCAATCAGAGAGAGGCTGGAATTTTTCACTTCCACTGCCAAAATGACTTGATATTGGCTGAATCATCAGAGTCCCTCCCCTGTGAATTTGTATTAATCAACTATGGCCTGAGAGTTTAATTCATGTCTTTCAAATCTAGCTGTCAGGAGCCCATGACCACATGGAAGGGATGTGTTTATTCTCAGAAAAGAGTGATGGCTTTGGTAGACAACCCAATACATGTCCACTAAATCTTGTCTATGTCACTGTATTTGCAGAACTACTTATGTTATGTGAATTTTTATACTTCAAAGAGTAAAATCTGGAAATGCTTAAAGGGGTCAACAACTGAAAAATGGTAAAACAAAATTATGATATCAAATTATCATCTGTACCTACACTGAAAAATATGTAGAAGAATAAATTGAAGGTTTTAAATTTTATGTTGTTTATAGATTCATTTATTCTTCATGCATTCAATCAATGAGTGCATATTTAGCATCTAAGTGCCAACCACCAAGTGACGTACTGGAGATACAGCGTCTATCTTCAGGAAATGTTTGGCATGTTAAGCAGTTGGTAAATTAATTTCATTTTTTAAAATGAAAGGAAACGATTTTGTAAAGGCTAAAACCTTCCACAAGTTTTAAACATATTTCCCAGTTATCCTCAAAAGTCCCTGAAAAGAGCAACACCTACTTCTCTGAAGATTTATTCATAAGCCAGGAAAATACTATGCCTCTAATAGATATCACCACTGTCTTTATTTTGTTGGAAGGAAGAAATATTTGTTAAAATTAAAACATCATGGAATCCTTGGAATGGAAGATGGCTCTTTAGACGTCATGTAGCCTAACTCAATGGATTTTTGAAAGACTGTATCCGAAAAAAAATGAATATAAATGACAAAAACCCTCCATTGAGTTAGATCCTACAATTCTCTCCAGCACATAACAGATTTCAGTGTGAGTCTGTATATTCTTAAGGACTTTTGGAGCCCTGGTGGCATAGTCTGTATTTTGGCTGCTAATCAAAAAAGGTCGGCAGTTTGAATCCACCAGCTGCTCCTTGGAAACTCTGTGGGGCAGTTCTACTCTATCCTATAGGGTCGCTATGAGACGGAATCAACTCGACAGCAATGGGTTTGTTTTTGTTTTTGTTTTTTAATCTCAATTCTCTGCTGTCATGTGACAGTTACCTCCTCTGTTATTTCCTCACTGGAGATGGAAACAATCTGACTACTGACTATCAGTCCTTGCACTTAAGTTTCTCCCGTTATTGAGTTGCCTGAAGTTTATCCTCTAGGAGATTCCTCAGAAAGGGCTGATGGAAACAATATTCCCTGAGTTCTTGCATGTTCATAATAGTTTGTCAGGAACCTTTATACTTTAAGTTCAGTTTGGACAGAAATAAAATTTTTGGCTTCCATTTTCTTCCCTTGATTTCCTTAAATAAATTTCTCCATTTTCTTCTGGCATAAAGCATTGTTGTCAAAGAGTCTGAAACCCATCTAGTTTACTCTCACTTAGAAGTTACTTGGTTGCTTTGCCTGAATGTCAAAGGCTTATTTTCTTCTTTGTGTATTCCAACAGTTTTACCAAAATATGTCTCTATGTAGATCCATGCTGGATTGATTTCCACAGGTATACGCTGTGAACTTTCTATATATAACTTTAAGCCTTTATTTTCAGGAAAGTGTCCAGTTATGAGGTTGGCTCAATTAACTTTGTGGCTCTAGTGCCTTTTGTTACCAAGAAGTGTTAAAAATATCAGTGCACACTTTCTAAGATCTGCTGGCTCTCTTCCCCTCGCCAACTTATATCTGGACCTCCCCTTTCTTTGCTTCTGTTGTCCTTATCCTGCTAAATATGGTTTCCACTCTCAATTGTTTGTCCTCCGTGCAGGACTTTAACCTAGAAAGGATCTTGTAGTTAACTGCAAGAATTCACAAAACTCAGAGTCATCCACCATCCAAACTTGCCATGATCCACTTGCACTCATCTGCTAATTTGAGCTTGTAAAAGCCCCTCCCACTTTTGACTGCTGCTCTCATATTAGTTCCCTTAGTTAGATTTCCACTGAGTATTCATTGGCTCATTTAGCATTCTCTGGCAAACAGGACCGTCTGAAGTCCCTTTGCTTCTATCTCTGCTGCATCCTGCACATAGTTGCTGCTCACATGTGGGTCTTTGTTACTGTCAGTGGTTTATCCTCTGCATCCATATTTTAATGTCTGTGGTTTCCTAGTTTTGTTGTAGAGTTTCTGAATATTTTTTTGTTTCACTATCTTATTATAGTAGCTCTGTTTGTTTTAATAGGGAAAATTGAAGGATACAAAAACACCGCTGTTAGAATTTACAAGTTGTTTGTTTTTAAGGAAGCATTTTAACTTTATATCATTTATATACACATCTACTCCTCACTTATCGACTATCTCGTTACCCAACATTTCATATTTATGACAATAGTGAAAAGTCTACTATCTGCCTATTTTGCACATTAACGATGTATGTCTGGTGTAATAAACACCAAGGTGTTAATCTTGGCTGGGCCATGATTCTCAGTGATTTGGAAATTATGATGTAATTCAACAGTTACGTAATGATGTAATTTGGCAGTTAGGTAATGATGTAGTCATTCTCCATTTTGTGATCTGATGTAGTCATTCTCCATTTTCACATGATGCCAATTTTCGCATAACTACCTGGTCTTTGGAAACTAATCAAGTCAGTAAGTGAGGAATGAGTGTGTATCAATGATAGACATTCAAAAATGGCATTTAAAAATCTTTCAAATAATTGTTATGTGGTGGAATTACCATGTAATATTGTTCTCTCGTTTTCTTAGTTGCTTTATTGTTGTTGTTGTTAGGTGCTGTTGAGTTGGTTCTGACTCATAGTGACCCTATGTACAACAGAATGAAATACTGCCTGGTCCAATTGTCTTGTAAAATACATCAATAATCTGGGTGTATGTGCATGTGTATATATGTATATACGTATACATATAACATATATATATTATGTATATATTTAATAAAGGAAATATCATTGGGATCTCTCCCTCTTTGCTACTTTGTACTTCATATGTCTTTTCCTACAACGAAAACACTTGAGGGTAATCATCTGTCTCATGCTTATACAAGTCACCCCCACAATAGTTATCAAGAGTAAACACAAGTAAATAATTCTTATTTATTGATGATAATGGTGGGGCTGTTTATCATGTGAACTGAATTTTAACAATTTGAAATCTAGTTTTTAAAACCCTTCTTTTTTGTGCAAAAGAGAACCAAACTATGAACGAAAGATTATGCTGAGTTGGATAGAATAGGAAGAATTGTAGAGCTTAACTGAATTTTCAACTTTCCTGGATTACCGAATGTAATCATGTTTTTCAAATTGAGAAACTTAGTTCTTTTTTCTTTTTTTTTCCCTTACAAGTGAAGCAGGAAATCAGCTGTCTGCTCTAATGCCTAAAACAGCTGATGACTCCAAGTTCTCCTTGGGATCCTGTTTAATTTACTGACACATAAGTTTATGCTGGCAGTGAATATAAGGTGACGATTTCACAGATGTCAGTTTTTAGAGGTTTATGTTAGAGGTATAATAAAAACAATCTTTAATGCAGATGCATGGGAAACCCTCATTTCTTAGGTTAGCACTTAGAACAGACAAGCAGGAAGAAAAATGGGGTAACATTTACAGAGCACCAACACCGTACCAGACACAATAATATGTACTATATTCCTTAGAGATATGGGTAAACATGGTGATGTGATGAAAAGAAAAAGGAACTAGAGACCTACCTAGGTGTTAGACCTTTTGCTACAAAGTTGTTACTCCAAGCTAGTAACTGAAATTGCTGTCTGACTCAGTGTTTTCTTATAAAAAGCATTTGCTTCACCACACAACTGTATTTTCACATTGTTGTGATGCAGCTAACCAACATGAAAACACTTTTCCTATTTTGATGGGAACCTCAAAATGTTATTGACGCAGGGCTCTGTCTCCCACTCTGAAAGCCAAATGGAAGTCGATGATTTCCTTTACCTACTCTCTGCCAATTAAATGACAAGTATGTAGTTTAAAGGAGTCCCTGGGTGGCGCAAATGGTTAAGTGCTCGACTACTAGCCAAAAGGCTGGTGGTTGGAACCCACCCAGGGGCACCTCAGATTAGAGGAAAACGTGTTCACATCTGGCTGAAAGGGGATGCCAACTGTAATATGAGAGGAGGTAGTATTTGAGTTAAGTTTAGAAAAATAGGTATTGCAATAGATTCTGCATTTCTGGTGTCTCTGCTCTCCAAGCCATCCTCCAGTCTACCACCTGACCAGTCTTGACAAAAGACTTCTTTAATTTTGCAAAGTAAGCAAAAGAGTCAGATTGATATCTACTAGATGCTAAGATAGGCAGATTTATTTTATTATTTTTATTTGGAAACAATGAGGAGTCACTGTAAGAAATAAATTGATGTAAGACAGTTATGTTGAGTTGAAAGTGTATTTGCCCCAAAATCTAAAGATTTGTGTCCTCAACTTAGAAAATTGAAAGTTTCTGATATTGATGTTTGCTTAAATATTACTAAATGAAGAAATGGTTACAGTAATGTCAAATAATCTAGGTTTTCTAATGCAGGGAACCATTCTGGGTAACACAGTGAAACTGATGAGTTTTAACTGCAGTGTCTTTGACCTCTCTTTGTTGCCACTTTGGGTGTTCTTTCCCCAACCCTACCACTCCAAACCTTCACATTCTTCTAAACCTATTTCCATGTCCTTTAGTCATACTGAGCAGTCACTTACTGATACCAGCTAAATTAACAAACATCTTCCCAGTAGAATTTGTGGTGAATACACACAAAATCGTTTACTTATATTCCTTGCAGCCTCTAGTTTTTTACTGAATGAATAAATGAAGGAATAAAAGAATAAATGATTAAAAATAAACGAATGGAAGGCATAAAAGAAAAAGAAACAAGGAAGAGGAATAGAAAGAAAGACAAACTGAAAGGCGGAAATAAAGGGAGAGTCCAACATTGTAACTTCTGGTTTTAACCATTGGGTGAGGAGAGTAATAGGGTAGATATTAGGGTCTTCAAATATCTAGTGAAATTATACCACATACATTACCACCAATTGTGTTGATGCTTAAGTGATGTGTAAGAATAAGTGATATCCTACTTTAAAGGAAAAATGCAGTAAGTTGTCCCATGTTTTCCAGTTCTTTAGTATTTTTGTTTAAAGCACCTATGAGATATGGTGAAACAAGTCATCTGAAATTAAACTGCATCATTAGCACTGGTACATAATTGTGTTATAATGTATTAATTATTATACTAATTGTACATCTACATATATATACACATGCACAAGTGGAAGTAAAGGATTAAATTTAACAAAAGAACTATACATTTTTACAACAGTTATAAGTGCTTATTATAAGTCAATAGAACTCTGGAAAAGAAGTCTCTTTTACTTAATTACATCATTAAAAATAAAAGTCTGAATGTAAAAGCATTTTCTGAACCTGAATGTACATGATCATGGATCATAAAATTGGTGTAAAGTATTGTCCTTTTACCCACCTCATAGCAAGGGGACTAAGTAACAAAGACAACTATACAACATGGAAATTTTTCCTCTGCTTTCTGACTTAAATTTACCTAATGACTTGCCTAGGCTGGAAAAGCTATCTTTTTTTTTTTTTTAAGCTTTTCTCCTCATGTCTTATTCAGCATACATCTTGAGGACAGATGGAGAAGCCTATAATGAGTTACATTAATAACTGAAGACAGAGAATGATGGGCATTCTTAAAGGGAGGGAGGAAAAGGGAGAATATGCACATGTTTGTGTACAACAAGGAGTTAATTAGTAAGAATGTGGAGTAACTAAGAGCAGAGATGCAGACATGGTGAAAAAGATGCCTGGCAATGTGACTTTTAGCAGCCCAGCAACACCTGACGTGCTGGCACGTCACTGCCACGAAGACAGGCAGCACATCAATTCCTAACTCCACCTGGAGAAAGATGGGAGGAGAACTCCCTCGAATTCACTCCTGTTTTTTTACTCTAGGAGAATTTTGGTCAGTGGGGGACATGTATTTACTTGAAAATGTCAGGTAATTTAAAAGAAGCCAGTGTTTCATTATTTAGGAGGGCAGACAAAGAAGAAACTGAAAGGAAAATAATTTACTTTTCAACAGGAGTTAGAGTTGGGGGTGGGGCACGAGAGTAAGAATTTGACTTGCATTTTTCACTGCAGTTAATATTGGATAAGAAAATTATCCCTTTTTAAGTAATACAAAAATATCCAGAAATTGAACTTTTACAAAATTATTTTTAAAGCTATTAGACAAGTAAACTTATGTTTTCTATACCTTTTAGTATTTTGCTTTTAATGCTTCTATTTTCTATAATGTATATATTCCCACAAATCCAATATTATCCATCCTAATTTTATTTATTCTACTTAAAATTATATTGCTTTGCATTGCTCTATTTTTTTAAATCTGAGGTTATTTCTTAGTTCAGTCAGATTTGATCTATAGCAAGACAAAGATTCTACATGCCCATATGTAAATCTCATATAGGTACTAGACCAGAGATGAACAAAGCATTGCCAATAGATACATTTAAATTTATCTTTTTGTTCATATAGCAACTGATTACAACATATTGTACTTGGTACCTTCAGAGTAATAATCAATTTTCAATTGTACCTTTCAACATTTTGTAGAGGTAAAGGTAGGAGAAAGGGTTTTGCAAAGCGTATCAGAACTTGTATATTCAAGAAATGTCCATTTTCAATTTGTAGTGCTGTGCAAGGTATGTGCTTTGATTACTAATTATATCCACTACAAATGCAAGAGAGTGCATTTATAATGAATCAAGCTCTGATTGATATTTCTTTGTTCTTGTACATTAGAGATGATACAGTGATGCTCTGAGATCAAATGAAGAAATAATTTCAGAAGAAATTCAGAAACAAAAAAAAGTTATTAATGACTGGAGAACACATGAAAGAACATGACTCAGTAGAGAAAGAGAAGATACTGTGATAATGAAATAGATTTGGAAATTCTCCTATGAACTATGATTCTGGGCTTTAAGAAGGGAATTGATTTTACTTTCTACCTTTCCAGATGCCCTATATTCAATCATTCTCAAGTATGACTCTAAAGCATGCCCAGTCTTGAGCAAAGACATTGTGTGATGCACAGTTATCACCTGGTACATGCAACTTCACTTCTTTTTCATAGTTCTAGCAGGTGGCACACTGGTTAAGCGTTAGGCTGCTAACTAAAATGTTGGCAGTTCAAACCCACCAGGTGCTCCACAGGAGAAAGATGTTGCTGTTTGCTTCTGTAAAGATTACAGCCTTGGAAATCTTATGGGGCAGTTCTACTCCGCCCTATAGGGTAGCTATGAGTCGGAATCGACTCAATGGCAATGGGTTTTTTATTTTATACCAGATGCATTGGTGTGTTATAACACTGGTTGAATGCCAATCGTTCATAATAATACCCTAGAAGTAAGTGGGAATAGTCTTGCTACTTTCCCAAAATGAAGAGAGGTGTCTGAAATGTGATGGCTGGCAGGTCAAGACTCATCTAATAGACTAATCATTGCTTACTTCTGCTATTCCACAAAGGAAATGATTAGTAGGCAAATCTGAAATACATATCTGAGGATATTTACATTTTTGGTAGGAAACTGATGTGAATGTCTCCCTACCTATATGATGTGGCAGAGATGGATATAATTTTTGAAACATACTATAAAATTACTTTAAGCATGGATTATTGGAAAGAGACGCATTAATGCATCCCAGGAAGCCTGAAAGAATATGCTTGACATATTCTTAAATTCATACTTTAAAATGAATTTAGGTGTGGAGCTGAGAAATAACCAGATAAACATACAGAAAATATAAAATAGATGAATGAAAAACTAAAATTGTGTTGTATCAGTGTAAATTGGCTGAACCATCCTTGTAAAGATAAATGATTCAAATTTTAGTGTCTATTATGGATTGAGTCGTGTTACCCCAAAATACGTGTTGTAAATCCTAACCCCTATACCTGTGGTTATAATCCTATTTGGAAATGAGTTGTCTTTGTTATGTTAATGAGACACTATTAGCGTAGGGTGTGCCTTGAGTTAATCTCTTCTGAGATATAAAAGAAGCAAAGATGGGGGAACGTAGATGCCATGCCACATGAAGATCATCTAGGAAGTAAGGAACAAGGCTCAGAACCAGTTTACAGGTGAAGATAATTAGATACAGAGAGGTCAAATATCTTGTTCAAGGTAATACACCTAGTAAGTAGGGAAGCCAGAAATTTGAACTTCAACAGTTTGTCTCCATGGTGTTCACTTTTAACCACAGGTGCTTCCCCTGTAGAGAGGTGAGAGAAGTAACAATTATGCAGGTCTATTTGCTATCTGGAGCCCTGGTGGTGTAGTGGTTAACAACTCTGCTGTTAACCAAAAGGCTGGCAGTTTGAATCCACTAGCCCCTCCTTGGAAACCCTATGGGGCAGTTCTACCCTGTCCTATAGGATCACTACGAGTAGGGATTGACTCAATGGCAACAAGTCTGGTTTTTGGTTTATTTGCTACGGTCTTCCGTTGAAGGCGCAAACAATTAAGTGCTCAGCTACCAGCCGAAAATTTGGCAGTTTGAACCTACTCAGATGTACCTCAGAAGACATGCCCGGTGATCAGCTTCTGAACATTCAGAGCCTTGAAAACCCTATGGAGCAGTTCTACTCTGCTACACATCGGATTGCCATGAGTTAGAATTGATTCAATGACAACTAACAACAACATTTGCTGTATATCAAATTATTTGCCCTGAATGCAGAAAATATGCCTTCTTTTATCAAATGCATGTCTGTTATAAAAATTGAACCCATATTATTAGGTCACAAAGAACATCTCAAAACATTCCCCAAAGTACGTACAGTACAGATAAAATTCTGATCACAATGCACTAAATCTCAGAATTATATTATTTAAAAAAGAAACAACTAAATATGAAAAATTTAAAAAGAACTCCCTCTTACATAAATTTTTAGACACAGAGGAAATCAAAATCAAAGCTGGAGATATCTAGCTAATATTATAATAAGGCACACATATCAAAATATATGTGACATATTTAAATCAGAACCAGAAAAAAGTCCCTGTCCCTCTATCTAAAGCTACTCTTGGCTCCCGTCCTCACTTTCATTCCCAGATATAAATAATCTATGGTTGATTTTCCTTTGCCTCTCTTTTATATTCAAACCTGCCTCACTATGCAATGGAATCTTCTCACTGGCTTTTAAACAGGGACAAGATTTTTGCATAAAAGAACATTCATTCTACCTCTTGATCCCTTCAACTGTCCTCCCTTTCACAGTCAAACTTCTTGAAAGATTTTAACATATTTAATGTCCTAGATTTGCTAGTCCTCAACCCACTAAAATCTGGCTTCTCGGCTCATTATACACTTAAACAGCTTTCACTCCATGCAACCCTCCCCATGTTGCTAAATCAAATGAACATTTTTCAGTCTTCATTTCTCAGTCACATGGATACTGTTGACGATACCTTCCTTCTTAAAATACTTTCTTTCCTTGGTTTCTGTAACACAGGCTCTCCTTGTTTTTTTCCACCTCTCAGGCCACTCCTTCTCTGTCTCCTTTGCAAACTCATCCTCTTACACCCTATTTCCTCAAGGCTTGGACCTCCACCCTAGCTGCCAGTGTCTTCTTAGTTGCTAGTTTCTTCTCATTGTATATGCTCTTCCTGGGTAACGTTATTCAGACTCATAACTTTAATTATCACTTTTTTGCAGCTAGCTCCCTTTTTTCTTTTTCTTTTTTTTTTTAAATCTCTAGCACAGAAGTCATTGAGTTTCAGATCTGCATACAAAACTTCTTAGTTTCAATGACAGTTCAAATTCAGTATGTATAAAACCAAACTCATGATTCCTTCAACCTCTTCCTCTTCTTCCATCTCAAGGCAGGCATGGCCACCTACTCAACCAATTTCTTAAACCAGAACTTTGGTGCCATTTTCAGTGGCTCTTTTTCTATTCTTTCCCATGTTGAATCCATTGCAAAACACTGTTGATTTTATCCCCTAAATAGATTTTAAATGTCTCCAATTCTCTCTATACTCACTACTGCCTCTATAGTTAAATTATTATAAAGTATTTAACACATATTACTAAAATCTTAACAATAATAATAACATAAAAGTATGAAAGAATAAATTAAACCATGAAGCCACTAGCCATTTATTTTCTCAATCTCAGAAAAAAAAAAAATTATTTAGCAATGATGAAACCAAGAACATCTTGTGGGGGAAAATAAACTCGAAACCAAAGGCATCATAGAAGACACCATGTAGTTGAAACAACAATATAATAAACCATATATTATTAGAAAACTGAGCCCTAATACAGGGTCCACTCCTGTGTCTCAGAGTGCTTGTAGAAGTTCAATGTTATCTTGGTGGAAATGGGGGTTGGGGGCCGTTTGGAAGACTCAAAAAAAAAAAAAACCCATTGCTATCAAGTCGATTGCAACTCATAGCAACTGCCCCATAGGGTTTCCGGGGAGCAGCTGGTGGATTCAAACTGCTGATCTTTGGGTTAGCAGCCAAACCTTTAACCACCGAGCTCTCAGGGTTCCAAGGCTCAAATAGGTCTCCAGAAATTTTTGGATGTATTTCATTTTCATCTCAAAAGGAAAGTGTATCCTGAACACCAATCAGGAGAGGAAATAATTTTCCAAGAACGCTCTATAGATGGTAAAATCTCTCCTCATTAAGCGGCACCATTTATTCAAAATCAAATAGGCAGCACAGACTTAACATCTTCTGCTTTCCGAATTTAGTTCTTAACCACTGTACTCTACAATATCACTTATCATTCAAAATAAAAACCTGGAAACCAGAGTCAAGAACCATAAGGCAGAGAATGGTGTCATCAACTATGGTATACATCTCTCAAGACTTGATAGTAGTTGATCTTTGGTGCATGGGAAGCATGTCCTAGGCAGTTCCAAAATAACAGATCCTTTTGCATCAGTCAGAATAGCATGCTGCAGTAACAAATAATCTCAAATTTTCAGTGGCTTAACAACAATGATTTATTTCCACTCTCACTTTACAGGTCCCTTGTTGTCCCCTTTCAGAAACTCAGGCTAAGGGAGTCTCCATCTCTGGGTTTTCACAATTGGTAAAGCAGAAAAAAATGAAGGTGACAAATAATGCATTGACCCTTACAGTTTCTGTCCAAAAATAAAACAAATCATGTCTACTCATAGTGCATTGGCCAAAGTCCTCCCAAAAGGGATGGGAAAGTATAATCCTACCTTGTGCCTGGAAGGAGAAGTGTAAGGTATATTTGATGAACAACACTGATGATAACAGCAATGACCACTACAATTTTACAGAACGTTGTGGTGCTAAGTCATCATGTTATTGCAACGTCCAGTGAAGCATAGGGAGGAATACAGTGAACGCTGAGTGTATTTCTGTGTATTCTATAAGCTCTGGGGGTTCCACGCAACAGGACCTACTGCAGAGAAGGCAGGGTCAGCATAGTAATAAGATGGTTTATAATTTGAAAGTTGCTCAGTAGCTATGAAATTAAGGCAATTGGAATTAGTTACATGGTTCAGATATTTTATGACTGTCACTGAACATAACTTAAAACATCAATTTCCATATTACCTGCTAAAATGGATAAGGCAGGTTGAAACTTTGTCCTTCTCTACCCTGAATAGTGCTGGATTGGGACTTTGACACTTGGCTTTTGTGATTCTCTTTCTTCTACAAGTCCAATGTCTGGCCAGTCTACTTTCAGATCAATGCATTCTGTATACATAATGAGTTATTCAATTATTTTTTTCTCCTTTATTCTTGTATCAGTTCCCAAGGACTGCATTACCAAAGTTCTACAAACCAAGTGACTTAAATGAACAGAAATTTATTCTTTCACAGTTCTAAAGGCTAGAAGTCCAAATTCAAGATGTCGGTAGGTCCACGATCTCTCTGAAAATTCTAGAATAATTTTCTTTCTTATCTCTTCCAGTTTCTGAAAATCCCAGGTATTTCTTGGCTTGTGGAAGCATAACTCCAGTCCCTGCCTTCATCTTCACGTGTCCACCTTCTGTCTGTGTCTGTCTCTATGTGTCTTTTCTTCTCTTTTTATAAAGACAACAGTTCATTGAATTAGGCTCATCCTACTCCACTATGACTTTGTGTTAACTTAATTAATTATGTCTCCAAAGACTTTATTTCCAAATGAGATCCTATTCACAGGTACTGGGGGTTAGGACTTTAATATATCTTTTAGAGACACAAGAAAACCCATAAAAATCCTCTTAACTGACTTAAAAAGAAATTATATAAAATAATATGCATATAATGTATTGTTGGGCCTATAACATACATTGAAATGCAAGTGATGTATAATACATTTGCCTATAAAAACACAAAGAAATTGGGTGGGAACAAAGCTATATGAGCTAAGGAAATGACTACAGATAGTAAAGAAATAATTATAACAATGCACTGCTTGGTTTTTAACATTAAAAGATATAATATATGTAACCATAATACTATGAAAAGAGGAAAAGGTAATAGAGCTATATAGGAGCAACATTTCTACATATCACTGGAATTAAACTAGTATAAATCCAAAGCCGATTAGGATAAATTAAGATGTATATGGTAAATCTTAGAGTAACCACTAAAAATTATAGTGAAAAATCATTAAAGAAATTAAAATATGACATTAAAAAATGTTCACTTAGTGCAAAAGAAAGCAGTAAGGGAGAAGCAGGGAAACAAAAAAGACATGAGACATACAGACAACAAAAGTAAAACGTCAGACATAAACCTGACTGTATCAATAATAATATTAAATGTGAATAGGTTAAATAATCTAATCTAAAGGTACAGATTGCTAGACTGGATAAGAAAATATGATCCACCTGGATGGTGTATACAGAAGATACACTTTAGGTTCAAAGATACAAACAGACTGAAAGTAAAAGGATAAAAATGATGTATTGTGCAAGCAACAATCATAAAAACTCTGGAGTGGCTATACTGATACCAGACAAAATGAACCTTAAATAAACAATTCTCTCTTTATTCTACTTCCTCCTCCATGGACTGCCCCACTTTCCTATCTTCACTGTAGCAAAAATCCTGTATTTTCTGTCTCCAATTCTTATTTTCATTTTCCTTGATCTGCATCTAATCAGGTTTTCATTTGCATCCACCAATGTCTTACATTTTGTAAATATAATGGGCAGTCCTCAGTCTTCTTTGAACTTAACTAGTGAGTGGCATTTGACACAGCTGATGTCTCTCTATTCTTTGAAGTACTTTCTGTACCTGGCTTCCAGGACACCACTCACTCTTCGCTCTTTTCCTAGAGATTTGGACCCCTGATCTCCTCTCCATCTAGATTCATTCCCTAGGTGATGTTATCAAGTCTTATGGGTTTAAATACCACTTTTATGGTGATAATGCCTAAATTTATAGCTCATGCTTAAATTTCTCCTTTAAACTCCAGGCTCATATTTCAAAATCCCTATTTGTCATCTCCAACAGCTTATCTAAACAGGCATCTCAGAATTATCATGTATAAAACTAAATCTCTGATGACACAAATTCCCCCTAAGAACTCTTCTTCCTTCCAGTTGCTCAAGACAAAAACTATGGATTAATCCATCATACATCTTGTTGGCTCTATTTTCCAAATTTATCCAGAATTAAAAGTTTCTTCACCACTATCAGAACTATGATTTTGGTTCAATCCATCATCATCTCATGCCAGGATTATTGCAGTTGCCTTGCAATTATTTGCCCTCCTTTTTTCCTTTCCTCCCTCTGATCTGTTCTCAACACTGATGCCAGAGAGATCCTATTTAAAATGCAATTAATAGCATGCTAGTCTTTTACTTAAGACATTCTCATCTTAAACCAAATCAACCCAAATCGGTTGTCGTCCAGTTGATTCTGACTCATAGCAACCCTATAAGAGAGAGTAGAACTGCCTCATGGGGTTTCCAACGAGCAGCTGGTGGATTCAAACTGTCATCCTTTTGTTAGCAGCTGAGCTCTTAACCACTGTGCCACTCTTATCTTACTCACTATAAAATCAAAAGCCCATAAAATGGTCTCCATGGCCTTAAACAATCTAGTGTCCCATAATGCCCTGACTTAATTTCCTTCCTCACCTACCTCTCCATTCCAGAACTTACCACTACTCTCCAATCATTCTGGCCTTCTTGATATTACTTGACCACACCATGTATTCTTGCCTCAGAGCCTTGGCTCTTCTGGCTCCCCTAGGCATAGAATGCTCTTTCCTTAGATATCTGCATGTCATACCCTCTTCCACCATCCAGGTCTTTCTTCAAATTTACCTTTTAGTTAGGTCTTTCTGAAAACCACGAATTAAATGGAAACTCTCCTTAGCACTACAACTATTCTATTTTTACCTTACACTAATAACTCACCAAAGATTGACATACTATATATTTACAGGTTTACTTATTAGTTTTTTACTAGATTATAAACTCCTTGAATGTAAACTGATATATGGTCAGTTCTTAAAATAGTGCTTGGCACTTATTGATTACTTGATAACTATTTGCTGAATGAATGGATGAAATATTAATTACAGAAACTAATCAGAACTGAGCCATGTCAGTGCTCAATAATTCCTAGTATCTGCCCTCAGTCTCTATCTCGTCCTCATTTCCCTTGGGCTTACCATTACTTATTCTCACTGCAGATGTGGTTGTTCTGTTATATAGGTGGTTTCTGGATACTTTTCTAGAGAGAGATTCTAGCTGGATGCAACTCCTGAATGCTCTAAACCCTGAGGGACCTCCTTGCTCTTTCTTGTGAATGACCCTCAAAGCTGCATCATTCTGAAAAGTGATTGTTTGACAGAATGAGTGTCTAACCAAGTTTTCTCTGGTCACCAAATTCATAAACAGTATTTCTATTTCCTCTGGATAGAAGGTTGGCAAAAACAATCTACGGGAGTTTCAATTTCCTTCTCAGCCTTGGCCTGGGAAGGTCAAGATGAAATACTGCAGATTCAACTATGTGCCTAGTCTTGCAGCCTACTGTAATATAGAAGGCTGTAGATAAAAGGTTTCAGAAAAAAAAATAATAATTTCTTTGGACAGTTTTCAAAGTACTAACAACTTACATAAATTCCTAGGGATGTGTGAGCTATTCCTTGAGGGCCACTCACCTTCCAAGGAAAGCTTCATTATTATATTTTACTCTTCTCGTTAAAGAGAATGGCTCATATTACCTCCCAGAAGGTTTTCCTAACTCATTTCTGTGTGTGTTCTTATATAACCTAAACTACAATCCTCATCTCTCTGAACCTAATGGAGGGAAAGGTGAAGGGAAAAACCCACTGCCTTCCTCTATCTCACACATGTATCTTGTCCTTTAAGTAGCCCCTTTAGTGGAAGGGTGTCTTCCTCTGTACACTCCAAATACATTTCTCCCCTGTCTTAGTCTTCTAGTGCTGCTGTAACAGAAATATCACAAGTGGATGGCTTTAATAAAGGTAAATTTATTTTCTCACAGTCTAGTAGGCTGCAAGCCCAAATTCAGGGCTCCAGCTCCAGGGGAAGGCTTTCTCCCTCTTTTGGCTCTGGAGGAAGGTCCTTGTCGTCAATCTCTCCCTGGACTAGGAGATTCTCTATACAGGAACCCCGGGTCCAAAGGACGTGCTTTGCTCCCGGCACTGCTTTCTTGCTGGTATAAGGTCGCTCAACTCTCTGCTTGCTTCCCTTTCCTTTTATCTCTTGTAAGATAAAAGGTGGTATAAGCCACACCCCAGGGAAACTCTGTTTACATTGGATCAGGGATGTGATCTGAGCAAGGGTGTTACATCCCACCCTAATCCTCTTCAACATAATCCAATCTTGCTTTACTAACCGCAGGCAGAGATTAAGATTTATAACATATAGAAAAATTATATCAATCACAAAATGGAGGACAACCACACAATACTGGGAATCATGGGCTAACCAAGTTGACACATATTTTTTGGGGACAAAATTCAATCCATGACATCGCCTAAATAATTAGGCCTGGTAACTTCCATATCTCATTTGCCTGGAGTTGATTATCTAAGACTGTCCAAGCCCATTCTGTGCTTTCAGTTAATCTTGCTTTGAATTGTCAGATTTTTATTTCAGAGACCAGATTTTCCACAGTCTTATACACTGAGATCTGATAATTTCACTATTTCAAAAAATGCAGAAATTCTTCCTGAAACAGGACTCTTTGATAACATAAATTTTAGAAATTGCTGATAAGAAATACCCTGTAATACAAAAGCTGAAATTATATTTATAAAAGACTATTGTACACAATATGTTCAAGATTACATGAGTTCATGAATTTAACTATGATTTTTAAAATGTGTGGTCCCACTTAAAATAGTTTGGAAAGATAATGGATTTCATATAAACACATAATATTATAAACATGTTCATAATATCCACATTATCTGGCTAATACTAAAGAAATTATCTGTAAATAGAAGTATTCTAGAAAGCTTTCTAGAAACAAATTTCCATTAATCATAGTCTTTGTGTTTAAAGTTTTATGTTTTTGTTCTCTGCTTTTAACCCCACTGATTCCAGTTTATTTTTTCTTTGCTCCGTGGAATAAACATTGCTTTCAGGCCTCATTCAGAATCATATAAAACAATATGAATAAATTATTGTATCCATCTATTACAAATATCTAATTGCCACATCTCTGTAATTGCAGTTGGTTCTCAGAAGAAATCCTATGGAATGTGAATCATATTTGGTACCAGTGGGATTTCCCCAGAATCTGAGTTTCAGTTTTAAAATCACTATTGGAGTCCACTTGTTAAGAATCAGAATGTAGTAATTAGACCAAAAAAAAAAAAAAAAAGTCTAGTGGCTCTGACCTAGATGTGCAGTCAGAGCCCTGGGCCCAAGCAAGAAGCCACCAGTGGCATTCACAATGCCATCCCACTGCTGGTCCTCTCAATTAAAGGCTGCTCACCTGACTGTGTATGTTGGTTGAGGAGGCAGGGCTTGACTGCCTGAGATTAGACTCTTGGATCTGCCAATTTACTTCTGTGATCTGCAGCAAGTCACTCATCTTCTGAAAAGTGGGTATAATAATAGAACCTACCTCCGTGATTTTTGTGATGATTAAATAAGCTATGTTGTTTGTTGGTGGTGGTGGTGGTGTTTTTGTTGTTGTGTGATGAGTCGATTCTGACTCATAGTGACACTGTAGAACAGAGGAGAATGCCCCGTAGGGTTTCCTAGGCTGTAATCTTTATGGGAGCAGATTGCCAGGTCTTTCTCCCACGTAGTCTTTGTTGGGGGTGGTGAGGGCTTGGTTAGCAGCCATGCACTCAACCATTGTACCACTAAGTCTCCTTTAAATAAGACAATGGTATAAAATGATTAGCACAATGCCAGGTACATAGTAAGGACTCAAATGTATCAATTTATTATGGCTGAGTAACAATCTATTATATGCATATTACTCAGCCCTAAAGAGATATAAAGTCCTGATACATGCTACAACATGGATGAACCTTGAAAATATTGTGCTGAATGAAGTAAGTCAGTCACAAAGCGACAAATATTGTATGATTCCACTCATATGAAATATCTAGGATACGACAGTGTATAGAGACCAAAGTATATTAGTGGTTATCAGGGACTATTAGGAGGCAGGGAAAAGGGTGACTCACTGCTTAGGGAACACTGAGCTTCTGTTAAGGGTGATGGGAAATT
Organism: Trichechus manatus latirostris; assembly: GCF_000243295.1. Lineage (NCBI taxonomy): Eukaryota > Metazoa > Chordata > Mammalia > Sirenia > Trichechidae > Trichechus > Trichechus manatus. The sequence continues at coordinate 17,528,529 of NW_004443971.1, read as the reverse complement.
TTGGAACTGTATAGTGCTAATGGTTGAACAACATGGTAAACATAACTAAGATCACTAAACTGTACACATGAAGAATATTGAAATGACAAATTGTAACATACAAATTTACCACAATTAAAAAAAAGTATCAACTCAGATTATATCTTCAATATTGTCTCAGCTCCCATTGTGTCAGTCACTGAGCGGGGCATTAGGGATCTGAAAAATGAATCAATCACAGGCTCAGCTTTTTCCAGGAAACTATTTAACACATAAGTTTTGTAATTTTTTTTTTTTTTAACATGTAGTTGCAAACCAATGTGTTAAGTGGTATCATGAATGCATTTCTCCTCTAGGTCTGGTCATAGTATGGCCATAGAAGCATTGGTGTCAGTACAGTATAGTGGATGACAGCATGGATTTTGGAGTCAGAGTGCCTGGGCTTCAATATCAGCTCCTTTGCTTACTATGTGAGCTTGGGCGTATTATTTGTCCTCTCTGTACTTCAGTGCCTCACTTATAAAATGGGAGATGTTAAGAGTACCTACTTCTTAGGGTTACGAGGGATAAAAGAGTGAATAGATGGAAAATGCTAAGGACAATAAAGTGTTATAGAATTATTATGGACTAAAGCTAAGGCTCTACAATGGAGAACACAATTAAGTCATCCTGCAGAATTAGTAAGGGCTTCTGGAAGTGGCTTGAGAAGGGTCTTGAGGACTAATTAGGAAACGGGCAGGGGCAACTGTAGAAAGGGGGTGGAATGACTTGCAGGGGGAAGACACAGTGTAGGCAAAGGCAGAGTTGAAAGAATATAGTTTCAAACAATAGCAAATAATCCCATGTTTTGGGAGCACAGAGAGCTTGGGACAAGGGGAAAGACAAGAGAAAACTTAGTTGAGGAGCTGATAGATACAGCGTATGATCGACATTCTTTGATATCCTGCAGTGGGCTAAACGGTGCCTCTCAAAAATGTTATGTCCATGTGCTTATATCCAGAACCTATAAATGTGACCTGACATGGCAGAAGAGTAAATATTACCTTATATGACAAAAGATGTGATTAAATTAAGGATCTTGAGAGAAGAAGCTTAGTCTTGATTACCCAGGTGGGCCCTAAATGCAATCACAGTATCCTCATAAGAGAAAAGCAGAGAAAGTTTTGAGACAGACACATAGAGGAGAAGGCAATGTGAAGACGGAGCAGAGAAAGATGTGGCCACAAGCCAAGGAATGCCAACAACCACAGGAGACAGAAGAGGCAAGGAACAGATTGTCTCCTAGAGCCTCTGTAAGGAGTTCAGCCCTGCCGACATCTCGATTTTAGACTTCTGATTTCCAGAACTGTAAGAGAATAAATTCCTGTTTTTTTTAAAGACACCTAGTTTGTGGAAATTTGTTTCAGCAGTCACAGAAACCTAATGTATACCCTAAGGGGTATAAATTTTATTTTCTAGGTAATGGGGATCCATTGAATTAATGTTGATTTAATATTCAGTAGATATTTACTGCATCTTTTATTCTAGGCAATGGGAATTCAGAGATAAATAAATGAAATCAGGTCCCTTCTGTTTAGAAATTTGCATTGTGATAAAAGAAAGCAGACAATGAGCAGCTAAACAGTTATATCAACAAGATAATTGTAAATTGTGGAATTAAGGAGATGATATGATACATTCACAGGGACTTGGGACTTTTTATATTGAGTGGTCAAGAAAAGATTTTCTGATGATGTAACATTGGAGCTAAGACTACTGATATGTTACGATTTGGTTGTTGTAGCATCTAAAAAGTACTACCTTAACTAGCCCAGGGGTTAAATAGTACAATCTGAGATCAGTGAAAGGGTGGATCATGTACAGCTTTATAGGACACAGCAAGGAATTCAGAGCTGTATTTTCAGATTTCTTTGTGGACAGTGTCCCATGAAACCCTCACACTCATATGATAACTGAACTAATTATTTTTTTTTCCAAACTCCCACTTACTTGTCTCTATTCACTCTTTGCTATGAATACAAAATTATTAAAATCTAAATGGTTTCTAACAAAAGAGAGAAAGATCAAGGGGAGAGCAAGGCAGTGGGTAAAATGGATAGAAGTATCATGAAAGAAAAGACACAGTATGGTACATTGAAAATTACATTGACTTGGTCCCCATTCTAAGATATTTCTGGGTTCTAAGGCTGGTTCTACCACTTATTAGCTGAAAGACAGTGGGCCGCTTAATCTCTCTGAAAGTCAGTACTATCTCAAGTACAGTGGAAGTAATGATAACAGAGTTTCCCTCATTCCCTTCTTGTTCTAACCAGTGGCCTCCACTAGTCCTGCCATGAACTATAAGTTATGAATTGTTAATTGCTGCTCTGAGTTAATAGGGTCAGTCACAGATACAATCTATTCATTTAAAAAAAAAATAGTCCAGGACTCCGGCAAGATGGCGGTCTAGGCAGAAGCACCACGCCGTCCCTCCACAACAAAGATCCGAAAAACTAAGCCAAACCGAGAATCAACAATCCTGAAACCCTAGAACATCAAAT
>NW_004443971.1:17495921-17517088 GCF_000243295.1 Trichechus manatus latirostris | reverse complement strand
ATGTATATATAATTTTAAATCAAGTTAAAATGTCTTATTCATTAAATTCATTTTCTCCAAGTCTTGCATTTTGAGTGGCTTAAGAGCTAATTCATTTTAGGCCTTAATAGAAAGATTTTAGTGTAAAGCTTGGGTAAAGCATTCGTCTTTTCTTGCTATCTAGTAATTTGTTTAAACACCTTATATACACCCTGACCAGCCAAGCCCCTGGTGTATTCAGAGGCCCTTCAGAGGCACAGCCATGGAGGTCTTCCTAACAATTCTGAGCTGCAGATAGGTTTTATTTTGTAAACTTATGTTTGAAGGTGCGGCATTTAAAATTATACCTTCTTTCACCTTCTCCCATTACCAGAGCATAGAGTTATTTGGAAGAAAACTGTTGAATGAAAGATGCCTGATAAATAATGTGTCTTTAGTTATCAATTAAAAAGCAAAATAGTCAAGGCAGTAAATCCATCAGATAGTTGTTCAAAATAATAATTAGAAATTCTTATTACTTTACATTTCTGAGTTTTACTTACACACTCTTTATTATGCTGTTAAATATTAATGCAGTTAAGTACACAACTTTGATTCTGATTTCCTAGCACCCCTAAGTTTCTTTCTCTTTCTCCATTCCCCCTCTACCATGACTGCTCAGGTTAGTATAAAGAAACCTGGGTTTTCTATCTGACTTTTCTACTAAGTAACTATGCAAATGTGACCAAGTTACTTTATCTAGACATTGGTTTCCTCATCCATTGATTGTAAGACTTTTTAGCCTGATTTACTTTTTTATTTTATTTTAGGAATTACCATAATAAGCAAATGAACAAAAGAGACAGTAAAGCAGAATATTGAGAGCATGCATATTTGGAATCAAATGCAGTAAGCACAAGTTCCAGTTCTGCCGAGAACAAGTTGTATGACCTTGGTCAAATTACTTAAACTCTTTGAGCCTTATTTTCATTACCTGCAGAATGTAGATATTGACATCATCTAACTCACAGAGTTGCGATTAAGTAATGAACTTACTCAGTGCTTGACATAGAATAACTGCCCTGTTCTAGAATAAGTAGCTCTAAAGGAGTCCCTGGGTGGTACAAATGGTTAACGTTCTGAGCTGCTAAACAAAAAGCTGGAGGTTTGAGTTCATACAGAGGTGCCTAAGAAGAAAGACTTGGTGATTTTCTTCCAAAAAATCAGCCTTGAAAATCCTGTGGAGCACAGTTCTACTCTGACACACATGGGGTCGCCATGAATCAGAGTCAACTCAATCTCAACTGGTAAAAAACTACTATTAATAACATGGCTGCCCTCTCTGGGTGAATGACTCAAAAAAAAAAAAAAAAAAAAGCCTCCTGTGGACAGGCCCATTTCCTGGTACAAAGCTGAACCAATGGATGGCACCTTTGTATCAAGGAAAGGTGACCCCTCCTTCTGGGCACGCGGTCTTGTGGGTGATTCTGATCATCAGGAATAGTTACAAAGTGGGCAGGCTCAGTGGAGCTGAAGCTACCCTGAAGAAAAGGGCACTAGGGAAAAGGGGTGGCAAGAGGGTCTAGAGAAGGCATTTCTTTGGAGAATAGACTGAAAAATATATCATTTGCGATTTAAAACATTCCATCTTAAAACATAGGAAGAGAAAGCAATTTTTTATACAAATCTCTAATCTAATTGAATTTCTCTAGAGTGTGTCTGTGTTATCTTTTAAGCTGAGCCAAAGGTTAAAGAGAAGAAAAAAGAAAAGATAGCTAGAGAAACACTTCTATCACTGATGGACCTAATGAACTAGAAATTTGTTGGTATAAATAAATGACAATGCAAATTGTAACTATCTTGAATTCTCAAAAGAAAGGCTTTCTGAATTATATTATTTTCCTAATAAAATTATTAAAGTGAAAATGAGACAGAAGCCATGTGTTGCTTGTATTTAATAGCCCTGTGAAACACAAGCATTGCCAAAGCACCCTACTCCTTCATTAATGGAAAGGAAAAAAATTACTATTTCCTTCTGGCTCCTGAAGATGCTTGGTAGGCAGAATTTCTAAAATGTCCCTCCCTAATCCTGGGAACCTGTGAATATGATGCGATATGTCTCCCATGATTATGTCATTTCATATGACATAGTTGACCTTAAAATATGGAGATTATTATACAGATGGACCTGATCTAATCACATGAACCCTTAAAAGCAGAGAGCTTTCTTCAACTGACAGCAGAAAAGGAAGTCAGAGATTCAAAGCCTGGGAGGGATTTGAAAAGGAAGTCAGAGATTCAAAGCCTGGGAGGGATTTGATGCATCAATGCTGACTTGATGGTGGGACCACATGCCAAGGAATATGGGTAGCTGTTAGGAGCTGAGAGTGAGTTTCAGCTTACAATCAACAAAGAAACTCAGACCTCAGTCCCATGGTCGTGAGGAATTGTAGTTGGCTAACAACCTGAAGGAGGCTGAAAGTGGATTCTTCCCTAGAGCCTCTGGATAAAAGGCTAGTCCTGCCCACACTTTGATTTCAGCCTTGTGAGACCCTGAGCAGAGAATCCAGCCATGCCATGTCAGACTTCTGACCTCCAAAAACCACAAGATAGTGAGTTTGTGTTGTTTAAAGCTGCCACAGTTGTTGTAATTTGTTATGCTGCATTCTCATCTGGAAGCTTGACTAGGGAAAAATTTCCTTTCAAGATCATTCAGGTTGTTGGCAGAGTTCATTTCCTAGCAATCGTATATCTGAGGGCCCCAGCTTTTAGCTGGTTGTCAGCTGGAGACCACCCTCAGTTGCATTCAGTCAGCCTCTTTATTTCTCAACACAGCTGCTGATTTCATTAAGCTAGCAAGGAAAGTCTCCTACTGTAGTCTGCTAAAACAGTCTTACATAAAATAATGCAGTCACAGGAGGGTCAACCACCGCCTTTGCTATATTCTGTTGATTAGAAGCAAGTCACAGATCCTGTTCACACTTAGGGGGAGGGAATGATCCAGGATGTGGACAGGAGGGCCCTCCTAAGGTGAATCAGCCACAATCTGTCCTCCAGCTCCAATGATTCATGTTCCTCCCACATGCAAAATCTCAAGATCCAGGAGTCTCCTCCCATTATACATCAGCTTAAAGCTCAAAGGAGCCCTGGTGGTGCGGTGGTTAAGTGCTGTGGCTGCTAACCAAAAGGTTGGCAGTTTGAATCCACCAGCTGCTCCTTGGAAACGCTTTGGAGCAGTTCTACTCTGCCCTATCATGTCACTATGAGTCAGAACTGACTCGATGGCAATGGGTTTTAAAACTCAAAATCTCATCTTCTAAATCTGGTCCAGGTTTGAATGAGGCCCTTGAGTGTATTCCATTAAGTACAGATTCAGTGCACAATTTCTCTCCATCTCTGAGCCTGTCAAACTAAAGAGACACATCATATTCCCCAAGCCAGCCAATATGCAAGGGTGGGACAGGTAGGGTCCAAAAATGGAGTATAAAAAGGAGTCACTTGTTTATATTCTGAAATCTACCTGGTTAAACTCCAGCCAGAATATCTTGATTAGATTTGAAGACCTGGTAATAATCCGCCATGGCTCTTAACTCCACCTTCTAGCTACTTGGTGCCACCTGAATCATCCTTTCTTTTTCATGAATGATAACTTGTTTGCAGCTAAGTAGTTTTATGAGCCTGATACCTGCCAGGAGAAATTTGGGGGTCCAGTAACCTCTTTTTGTTTTGTACTCTCTCTGCCCTTTTCCATCTAAATTGGTAATGTTTCTGCTTAAAAATTTTTCTCGAGAACTTTGTGGGTCTTACATGATTTTCAGTGGGGTCACTCCATTAGCCAAAACCCACATCCACAGTTCTTTTAGAGACAAATCCTTCTCTACCTTGAACTCCTTCTGAGATGGCTGAAGGACAGCTCCCTTCAACTTCTTAGATGCCCTCTGGCTTGACCCATGAAGCATACCCTAATCTTTTGTGACTGAATATGCTGATCTTTTGATCTTCTTTTGGCAAAATTTGTACAGTCACATCCTTAACTTTTTCTCTAGAACACGCTTTTCTGACAGGAAACATTTCTTAATTTTAGCATTTTTTGCCATCTGGAAAAGCTGAAAAAATTTAAGTTCATGAAGTCCTGAATCATTTTTGTTTAACAATTATTTCCTCAATTTATCCTTCTGTATCATTTTATTGTAAGCAGCAAGAAGAAACACACAACACTTGTTTTGGAAATTCCCTTAGCTGTAGATCCAACTTTTATCATTTAAAAGTTCTGCCTTCCACATAACCACAGGAGACAATTTCACTAATTATTCTGCCATTACAGAACAAAGATCTCCTTTCCTCTGGTTTCCAATAACATATTCCTCACTTCCTTCTGAGCCTACACTGTCAGCATTCTTTAAGTCTAGGCTTCTATTAACAGTTGTCTTAGTTATCTAGTGCTGCTATAACAAATATACCACAAGTGGATGGCTTTAACAAACAGAAACTTATTCTTTCACAGTCTAGTAGGCTAGAAGTCCAAATCCAGGGTGCCAGCTCCAGGGGAAGTCTTTCTCTCTCTCTGTTAGCTCTGGAGGAAGGTCCTTGTCATCAGTCTTCCCCTGGTCTAGACACTTCTCAGTGCAGGGACCCCAGGTCTGTTCCTGGCACTACTTTCTTGGTAATAGGAAGTCCCCTTGTCTCTCTGCTCACTTCTCTCTTTTATATCTCAAAAGAGATTGACTCAAGATACAACTTAATCTTGTAGATTTAGTCCTGCATCATTAACATAATTGCTTCTAATTCTGCCTCATTAACTTATAGAGGTAGGATTTACAACATATAGGAAAATCACATTAGATCACAAAATGGTGGACAACCACACGATACTGGGAATCATGGCCAAGCCAAGTTGATACACATTTTGAGGGGACACAATTCAATCCATAACAACAGCCTATTCAAGGCCAATTAGAGTTTTCTCTATTACGCACCTCAAAATTCTTCCATCCTCCACCCACTACCCAGTTCTGAAGCCACTACCACATTTTAGTTATTTGTTATAGCATTACTCCACTTTTAGAATCCAAAATATGTATTAATTTTCCATTGTTGTGTAACAAATTACCACAAACATAGAGCTTAAAATCACACACATTTATTATCTTACAGTTTCTGTGGATCAGAAGCCTAGGCAAGGCTTGGCTGAATTCCCTGCTCACAAACTCACAGGTTACAATTAAGGTTTCACTGGGCTGTATTCTTATCTGGAGGTTCAACTGGAGAATCTGCTTCCAAGCTCATTCAGGTTGTTGGTAGAATTCGTTTCCTTGTGTTTGCATGACTGAGAACCCAGCTTTAAGCAGGCTGTCAGCTAGAGGTCACCCTCAGGTTCTAGAGGCCCCTCTCAGCTCCTAGGGGCTGTGTGCTGCTCCTTGACACATGAGCTTCCTCAACATGGCTGCTTACTTTATCACCCCAGCAAGGAGACAGTCTTACTTCAGTCTGCCAAGATAGTGTCTTCTCTGACATAATATAATCACAAGACTGATGTCCCATCACCTTTGCCATATTGTATTTGCTGGAAGCAAACTCCTTCTATACTCCAGAGGAGGAAAAATTATATAGGGTATGGACATGAGGTCACTCTGGGGTCTATCTGCCACACCATACTTCTCCTTCATTCTCTTACTGCCATTGTTTATTTGTACCGTGTTATTGGAAAATAAGTCTTTGGCCCGAAGGACAAAAGGAGAGGAATTGAAATTGGAGTCTCCTTGATTCTTTGAAAGTTCTGGAGAGGAAATTGAAACTATAAGATAAAAATCCGTTTAAATATTTTTTGAAATTCAGCTACCTATGTTGTTCCTGTGCTCCACTGCCACAGGTAACTGAGTGTTGACTACATGCAATTTTAAGATTATTAAAAGCCAACACAGTGAGTAAATTCTGTGAGTTATACTTTTCAAGGTATTATTAGGACAGTGTACATACCCTTCATCAAGAAAAGAAAACAATCTTATTGGCTAAGAATTTCAGTTTCCATTCTTTGTAAAAAAAAATCCTATCTGGGTAGAAAGAAATACTATTAAAGTACAACCAGTGATTATAGAGATTAAAATATGTTTCGGGTCCAACTATGTTCCTAAAGTGTACCACACAAAGTAAACTCTCCATCAGAAACTAAAAGACTAGGTTTCAGTCCATCAATCATCAATGATATTATTAAAATCAACTTTATTTTTTTTACCATTAGATTGAAAAGCTCAAGATGAGGCCTATTTTATTTTTATTTATTTATTTTATTGCTGTAATTAAATGAAGTTTACATTTCACGTTAGTCTCCCATACAGAATCTTTTTTTTTTTTAACATAACATTGTTATGAGACCACAACTGCTCACCCCATTCTGTGACAGCACACTCCTCCCCTCTGCCCCTGATTCCCCATGAACATTCAACCAGCTCCTAACTCTCTGCCTTCCCATCTCACCTCTGGACAGAAGCCGCCCCTTTGGTCTCTTGTATCTACTTGTTTAAGAGGCACATTCTTCACAAGTATCACTTTATGTCTCACAGTCCAGTCCAATCCCTGTCTGAAGAGTTGAAGATGAGGCCTATTTTAAAGCTGTCCATGGTTTTGTGAAGGTAAGGTGTAAAGCATCATGATGATAGCAAAGTAGCTTTGCATGACAAAGTTTACATCGTTAACTTCCTGCCTAGAACTTGGTAAAGGGCAGGCCCAGGCCTTCAGTCCATGTTAGCTTCCCATTCTCTCCACTCCCACCCTCACTTTCTTCTCCCTTTCCTCACTGATCTAACATCTGTTGGGGACTTTTATTCCTGGTGACACCTAGGAAAGAGTTTTGCACAAAGAGTGTCTGAAGTAAGTACCCTCAGCTTTCCCTCCTGTGCCTTTATGTGGTATTTTCTGTGCTGCTCTAAGTCTTTTTTAGCAGAAAAGTTTCAGACAACTAATAGGTTCTCTTTAGCATGTTATTGTTTTGAGATATGGTTACTAAGTGGCTCTTGGTGGGGAAGGGAAGGAATCAATAGTACCTGCAGTCTTGGCTCTCAAGTAGAACACTTAAAATCAAGGGTAAAAGTTCTTCTTCTTCTTTTTTTTTTTTTTTTACTGTTTAGTTTCTGCTTTTTTGATTCCATACTTGTCTGAGTTTTAGTGTATTCTCTATTGTACATTTATTTTATAATCAGAAAAATTGGAGCTATGGAAATGAAACACCTGGGCCTACCTATTATGTCTCCAGTTTCCTCAAGATTCCACTGTGAATCTCTAAACCATAGGTACAGAAACTTGTTATTTACTGGTAAGGTCCCACTGTCCTGATTTGTACTAGTTTTGTTTTGCTTCTCTCTATTTTATAGGGTCACTATGAGTTGCAATTGACTTGACAGCAACGGGTTTGGTTTATTTTTATTTTTATTTTTTTATTTTTCACCGACCTGTAGAAATTTTGAAGAAAAACAGTGGATTTAATGATTTTTGCAAAAGTATTATCACTAAGCATGGTACCTAATTGTTCTGCTTGTACTCTTCTTGTTTACTTCTCACAATAGCTAAATGTAGTAAACATTAACGTCAGTATTTTCAGAGATTGACATTGCCACTCCTGCTCTATTTTGATTGTTGTTTGCTTGATACATATTTTCCATCCTTTGAGTTTTAGTTTGTTTGTGTCTTTAAGTCTAAGGTTTGTCTCTTGTAGGCAGCATACAGACGGATCTTTTTTTTTATCCATTCTGCCACTCTCTGTCCCTTTATTGGTGCATTTAGTCCATTTACGTTCAGTGTGATTATTGATAGGTATGCATTTGGTGCTGTCATTTTGATGTCTTTTTTGTGTGTGTTGTTGACAGTTTCTTTGTCCCACTTAATTTTCTGTGCTGTCGTTTTTCTTTATGTATTTTCTTTTCATGTTTTTCATTGTTGTTGATTTTGTATTTGCTGAGTCTATGTTTTTCTTGTTTTTTATTTTGATGTGTAGGATTGTTAGTTTCCTTTGTGGTTACCTTAATGTTTACCCCTATTTTTTTAAGTTTAAACCAATCTTTTATTTCTTTATATCGCCTTGACTTCCTCTCCATATGAAAAATCTATGACTACATTTTTCAGTCCCTCTTATTTGTTTTAATGTTGTCATCTTTTACATATTGATGTCTCTGTTTCCCTATTTTCAGCATTTTAGCATTGATTTGTTTTTGTGACCTCCCTATCTGGGTTGATATCTGGTTGCTCTGTCCTGTGTTCTAGTCTTGGGTTATCTGATGTTATTGATTTTCTAACTGGAGGACTCCTGTTAGTATTTCCTGTAATTTTGGTTTGGTTTTTGCAAATTCCCTAAACTTGTGTTTATCTGGAAGTGCCCTAATTTCGCCTTCATATTTGAGAGAGCGTTTTGCTGCATATATAATTCTTGGCTGACAATTTTTTTCCTTCAAGCCTTTATATATGTCATCCCATTGCCTTCTTGCCTGTATGGTTTCTCCTTAGTAGTCAGAGTTTAGTCTTATTGACTCTTCTTTATAGATCACTTTTCGTTTATCCCTAGGTGCTCTTACAATTCTCTCTTTATCTTTGGTTTTGGCAAGTTTGATTATAATATGTCTTGGTGACTTTCTTTTGGGATATACCTTGCGTGGGGTTTGATGAGCATCTTGGATAGATATCTTCTCATCTTGCACGATATCAGGGAAGTTTCATGCCAGCAATCTTAAACAATTCTCTCTGTATTTTCTGTTATACACCCCTGTTCTAGTACTCCAATCACTTGTAGGTTATTCTTCTTGATAGAATCCCACATAATTCTTAGGGTTTCTTCATTTTTTTTTAATTCTTTTTTCTGATTTTTCCTCAAATAAGTTGGTGTCAAGTGCTTTGTCTTCAGTCTCACTAATTTTGACTTCCATTGCCTCAATTCTGCTCCTATGACTTTCTACTGAGTTGTCCAATTCTGAAATTTTATTGTTAATCTTCTGGATTTCTGTTTGCTGTCTCTCTTTGGAATCTTACAGCCTGTTAAATTTGTCATTATGCTCTTCTCTAATCTTCTTAATTTCCTCCAGTGCTTTGTCTGTGTGTTCCTTGGCTTGTTATGCATTTCGTCTGATCTCCTTCCTGATATCTTGAAGAGTTCTATATACTAATCTTTTGTATTCTACCTCCGGTAATTCCAAGAAGTTCTCTTCCTTCAGAAGATTTCTTGATTCTTTGTTTTGGGAGCTTGCTGAAGCCATCAAGGTCTGCCTCTTTATGTGATTTGATACTGACTATTGTCTCCGAGCCATCAATAAGTTATTATATTTATTTTATGTTTTTTTACTGTGTCTTAGCTTCTTGTTTTGTTTTCATATGCCCAAATAGGCTGCTTATGTGAGTTAGTTTGATTATTGGTGACTTCAAAGCTCTAATGTCCTGTCACCAAGTAGTTAGATCTGTTACTAGGTATGTAAGCCCAGGAGTCTGTTTACCTTTCTTGTATGGATTCAGCTTAGGTGTCCAGGTAGTCGGCCACCAAGTGTGTGGTGCAGGCTCTCACCTACAGTCCTATACGGACAGGGGTGATTGGATTAGGCACAGGTATCTGGCTGCAGTAGGGGGTCACATGCTGAGCAAGGCAAGGGGCTGACAGTTGTCCCTGAGTGTCTGAGAGGGAAGTGTGTCTCTCTTCCCTAGAGTGCATAGATGGGTGGGTTTTGCAGCCAGACTATGGGCACCCAATGCTGTTGGCTGTAAGGACTGGGAGGCACCGTATATTCTTGGACCCCTGTTGCAGGTGGTTAGGTGGTGTGGATGAAGCCACCAGTCCGCAGGTCCCTGATGTGGGTAGGTGAGGACCTTGCTTAATGGGCAGAGCGGTGTAAAATGTCACAAACCTATCACTCCACCATACAGCTGATACAGTTGAAGTTAGGCTTCAGGTATATACCCTGTTGTACTGTGCTAATGAAGGCTTATGCTGTTGAAATGGGCCCACACAGGTCTATGCAGGAGTGAAAGGCATTCAAAGTCTGTGGACCCCTTATACCTGTGCCCCTAGGGAGCTGTGCCTGCCCTGAGTTCCTAGCTTAGGGGGGCTGGCAGATTATTTTTTCCCCCTCTTAGTTAATGTGTTCCCTCTCCAAGGCTGAGAAAATGGCTCAGAGCACATGACAGGTCCTACTTCTGGCTCAGGGGACATGGCAATCACTGAAGCCAGCCCAGGACCCAGTGTAGAGTGGAGAGGAAGCAGGTAAATGGGAGAGAGGTTCTTACCAGATGGGGTGTTTTTTTGATCTGCGTTGTAGGTTAGATGCATGTACTTATCTTTTGCCGATTGAGTGCCGCTTTTCACTGGTTCTGGAGGCTTGAGTAGACTCTGCCGCTCAGTCTCCCCCGATGTGGAAAATGCATCCTGACCACCACTGCTTGCCTCACCTCTCATGCCAGCCAATCTTGCCTGCAGGATCAGGTGAGGCTGGGTCAGGTCTGGCAACTCCTCTCTGCTTCTGAACCATCTCTCCCTCCCCCTGCCACTCAGTCCAGTTCCTCAACTTTACTTTTGATGTTCAGGGCTCCTAGATTGTCATATATAATTGATTCACCTATTTTTTCAGGTCTTTTTGTAAGAGGGACAACTGGAAGCATCTGACCACTCCGTCATCTTGGCCATAAGGGTAAAAGTTCTTAAATGTCATTGGTGAATGTTTGACTATATTCAAATATCTGGTTAAGTTCAGACAACTTTGCCAAGTAGTCTTAAAAATTAGGGCTGTTTATATGAACCCACAATTATGATATGAACCGTGCTATCTCTTTTATTGTTTATAGCCCAAAGTAGTGTCTCCAATGATATCACAAATGTTTGCGTGGACCAGGCCATGTCTTATTCTTATTTTGGCAATACTAGGCACACAGTAGGAGCTGTGGTGATGCAGTCGTTAGGCACTTGGCTGCTAACCAGAGGTCAGTGGCTGGAACCCACCAACCACTCTGCAGGATAAAAGACCTGGTGATCTGCTCCTGTAAGGATTAAAACCAAAACCAAAACAAAATCTACTGCCATTGTGTTGATTCTAATTCATGGCAACCCTATAGAACAGATTAGAACTTCCCTATAGGGTTTGAGGCTATAAATCTTTACAGAAAGCTGACTGCCACATCTTTCTCAACCACCGACCTTTTGGTTAGCAGCTGAGTGCTATAACCACTGTACAACCAGGGCTCCTCCATAAAGATTACAGCCTAGGAAACCCTATGGGGCAGTTCTACCTTGTCATAAAGGGTTGCTATGAGTTGGAATCAGTTCAACGGTACACAACTACAAAGGTACCTAGTAGGCCCTCAGTAAATGCATCCATCGGTAGAATGAATCTCTTAACTTCTACTCCCACACTTGTTTCTACTCCTAACTGAAGGACTAAATCCAGCATTCACACTGGAAACGCTTTGAAATTTATTACATGCTTTTTTCTTTGACAAAGCTATCACTTTAGTGGCAGGCTTCAAAGTAGAGTAATGAAGTACAGTACAAATCTCCTTATCCAGCCTTGCAATTATAGCATTTCGTACAGTATTAGCACTCTACCACTAGAAAATCCTCCAGCAATAGTGACTAATAAGGCAGGTATTTCCTGGCAGCTAACCATCAGTGTGGGGGAGACCTTGCTCCTGACACAAAGCCAACAGTCCTCAGCCCAGCTGGCTACTACCTAAACCGGACGTGCCAGGCTTCCCTCTGAGGTTACTGTGTGTTTATTTATAAACTGTTAGTACGGTAACAAGAAATGGAAAATGAAGTAATGTTTAGGTGCTGGTAAGTTGAAAGTACCTATGGGTATATTATGAGATTTTCTTAGCTGTTATAATTGTACGACCCAGTTTACTCTTCCTCTGTATAGATGACACTATATATATTCAACATTTAGGATGTTCAACATTAAATTAAGTCTGTTTTTGGAAACATATACTAAGTCTAAAGGAGATGATAATGGTAATAATAATAATAATAATAAAGATAGCACTTATTGAGTATTTACAAGGTGCCAGGTTCTGTGATAAGTGCTTTATATGCATTGATTTATTTAATCCTTGTAACAGATCTACTGCCAGGACAAAACTGAGGAACAGAGAGGATAAAGTAATTTACCTGAAATCCATAAGGAGTAAGTGGTAGAGCTTGGATTTAAGTCCATGGAGTACAATTCTAAAACCTATGATGCTAACTACTATTTTGGGTTATCACAATTCCAACAAAAACAAAAGCAAAATAAAACAAAAACCTTTAAGCCATTATTTGCAAATTGTGAAAAATAAAATATCTTGTATGCATTATTGTATATTGTTTACATATAAGATGGACTCACATTTTTAAATATAAAAATATTTGGAAGTTAGGAAAATGTTGTTCAGGTAACGAGATAATTTCCAACAAATGAGACAAAATAAGCATTTTTTTTTTTTAATTTAAAGATCAAATTGTCACTGCAATATTTTTAGAGTTCATGATTATACTGAAATTTGTTTTTGTTTCAGTACAATAATATTGCCAGAAACTTACAATTAACATTTTTGAAGTATGAGTGAAGCAAAATGAGACTTAGTGGACATAAAGGAAGTTTTTCTTTCTAGTAATATTTCCCTTACTGTTTGAAAACTTTCTTTTCCTTTTTTCTTCATGCAAAATCGTCTACTAATCGGCAACTCACTTGAGTTAACAAATTTCCACTATTAAAATGTAAGGGACCCTGGAGAGTCAAGATAGCCTTCAAAATAGTCACTCATACCAAGGTAAAAATTACCTCAATGAAATTGCTCTTAATATCTAGCCCTGAAGTCATTTGAGTTGAGAAGGGGAAATCGGGAGCTGTTATTATTCTGGAGCATGGGATTTTGAGCTGTAGTAAGTATTATAAGACCCCATCACATGGGATAGCCTCAAGCAGAAATTAGAAAGTAGAAATGGAGACTGGAGAGTTAAGAAGTTATCGGACTTGCAGACACAAACATTGTAACCTCCATATACACTTAAAAACAAAGGCTTATAACTATTCCAGACATTAAGCAACGAGAAACTGGTGGCCAGAGAGCCACTGGACTGAGAAGATTCCCCCCGATGTGGGCTGTTGTTGCTGGAACAGAGTCAAAGCCCAGGTAGACGCTGTCTGCAGATCCCTCTACAGTGCCCTCTGACACCAGCTACAACGTGCTGGGTGTTCTCAGCTGGCTGCTTTCAAAGACCGAAGTTGTTGAGTTCAGTACCTGAGGAGCTGTATTGCCCTTTTCCTGTGCCTGGGGCTTATTTTATTACCTTTTTAAAATTCATGACAGTCTTAACTTAGAGAAACCTACAATTATGACTAATATGTATGCAAAAGCTGGACAATGAAAAAGGAAGACAGAAGAATTGTTGCATTCAAACTGTGATATTGGCAAAGAATATTGAATATACTGTGGACTGACAGGAGAATGAGCAAATTAGCCTTGGAAGAAGTACAGGTAGAATGCTCCTTAGAAGGGAGGCTGGTGAGACTTTGTCTCACATACTTTGGACACATCAGGAAAGACTATTTGCTAGAAAAGGACATCATGTTTAGTAAAGCAGAGGGTCATCGAAAAAGAGGGAAGCCTTCAATGAGATGGGTTGATAAAATAGTGCAACAATGATCATGAAGGTGGCACAGGACCAGGCAACATTTTTTTTCTGTTATATATACATAAAGTCGCCATCTGTCAAAACCGACTCAAAGGCAGCTAACAACAACACAACTGTTGCACAGAGGCTTTTTTTTTTTTCCTAAGTCCTTATGGGATATAGGACATAATACAAACAGTTAGGCTTTTTGTATTTACTGGTGAATTCTACCACAAAGAAGGACCAGCCCTCTGACATTAATGCTTTGGCCATAGGCTACCACTCATTGCTTCTAAACCTTTGCTCTGCTACCACACACCAGATGACTGAGGGTCACACGTGCATCACTGTGCTATGGGCATGCTGGGTTTAAAAATAAATAAACCAAGCTGACATTTTTACATTTGAGGTAAATAGTAATGGCTACAACAATTACAGTATTAGTACATTGGTATTATTGGTAGCTCATTCTGCCCTGTGTCTGAGCAGAGGGAGGCTGCAGACTGTGGGTAGCTCCTTGGCAGAACAACTGTAACACCATTCTTTTATTTAAAGAAAGAATACCCCCTGTACGCAAGTGTATTATAGAAACAACCTTAAACCCACTCTGACTTTATATTTGTCACAAGTCTGTAAAACAAAGAAGCCCTGGTGGCTCAGTGGTTAAACTGAGAAGTTGGTGGCTCGAAACCACCAGGGGCTCTGCTTCCATAGAGATTTACATACAGCCTTGGAAACTCTAAAGAAGTCACTATGAGTCAGAATAAATTCGATGGTGGTGGGTGGGTCTGTAAAACAAGCAATTTTATTTTGCATAATTGGTTGTTTTTGTTGGGTGCTGTAGAGTCAATTTCAACTCATAGCAATCCCATGTGACACAGTGGAGTTGTCCCATAGGCTGTAATCTTTATGGAAGCAGATTGCCAGGTCTTTCTCCTGTGGAGCCACTGGGTGAATTTGAACTGCCAATCTTTTGGTTAGCAGCTAAGCACTTAATCATTGTGCCACCAGGGCTCCTGTTATAATAGGTTAGTCATTTAAATACTGTATTAAGCAGTAACAAATTACTGTCCACACATGTCACAAGTGATTGCAGTTCACCAGCATGGCATAACCCATCATTTGAGATCACTGGGCCACCAAGTTAAAATGCAGCACAAAATCCATTGTGGATTATTTTACTTTCAGAAAGTGTAAATTATTCTGGAATTCACGAGTTTTTGGTTGGTCATTAAATCTAAATGACTTAATTTCCCTTATTGTCAGGTTTCTGCTCTAGAGTCATCACAATTTACTGAGAAAAAGTCTGGAAGAGCAATCAAATAATGTGTTTTACTCGCGGTTTTCTTACTGAATTGCTTTGGTAAATTAAAAAATTTCTTGATCTAAATTGTCTCTAGTCAAATTAAGGCTTTGACTAGATATGGTCTCCCTGTCCTGTTTCTAGAACAAGTCTACTTTTATTAATATTTTATATCATGGTCTTATGTAAGATTTCATTTTAAAAAGATGATTTCCACCACTACAGACATTTCTGAAAACCACTAAACTAAATGATCCTTAGCACTGTGGCCAAATTTCTGTAATTCCATGTGCCAACCATCTACTCTAATTTCACTATCATATGATAATTGTCAATAATTTATTCTGAAACATACAATGTATACTTTGTGGGTCTATGATGGTGCTAATTTAAAGTCATTACTTTAGCTAGTTGAACCTTTTATACTCACAGCTTTATTTCCGAGTTGGTCAATAAGCAGTTTATAATTAGCAAATAAATGAAAATTAGATTCCATGAAAGTCCTTCTTACCATCATGACTTATTCAGGATAAACCCATAGGGCTGCTCACTTTTATTACACGCTTTTTATGTTGAAAAAATCACATGGCCAAGGCAAGCCTTATAGGGACATTTATATTTACAAAAATTGTTGACTTACTCATCTAGTGCTGCTGTAACAGAAATACCACAAACAGATGGCTTTACTTAACAGAAGTTTATTCTCTCACAGTCTAGTGCCCTAGAAGTCCAAATTCAGGGTGCCAGCTCCAGGGGAAGGCTTTCTCTCTCTGTCGGCTCTGGAGGAAGGTCCTTGTCATCAATCTTCCCTTGGACTAGGAACTTCTCTGCACAGGAACTCTCAGTCCAAAGGACTCACTCTGCTCCAAGCACTGCTTTCTTGGTGGTACCAGGTCCCCATGTCTCTCTGCTCACTTCTCTCTTTTACATCTCAAAAGAGATTGGCTTAAAACACAGTCTAATCTTGTAGATTGAGTCCTGCCTCACATCATAGAGACAGGATTTACAACACTCAGGAAAATCACATCAGATGACAAAATGGTGGAAAATTCGCACAACACTGGGAATCATGGCCTAGCCAAGTTGATACACATTTTTGGAGACACAATTCAATCCATGACAATTGTTCACTCTGCTGCTTTCCTGATTTAATAGCCTCTAATCAAAATGCCTAAATTGGCTCCCCCACTCCAAATATTTTAATTGATTTCCTAATAAACTTTGCTAGTGGCCTTCTGAATCTCATTCAGTAGATTTAGGTGTGGCTAAAAAAACAAAACCAGTTGCCGACGAGTGAACTCCAACTTACGGCAAACTCTTGTGTTTCAGAGTGGATCTGTGCTCCACAGGGTTTTCAATGGCTGTGATCTTTTGGAAGTAGATTGCTAGGCCTTTCTTCTGAGGTACCTCTGGGTAGATTCAAACTGCCAACCTTTGGCTTAACAGTTTGTACCACCCAGGAACTGCAAGTGTGTCTAGGAAAGCCTTATTTTTTAACACATTTACCAAGTGGTTCTGATGAAATTGATACAAAGACTGGCTTTTTGGAACCATTGCATTGTACAAAGCACATGATGGGTGGGAGGATGAAGCAGGCAAGATGAAGGAAAAGGCAGGGACACCCCAAAACATTTCTGTAGAATATTCTGTAGAAATAAGCCTCATATTATTCAACATCCCAATCTGAATTATTTTTACCTGAACTACTATATCAATGTCCTAAATTTCCCCATGGAGTATGAGAACCTAAATAAAAGTGAGGGTTCATTGTAGAGATCCCTCTTTAAACAAAATCTCCGTTTAAAAAAATCCTCCAAAAGGTAGCTGATCTCTGGAGGTTTTAGAGGAGCTGTTTTGTCCCTGATTCCAGCCATCAAAGATTAAAAAGTACCGAGATGCAGATAACAGAGTAGCTGGTTTAGCGCTCAAGAGATGTAACTACGGTCATAGATATTTCTTTTAAATTTTTTTCTCAGTCTTTCAAAATGCCCAACATCTGGCAATCTTAGACTGAAGCAAAATTATCCTCTGACCTTTTGGGAACATCATTTGCTGATTGAGTTTCAGTTGAAAAAGAATCCCTATTGCGCTTGTAAATGTGGGTAGCAGTACATTTCCTGTGTAGCAACCCATCCGGTTGCCGTGGAGTCCATTCCCACTCATGGCAATCCTATATGACAGAGTAGAACTGCCCCATGGGGTTTCCTAGGCTGTAATCTGTACAGAAGCAGACTGCCACATCTTTCTCCTGTGGAGAGACTGCCAACTTTTCGGTTAGCAGCCAAGCGCTTAACCACTGTGCCACCAGGGCTTCTCAGATCAACATCATTCCTATTTAACATCTGCAGTCACCACCCCATCACGTGGGCTATAAGCATAGAAGTAAAAGGAAAGGATAAAGAATCTTGTCCTCTCTTCACCAGGCATTGAAATCCACATCCCTATCAGTTACAAATATTTCCATTTCTTCTCTTGATTTTTTTCCTTCTTTTATACTTTTTTTGTCTATTTTTTTTTCCTCACTCATAATCATATTCTTCTATTATCCGACCTAGAAACCCAGTGAGAAACCCAACCAATAAATAGTGCTGCCTCTGGGGAATTTTGTGCTTTGGGGAAAGTCATTCACTTCACCTTCCTGGGCCTCTCTTTGCCTCAGGAATCGTACCATTTAACTTGTGGTATGTCCTTCACATCTAACTTGTGTGACTGAGGAGAAGGGCAGGGATGCTGTGCTTCCCTGTCTCCACCCACGTTTTCTGGACCATTATTAGAAAGTAAGTCCTTGAGGAGTGGGATCAGGTGCTCTGTGGTCCTTTGCACACTGGAGTTCAAAAACTGACAACAAATATCACTGTCTTGACCAAAAAAGCTATTATTATTTTTTTCAGTATGCAAAAGCTATTATTATTTTCTCATTATGAGAGATTTATTTTAACAAAGCAATTTTAAGCTCTGGTCAGCACTATCATGGTCAGACAAAAGACATTCTACTTCTCCTAAATCATGCTGATGTCTTTACATGTTTACAACATTATTTATCAAGTCTTCCCTTTGTCATGATTCAGTGGTGCTTTTGCCAGACTCTCTAAGAACAGTAACTGTGATCACCTTACTCTGGAACTAGTAGAAGTATGAATGAATTGTGAATCATTATTTTGTAGTCATCAGCTTTCCCATTTCTTCTAGGTCAGGCTGAATATCTGTGTTCTCTTTTTAATTTGCTGTTTAGTCTAGTACTCTTCCTAATCCTGACTTGCTGGCAGGCACTTTTGAAAAAAAAAAGTTGATTGTATTATGTCTCGGTCAGACCATTTGGAGAAGTAGAAGGGACAGTCTCCACTTAGAATACATCTACCACATGCTTATTGATAGAATTCTTTAATTACTTAATCCTTTTTTCAAAACAGTGAGCTTAGCTTCTTCTCAATTTCACAATCAGAGTATTTGCAGTTTAATTAGGGATGAAACCAATTATTCATTTTATTTACTTAGTGGCATGTCTTAATCTTAAACTAATTTAGACTCTGTTTTTTTAAATTTATTGTTAGTATTGCATATAAATGTAAAAGTTACAGAAGAGTGTATTATGGGTAGATGTCTTATTTAGCTCCCAAGTAGAAAATAAGTTAAAAAACCATAAATAGCCCTATTTTCTCAAACTGTGTGTGTCTATTTATTCTCCAGACAGTTTGACACAACTATATCTTACCCCACATGTCTGTCAGTTTGTCCTACTGTGGGGGCTTGACTGTTGCTGTGATTCTGGGAGCTATGCCACTGGTACGCAGGTACCAACCAGCAGGGTCACCCATGGCAGACAGGTTTCAGCAGAGCTTCCAGACTAAGAGACACTTGGAAGAAGGACCCAGCAGTCTACTTCTGAAAAGAATAAGCCAGTGAAAGCTTTAGGAATAGTAGAGGAACATTGTTTGATACAGTGCCAGAAGATGAGCCCCCCAGGTTGGAAGGCACTCAAAAGACCACTGGGGAAGAGCTGCCTCCTCAAAGGAGAATCAACCTTAATGACATGGATGGAGTCAAGCTTTCAGGACCTTCATTGGCTGGTATGGCATGACTCAAAGTGAGAAGAAACAGCTGCAAACATCCATTAAAAATCAGAACATAAAAAGTATGAAGTATAATCTAGGAAAACTGAAAATCGTCAAAAATGGAAAGCATAAACATCGATATCCTAGGCATTTGTGAGCTGAAATGGACTGGTATTGGCCATTTTGAATCAGACAATCATACAGTCTACTATGCCAGAAATGACAACTTGAAGAGGAATGACATTGCATTCATCGTCAAAAAGAACATTTCAAGATCTATCCTGAAATACAATGCTGTCAGTGATAGGATAATAGCCATATGCTTACAAGGAAAATCAGTTAATGCAACTATTATTCAAATTTATGCATCAACCACTAAGGCCAAAGTGAAAAAATTAAAGGCTTTTACCAGATTCTGCAGTCTGAAATTGATCAAATATGCAATCAGGATGCATTGATAATCACTGGTGACTGGAATGGGAAAGTCGGAAACGAAGAATCGGTAGTTGGAAAATATGGCCTTGGAGATAGAAACGATGCTAGACATCGCATGATGGATTTTTGAAAGACCAACGACTTCTTCATTGCTAATACCTTTTTTCACCAAATAAACGGTGACCTTGTCAGATGGAATGCACGGGAATCGAATTGACTACATCTCTGGAAAGAGACTATAGAAAAGCTCAATGTCATCAGTCAGAACAAGGCCAGTGGCCGACTGTGGATCAGACCTCAATTGCACATATGGAAGTTTAAGATGAAACTGAAGAAAATTAGAACAGGTCCATGAGAGCCAAAGTATGACCTTGAGTATATCCCACCTGAGTTTAGAGACCATCTCAGAAACAGATTTGACATGTTGAACACTAATGACTGAAGATCAGACGAGTCATGGAACGACATCAAGGACATCATACATTAAGAAGGCAAGAGGTCATTAAAAAGACAGGAAAGAAAGAAAAGATCAAAATGGATGTCAGGACAGTTGGGGCAAAATGGCGCTCTAGGCAGAAGCACCACGCCGTCCCTCCACAGCAAATATCCGAAAAACTAAGCCAAACAGAGAATACAACAATCCTGAAACCCTAAAACATCAAATGAAGAGATAAAGAACTCAGTCAAGCACCAAATGGAGTGAGAAAACTGACAGAGAATGGAGAGTGAGGAGAGATTCATGCAGAGGTCTCTTACCAGCTAACGCAGCACGGATCCACCGTCTTGGACTCCTATCGGAGACTAGCAAATGCGGGTACAAGAAAGCAGCCTCACGGAGCATCCAGCGGGAGACAAAACAACTGGTAATTTATGGTGTGCACTTTCCCACCCCCCAACCCTCTTCGCCCCGGCTCAGACTCATCTGCTTCCCGCGGTCACAGTCTCTTGACCGGGAAGCGCCGGCTACTTGGATTCCACACACCCAAGAGGGCAGCTTTCTTGGGTGCCATTTGTTGGCTGTTGGTGTTGCTTTTTTCCACTTCTTTTGATTTCTTCCTTGCCTCTGGCCGTCTCTCCCTCCTTTCGCTCAACTGCCTCACTCCGAACGCCATCTTTGCTTCTTCCTGAGGGGCTGCAGAGTGCTGGCAATTTGTGATATACGCTTTCCACTCTCTACCCTTCATCACCCACACTCAGCCTCCTCTGCTTCCCGTGGACACAGTCTCTTGTCTAGAAACACCAGGCTGCATTAGCTGGCTCTCTGAATGTCATTTGTTGGCTGCTAGTGTTGCTTTTTTTTTTCTGCTTCTTTTGATTTCTCACTTGCCTCTTGTCACCTCCGCCTCCTTTCACTCGAGTGCCTGGCTCCGTGTGCCATCTCGAGTGTGAAGCTGCTTCCCGGTCTGGGCTACCGCGCTGGTGGGATCCCGGGGCTTATGTTCGTTTGTTCATTTTGAATTATTTGTTTTCTTTTCCTTTTCTTGAGTTGGGAGCCCTTTCTGGCCAGGCGGAGCTGCGTGGCAAGGAAATCCCCTTCAGCTTCCACAGATGTGCAGAGGGATGCCTGAGAGCATTTCTTTTTTCATTGTTTTTTTTTTTTTTTTCTGTTTTTTTATGGGGGACTTTCTTGTTCTTTTTTTTTTTAATTTGTTTTGTTTTCTTTTCCCTCTTTTTCCCTTTTTGTCTTTCTTCATTGCTCAGTTTCTTATCCCTCTATGTCTTCCTCCTCTTTCTGATCCCTGAATACCAGGCATTGTATACCTCTATGCCTTCTAGCCAGGCTGTATTGCAACACCTGAAAGCAACT
>NW_004443971.1:17455619-17487749 GCF_000243295.1 Trichechus manatus latirostris | reverse complement strand
TTAATTGTGCTCATGAGGAACCTCTACATAGATCAAGAGGCAGTTGTTCGGACAGAACAAGGTTGATATTGCATGGTTTAAAGTCAGGAAGGTGTGCGTCAGGGTTGTATTCTTTTACCATACCTATTCAATCTGTATGCTGAACAAATAATCTGAGAAGCTGGTCTATATGACGAAGAGCGGGACATCAGGATTGGAAGAAGATTCATTAACAACCTGTGTTATGCATATGACACAACCTTTCTTGCTGAAAGTAAGAGGACTTGAAGCACTTACTGATGAAGATCAAAGACCACAGCCTTCAGTATGGATTACATCTCAACAGACATAAAACAAAAATCCTCACAACTAGACCAATAAGCAACATCATGATAAACAGAGAAAAGACTGAAGTTATCAAGGATTTCATTTTACTTGGATCCACAATCAACACCCATGGAAGCAGCAGTGAAGAAATCAAAAGACCCATTGCATAGGGAAAATCTGCTGCAAAAGACCTCTTTCAAGTCTTGAAAAACAAAGATGTTACTTTGAAGACTAACGTGTGCCTGACCCAAGCCATGGTATTTTCAATTGAATCATATGCATGCGAAAGCTGGTCAATGAATAAGAAAGACCGAAGAAGAACTGATGCCTTTGAATTGTGGTTTTGGGGAAGAATATTGAATATACCATGGACTGCCAAAAAAGTGAACAAATCTGTCTGAGAAGGAGTACAACCAGAATACTCCTTAGAAGCAAGGATGGCGAGACTACATCTTACACACTTTGGACATGTTGTCAGGAGGGATCAGTCCCTGGAGAAAGACATCATGCTTGGTAACACACAGGGTCAATGACAAAGAAGAAGACCCTCAACAAGATGGATTGTCACAGTGGCTGCAACAATGGGCTCAAGCATAACAATGACTGTGGGCATGGCGCAGGACAGGGCGGCATTTTGTTCTGTTGTACATAGGGTTGCTATGAGTTGGAACCAACTCGATGGCACCTAACAACAACAACATCTGTATCTCAGTTTTTCATGTATTAAAAAAGGCATCGCTAACTCAGAATTATGAATATTAGAATGCAGTATATATTAGTTTACTAAATATTTTTGAATTTTTTTCAAAATTTAATTTTATTAGTCATAGAATATAGTTTAAAGTAATGTTTGCAACTAAAACTTCAATACAGTAAATATTCCTTATTATAGTTTACGTGATTTGTGTTGTATCAGGAAAATTTGAAGAATATACAATGTGCATCTATGAAACAGATGTTTTAGTAACTGACTTTGTTAGAACACATTTTGTGGTTTAAGATAAATACTGTTCTTGGAAATAATAAAATACATTTTGTTAAATATATTCTCTAAACCACACTTATCCCCACAGTCCACTGATAATCTTCTAAATTTCTGGGATTTTATGACCAAAAAAAGCCGATTCCGACTCAGTGACCCTATAGGACAGAGTAGAACTGCCCCATAGGGTTTTCAAGGAGCGGCTGGTGGATTCAAACTGCCAAAGTTTTGGTTAGCAGCTGAGCTCTTAACCACTGCACCACTGTTCTTGGAAATAATAAAATACATTTTGTTAAATATATTCTCTAATCCACACTTATCCCCATGGCCCACTGACAATCTTCATACTTCCCTAATATAGTGTCCTTTTATCTGTAGAATTTTGTTTCAAAGTTAACCTTCCAAAACTATCATGTAGTTTCCAAGCTGAAAAGCCTTTTTATTAACTCATTCATTTATCCTTCCAAAAAATACTAAATTTCCACTATGTACATGCATTGTGCTAATTTCTAGAGGTATATACAGCAAAAAAATGAACAGAGATCTTGCTCAATGTTCTTATAATTTGGTAGATTAGATAGGTCCACACTTAACCATAATACAAATAAAAAAATAAGTGCCATCAATAAGGTTCTGTATGAGATCGGATGAGCTCCAAATGTAGGGCCTGGGAAAGGAAATGAGGAAAGGCTTTGCAGAGGAGGTAGTATCTGAAGCCAACTTCCAATTTGCACAAGCAAACATGGAGATAAGAAAACTGTTCAGGAAAGACATCAGCAAAGTATATATAAATATAAATATATATATGCTAGGATCAAATCAGGAAAATAATAGATAATTCATTTGGCTTTGATTCATGAAGAAGAGAAATGGAAAATGCACTTGGAGAGTTTGGGCCAGAGGATGTAAGGTGTTACATGCCAGCCTAAGGTATTTGGATCTGTATGACTTGTATGTGATCAGCAGGATAAGACACAGACGTCTATCCTTGCCTTTCAAGGGCCTACAACATGTAGCCTTGACCAACTTTTTCAGCAGTGCCTGCTGGTGCTCAACTAATGTCTATTGATTTGCATGGAAAGTGAGTCCCCAACTAGGCATTCACACGTCACCTCTATCCCCAATGGACTACTTAGCTTTTCCCAGTCTGCAATCCCTAGCTCTGTGTCTTCTTGGCTCACAAGGTTTACTCTATTTGCCTCTTCCTGTCCATTTTACTTGTTAACATTTTTTTCCCCATCATCCCCGATTCATTCTAGATCTCCCAACTAGAAATAAACCCCATCTTCTTTGTATTCTTTATTGTTTTTAATTATAGAATTAATCATGTCCTATAGTAATTTGAAAATATGTTTAAATTCCTGTAGGATTATAAATTCTTAAAATGCAAAAATAAAGGAAGAAATTTACAACACTCTTCCCGTGAAATTGAACCCATAGCTATTGATGGAGGACTTCAGAATATGGAAAAGATTAGGTTGTGGCTAATATGAGATGATTAGTAGAGAGTCCCTGAGCAACAGGGGCTTACAACTCAGGATGGAGGAGACACCTTACCACTCAAATATCAGGCAAGCTCGATAAATGTATAGGGCCGGCTCTGTGTTGTGTTTTAAACCTTCTAGAGAAATTAAAATCTGGACTCTAAAAAGATAAGAATTTTATAAAAGAATTCCAATACTATTAGCTAGATCCTCTTTCCATGAGGAGCAAATGTAATCAAAGACATAAAATTAGCAAATTAAACAAATTCTCTAATTGATTTAGAGCTAGTGGGTGAGCAGTTACTTGCAAGTCTTGTTTATGAACTCCATCTTTCCTGAGATATTTTTCATTGCCTGTGCCAGGAAACTGGGAAAGTGTTGAACTTACTACAAGTGATTGGTCCAAAAGTGTGGCAATGGTCCTGCTATCCAAAAATACCAGGTGAAATAGAAGACTGACAGATACGCACAGCTGGATATGTTTTGCCTTTTCTGGGTTGTCCAAGTTTACCACACATCAATTCAGCACTTTAGGGTGGATTGGAGATAGTTCAGTAGAAAGAAAGAGAAAGTTGGTGCTGGTTGCAGTCTGCAGAAGTTTTCCTCCTTGTGTTCTTAACTCATCTTTCTCAGATGTTTGTGGTTTGTCTTTTCAGCCGTGGCAGTGGTTAATATTGCTGATGGGGAAATAATCTGTCCAACCTGGGCAGATCTTCTAAAGTCCTAAATTTACTGAACTCTAATCTGCAGGTGCCCAAATATTAGCTATTTAAAAATCAGTGTCCCCGTTGCATAAACTCTAAGATTTACGTCCATCAATGAGATTTGCTTTTTTTTTCATCCTCTACTACCCAATCAGACTAGCTAAATTTAGATTTGTTCCACTGTTTGCTCCACTCGTTTAAACAACTGCAATTGCAAGTTGACCTATAAAATAAAGACTCATCATAGGATGCTTAGTTAGATCAAGCTATCTTAAGTGCATGTACGAAATGTGAGTATTGTAAGAGTCCTTAAAAAGATAAAGAAGGAAAGGCCAAGTTTGGAGAACCAGGAAAAACTACTCTATCTGTCACCATGCCAGGCCTGGGAAGGTAACATGTGGTACCCACTGCCACAGAGTTGATTCTAACTCATGGTGAACCTGTGTGTGTCAGAGTAGAACTGTGCTCCATGGGATTTTCAAGGCTCTGAACTTTCCGAAACAGATCATCAGGTCTTTCTTCTGAGGTGCCTGTATGTAGATTTGAACTACCAAACTTTCAATTAGTAATTGAGCATTTAACTCTTTACACCACTCACAGAATCCAATATGTGGTAAGGGAGATTTAATTGCTTACAAAATCTTCTATTGTGATATTAATCTATTACACCAGGTATTTAATCTTTCTCTAACTGAAAGTAACTGTCATTGTTTGCTCTGTTACTTTTCAGCACTTACCCAAAAGATAAAAAAAAAAAAAATCTTCCAACACTGTCTCTTTCTGTTCCCTCCAACAGTGTTGTAAGCATCAACCAAATAGTAATGCTTGTATTTAATTGTGTAGCCAAGACTTGAAAACAAACAAACAAACAAACAAACCATGACTAACAATGCACAAACACCAGAAGAGAAACTAGATAACTGGGAGCTCCTAAAAATTAAACACTTAGGCTTATCAAAAGACTTCAACAAGGATAGAAAAGAGAACATACAGACTCGGAAAAAAATTTTGGCTATGACCTATCCAGCAACGATCTAATCTCTAAAATCTATATAATAATTCAATACCTCAAAACAAAAAGACAAATAATACAATTTAAAAATGGGCAAAGGATATGAACAGACACTTCACCAAAGAGGACATTCAGGTAGCTAACAGACACATGAGGAAATACTCGTGATCATTAGCCATTACGGAAATGCAAATCAAAACTACAATGAATTACCATCTCACCCCGACATTACTGGCATTAATCAAACAAAACAGAAAATAACAAATGTTGGCGAGGTTTCAGGGAGATTGGAACTCTTATGCACTGTTAGTGGGAATGTAAAATGGTACAAAGGCTGTGGAAAATGGTATGGTGCCTCCTTAAAAAACTAGAAATAGAAATAGCACAAAAAACTCAAACCCATTCCCGTCGAGTCAATTCCAACTCATAGTGACCCTATAGGACAGAGCAGAACTGCCCCATAGTGTTTCCAAGGAGTGCCTGGTGGATTTGAACTGCTAACCTTTTGGTTAGCGGCCTAACTCTTAACCACTCTGCCACCAGGGTTTCCAGAAATACCACCATAGGATCCAGCAATCCCACTCCTAGGAATATATTCTAGAGAAATAAGGGCCATCACAAGAATAGACATATGCACACCCATGTTCATTGCAGCATTATTCACAATACCAAAACAATGAAAACAACCTAAGTGCCCATCAACCGATGAATGGATAAACAAATCATGGTACCTACACACAATGGAATAATATGCAATGATAAAGAACAATGATGAATCTGTGAAACATTTCATAACATGGATGAATCTGGAAGGCATTATGCTGATTGAAATAAGTCAAGCACAAAAGGACAAATATTGTATGAGACCACTATTATACAAATCCGAGAAAAGGCTTACATACGGAAAAATAGGATCTTCGATGGCTACAAGGGAGGTAGGTGTGAG
Organism: Trichechus manatus latirostris; assembly: GCF_000243295.1. NCBI lineage: Eukaryota > Metazoa > Chordata > Mammalia > Sirenia > Trichechidae > Trichechus > Trichechus manatus. The sequence continues at coordinate 17,482,315 of NW_004443971.1, read as the reverse complement.
GAGGGGAAATCACTAACTAAATAGTAGACAAGTTAACTTTGGTGAAGGGAAACACAACACACAATATAGGGGAAGTCAACACAAGTTGACCAAGGCAAAGTCGTAGAAGCTTCCTAGATACATCCAAACACCTTGAGGGACTGAGTTACTGGGACTGAGGACTGGGGACCATGGTCTTGGGGAACATCTAGATCAATTAGCATTACACAGTTCTTAAAGAAAATGTTCTATATCCTACTTCGGTGAGTAGCATCTGGGGTCGTAAATGCTTGCGAGGGACCATCTAAGCTACATCTGTTGGTCCTATAATGTTTAGAGCAAGGGGAATGAAGGAAACCAAAGACTCAAAGAAAATATTAGTGGTCCAAAGGACTAGTGGACTACATGCTCCACAGCCTCCACCAACCTGCTACCACCACCTACCGCTCTGACAGGGATCACAATAGAGGGTCCCGGACAGAGCAGAAGAAAAATGTAGAGCAAAATTTGAATTCACAAAAAATGACCAGACTTACTGGTCTGACAGAGACTGGAGGAACCCTTGAGACAATGGCCCCTGGAGGCCCTGCTAACTCAGAACTGAAGCCACTCCTGAAGTCCACCTTTCAGCCAAAGATTAGACAGACCAGTAAAACAAATAACACACGTGAGAAATGTACTTCTTAGCTCAGTCAAGTATATGAGACCAAATGGGCAATACCTGCCCAAAAACAAAGAGAAGAAGGCAGGAAGGGACAGGAAAACTGGACAAATGGACATGAAGAACCCAGGGTGGAATGGCAAAGGGTGACAGGGCTGACACGTTGTGGGGATTGCAACCAATGTCACAAAACAATTTGTGTATAAGTTTTTCAGTGAAAAACGAAAAAAAAAAAACCAACCAAAAAAAACACGGGTGAATGGATAAACAAGCTGTGGTAATCTATACAATGGGAAGGTTGTAGTTGTGTGCCATCGAATTGATTCCAACTCATAGCAACCTTATAGGATGGAGTGGAACTGCCCCATGGGGTTTTCAAGGCTGTGGATATTTGTGGAAGCAGACTACCACATCTTTCTCCCTTGGAGCAGCTGGTGGGTTCAAACCGCCAACCTTTTGGTTAGCAGTCGAGTACTCCTCAATTTAAAAAGGAATGAATTATTGATAAATCTAATGACATAGATAATTCTCAAAATAATTACACTGAGTGAAATTATACAAAAAGATTATATGTTGTATGATTTTGTTCATGTAAAACTCTAGAAAATGCCAAGTAGTCTACAGTGATAGAAAGCAGAGCAGTAGTTGTCTGGGGATTGAAGTCGGGGAGGGGCAGGAGAGAGGGATTACCAAGGGGCATAAGGAAACTTTTGGATATGATGGACATGTTCATTACCTAAATTGTGGTGATGGTGTCACAGCTGTATGTTGTGGTGTTGTTAGGTGTCATCGAGTTGGTTCCAACTCATAACGACCCTATGTACAACAGAATGAAACACTGCCCAGTCCTGTGCCATCTTCACAATTGTCACTGTGTTTAAGCCCATTGCCGTCAATCCATCTGGCTGAGGGTCTTCTTTTTCACTGACCGTCTACTTTACCAAGCATAATGTCCTTCTCCAAGGACTGGTCCCTCATGATAACATGTCACAGTTGTATACATATGTCAAAACTCAGCAAAATGTACACTAAAAAGAAGTACAGTTTATTTATGTCAATTATACCTCAATAAAGCTTTTAATTTTTTAAATATGAAAATAAAGATAAATAAAACAAAAACAAAAACAGTTGCCATTGACTTTTGACTCAATTGACTCCATGTGTGTCAGAGTAGAACTGTAATTTTTTTTGAAAGTAGATTGCCAGCTCTTTCTTCTGAGGCACCTCTGGGTGAACTCGAACTTCCAACCTTTCAGTTAGCAGCTGAGCATATTAACCATTTGCACTACCCAGCAGCTTGTTTACTCTTCTGATATAAGGATATAGAAGCAGGGCATGGGGCTTGATAAAAGGGCACTAGGCTAGGAGTCTAGTTATGTTCCTGACTTTTTACAACCAACTGTACAGACTTGGGCAAGACATTTCCCCTGTGTAGGCTTAAATAGCCCTCATATCTAACCATTCTCCTCCATTCTCCCTGACAACAGAGCCAGAAAGGTATAGTCCTCTTTCATTTTTAAAGCTTAAAGTACATAAAAAGTTAGTAAATGTCCAAAGAGTTATGAAAATTGTAATATATCCTAATATTTTTATTTAAACAAACAAATATAAGACACATATAACAGGGCACTAACTCTGTATAACTTCATTTGTGAATGTGACATTTGGACCAATTGGATACTCATCATAGCCCAGGACATGCCCTGCCCCCCAGTGACTCATTTGTCTTCAGCTGGAGCACTGATTTGTAACTGTCCTGTCTGGTTCTGGTCTTGCCCCCAGCCTAGATTCATCCTTTATTCTTACCCAGTCATCTTACTGTAAATGTGATTGATGCTCCCCAATTTTTGCCCTATAATCCAACCAGAATGAACTACCTACGTTTTCTGAAAATCTCATTCCCTCATACATATGTCTTTGAGCAATCTGTTTCCTCTTCCTAGAATTTTTTCCACCAGATACTGTTTTCTGTTTGAGATTCAGGTAAGACATCTGGGCTAGAATACACCTTTCCTGACACACCAACCTTGCAGGTCAGGCATCTGTCCTTCAAAAATGGTCTCAAAGCACCAATGCACACTTGCATAAATGATTATATTTACCATTCTGAATTGTGATTGATGGCCACTTTTACCCTAAGGTCCTCAAGGAGAGGGACCCTGTTTTCAATCTATCCAACCCTTCAACCATATTGTGTCCATCATTAATGGAGTTGATGAATACACATTTATTGATGACTTACAATAATTCTGAGATACTGCCAAAAATGCACTTGACTCTCTACTACCAGCCCTTGAACACCTTTCTGAGAGAGGAAGGGATTTCCAAGACCTGTAGTTCAGGAAATAGTAATGGGATAAAATCATAATATAAGTATTTTGTTCCAATTTTCTCCTCAAACTAACTCCAGGCCATCTATCACATTTGTTGTGGTTCACGCTGCAAATGCTACATATAAAATTAAATCTCATTTGTATTTTGTCATTTACATTTTGTTTAAATGTCTTCTGAGAAAGAATCAAATCTATCTGAGGCCTTATTTTACACATCTTATATACCGTGTAATATTAAGTATTTCTAATTAGCACATGTGTCTTATATCCCAGAATAAAATGCCTTTGATAAATCTACAGCTAACTAGTGATCGAACCTAACGTGTCTGAAAAAATATTTGGAATTTTAATGATCAACTTGTTCACATTTTACCATATTTAAATCACACCACTTTTCTTCTCATTATTGATATTCATTGAAATGATTCGGTGGCTAAGGACAAATCAAATTAGATTAACAAAATGAGGATGAAACAGATGATTATTCATAAATTATTTAACAAGAAGAAACTTGCTGAGCCATCTCATTTCCCCAAAACATGGATAGGAATTTCTTCCTCAACTGCAGTAAACCCTGTCCCCACCAGAAGCAGATTCTTTCTGAAGATTAGAAGTTCATCCTAGGCTGGGGAAGCCAGTATAGCTTGTACAAGGAAAGGTCATGGAAGCTCCATAGACACATCCAAACTCCTTGAGGGACTGAATTTCCGGGTGGATGGCTGTGGGATCCATGGTCTCGGGGAACATCTAGCTCAATTGGCATAACAGTTTATAAAGACAATGTTCTACATTCTACCTTGGTGAGTAGTGTCTGGGGTCTTAAAAGCCTGTAAGCAGCCATCTAAAATACTCCACTGGTCTCACCCCTTCAGGAGCAAGGGAGAATGAAGAGAACAGGATCCAGGAAAAGATTAGTCCAAAGGACTAATGGACCACAGCTACCAAGGCCTCCAACAGACTGAGTCCAGTACAGCTAGATGGTGCCTGGCTGCCACCACTGACTGCTCTGACCGGGATCACAACAGAGGGTCCTGGACAAAGCTGGAGAAGGATGTAGAACAAAATTCTAACACAAAAAAAGAGGCCAGATTTACCAGCCTGACAGACTGGAGAAACCCCGAGAGTATGGCCCCTGGACACCCTTTTAGCTCAGTGGTGAATTCACTCCTGAGGTTCACCGTTCAGGCAGGGATTAGACAGCCTCATAAAACAAAACGGGACTAATGAGGCACAGCAGTCCAGGCAAAAGGACTAGAAGGCAGGAGGGGACAGGAAAGCTGGTGATAGGGAATCCAAGGTTGAGAAGGGACAGTGTTGACATGTTATGGGGTTGTTAACCATTGCCATAGGGCAATATGTGTACTAACTGTTTAATGAGAAACTATTCTGTTCTGTAAACCTTCAACTAAAGTACAAAAAAAAAAAAAAAATTATCTACGTGAGATCAAATTGACAACAGCAGCTCAGAAGGTTTGATGGGAAGCCTAGGGGGCAGTGAGTTGAAGATAATGGTGATGGAATACTTTGGAAAGGGATAGTGAGAATAGCAGCACAACTGGAAGAACATAATTGATGTCACTTAATTGTACATGTAGAAATTTCTGAAATGGTGTTATCTTTGAAAAAAGGTCCTCCAAGTTCAAGAAGGGAGAGTGTTGACATGCTGTGGGGTTGTTAACCAATGTCATAAAACAATATGCATACTAACTGTGTAATAAGAAACTATTTGTTCTGTAAACCTTCACCTAAAGTACAATTAAAAAAAAAAAAAGAAATTCATCCCAGGGAAAAGTAAATGAATGATGAGAATGTGAACTGTTAGCTCCTTGCCAAGGAATTCACATTTAAAAAGGGCTCAAAGCTAGATTTAAGAATCCAGGTCTAAAGGGTAACATTTTAAGCATTATAGAGCCAAAAGGGAAAAGTGTAAAAATTGTGTGTGTGAGAGCCAATCTCTTCTCTGTGGCATAAAATTATATAAATTTTGTTCTGCTTTGTTCTTGGCTTTGTATATGTGTAATATTGGCTCATTGAGAGTTCTAGTCTGAGAAATTAGAATTTAATCTCTTTGAAGCTCTAGACTCTCATTTCATTTGAATTCTCCAGTGTTGCTTGGTACATAACAGACATTCAATAAAATTAGTGGATGAGCTAATTAATTAATTGTTGTCACCTATCAAAGCATAAAAAAATCCATTGTCATCAAGTCATAGTGACTGTATAGGATAGAGTAGAACTGCACCTATGGGCAGTTAAAAAGCAAAGATGTCACTCTGAGGACTAACGTGCATCTGACCATTGTATTTTCAATCACCTCATATGCATGTGATACTAGGACAATGAATAAAAAATGACCAAAAATTGATGCCTTTGAATTATGGTGTTGGCAAAGAATATTGAATATACCATGGACTTCCAGAAGAATGAACAAATCTGTCTTGGAAGAAATACAGCCAGAATGCTCCTTAGAAGAGACGATGGCTAGACCTTGTCTCATGTGCTTTGGACAAGTTATTTGGAGGGGCCAGTCCCAGAGGAGGACATCATACTTGGTAAAGTAGAGTGTTGGTGAAAAAGAGGAAGACCCTCAACCAGAAGGATTGACACAGTGGCTGCAACAATGGGCTCAAATATAGCAATGCTTGTGAGGATGGTGCAGGACCAGGCAATGTTTCCTTCTGTTGTACATAGGGTCTTTACGAGTCAGAACCAACTCGAGGGCACCTAACAACAACAACAATATTGAAGCATCATTGGTCAAGAAAAAAATTATATTCTAATGCTTCAGAGGTAGCTTTCCCAAATTATGATCCCAATTTTTCTCTTACTGAAGTAGGACTCAAAGGCTGGAGGCTGAACCACATGAATTCTCAAGCTTTCCTGTCAACTTTTATGTCACTACTGCAATAAATTGGAGTCTCCCACTGCTGTGATTTGATCATGACCCTCAAGCTTGACCCATCTCAGGATCTGCACAAGCACTGCTGATTTGCAGTGACAAGGGATCCAGACCAAGTACACTTAAAGTCCCCTCAATCAAATACAAATAGAATTGACTACCTTAAAGATCCAGGTTTTCATTTCAACTGCCAAGAAATGATTTCTGGCTCCACTTTCGAGGAAACCAAAAAAAGTTTAAAAGAGAGAGAGGGTGATGGAATATAAATATTTTAAAAATATATATTTATAAATTATAAGATTGCATTTTGGCAGGACCAACTTTTCTTTTACAATAATAGGAGATGTTTTGCAACATTCCAAGTTGGCTCTGTAAGGATATATTCTCAGTATTAACATGTCATTTGGGAATGTTTGAGCTGATGTTTCCCACATTGATTCTCATGTCATTTACCCATGCTTCCATTCCTGCAAAGTAATATAACATGCAGACACGGAAATGGGCAACAGGAGCAAACGTTTCAGATGCTATGGCCAAGATGAAAAAGCCTCCCTAACTGGGTACAAGGAGCCCTGGTGGCGCAATGGCTAAGTGCTCAGCTGCTAACCGAAAGGTTGTCAGGTCAATCCCACAAGCAGCTCCGAGGGAGATAAGACCTGGTGATCTGCTTCTGTGAAGATTGCAGCCTAGGAAACCCTATGGGGAAGTTCTACTCTGCCCTCTAGAGTCGCTATGAGTTGGACCAGCCTTGGGTACAAAACAGAATTAGCCTGGAGCTTCTCTGGAACGGCTCTCACCATCATCAGAAGCAAGATGGGGTTGTAAGCAACAGTAGCCAATGGGGTTCAAAGAACTCTCCACCGAGGTGAATGCCAGGAAAAATATGAGCACAGGATACTACTTTGTACTTTATGGAGTCATAAAAGCTTTATTCTGGTAAGTTCAAAGCCCTTGACAGACATTTCATTAGTCTTCCCTCTCTCCTTTGAGGTACACAGATGGCAAGTGTAATTATTGTCACTTTTATGAATGGGAAGAAAAGAGGCATGGAAAGTTAAGCAACACATTCAGAGTTACATAAAATCACATACACAGCAGACTACACCAAACCACCCCCCTGATGCTTCCTTAAATGCCTTATGACCTTTTTCATTGTGTTGTCTTATATCATGCTTTCCCCAAAAGAAGCTGCCTTAAAAGTACTCTTCTACTTGTTATTACATGCTGTTACTAATTTTTTTTTTTTAAAAAAAAAGGGGAGGGGGCTTAAAAAAACCATGATCTTGGCTTAAGTTTCAAATGACTAAATCATTTTTCAGTGCTACTTATATACCTCATGTATCAAATTTATTACGTTTTTAAAAACATAGAGTTTTGTTTCTTAGTGCCATTACTTCATCTAAGCTTCCTTAAATCCATACTGCTCAGAAATATCCTCTGATCCTGAAATCTATATGTTAAAGTGAACTTTTCACAACAGCTTAGACAAGATGGGTCATATGACCAGGTGTCAGGGCCAAGAAAAGAGAATGAACTCCCCTTCTTTATAACTCCATGTGCTGGCACTACGCTTCCATGTCCTGAAAAGACATCTTTGCTTGGCGGCTCTTCCAGTTGAAACATAAGAAAAATAAATGGTGACAGAAACCAAATGGAAAAAGCTGGAAATTACTAGAGAAGGAAAAACATTTAACTTCTAAGAAGATATTAGAAAGTGGGAACTTTATGACAATTCTTTTTGCCCATGAGGGTGTATAAAAATCGACCAAATTTATTATGTAATGGTAATAACCAACTTTGTGCATGAATCAATGATGATGTCAAACTGTATTGTGTAAGCATTACTAAAGATTTTCTTGTATATAATATACCCTCAAGTAAGGCTTTAGGATGAGGCTTACCACTGCATTCCATTATGTAATGCCATGTTGACTTGGTATATTACTTCATATGTGAATATAATGTAATTTGACTTGTTATGATGAGACTAAATAAAACATACCACTTTCTCATGCCTCTTTCTTAGAAGCAAGCACAAGGTGGAATAAATAACCAATCTGAATACAGGAAGAGTGTTGAGTTTGAGTTTTAAAGATATATTTGAGAAGGTGATTTTATCTACCATATGCAGTTTATTTAGGGAAGTAATATCATGTAGCCAAACTCCTGTCTCCATTAGTACTAAAATATCAGAGTTGAAAACTAAATACCTGGTAACTTCATGAGGATAATTTAATGGAGTTTACACTGCCTAGTAATATGGAAGGCTTTTTTTCATCTGCTTTTATAAATGTATAAAATGGAAACAATTTAGACAAAAAAATCGGTTTAGTTTTATCCCATAGATTACTAATTGCTCTTATATCAATATATGAACATATTTTTTCATGTGTAAATACCAAATTTCCCCCTTTGTCTTTTGATATACTAACACAGATTTCTAACAACTAACTTTGAACCTGGTCTTAGGCTATTTAAATGGCTATCAAATGTGATATTGATTTATTAATAACTCCCATATGGTTAAAAAAAATCCTTTCCAGACCTTTAACAATTTCCAACTGGTGTAGCTAATTGTGTTGAAATAATATTCTTGATCACTCTTACCTAATTCCTCTGCTTAAGACTGTACTTACTTATTTTGCTGCTTAAGAATTCGTATTGCTTTGTAGTACTTTTTTTTTTTTTCTGCGAGAAAATACTTTATTCCCGTGGGAGAGAAATGCAGGACTTATATAGTAATGCAGCTGTGAAACAAATGTAACACTTTATGCTCTATTGTAAAGAGACCTTCTAAAATCTAATTTCCTTGGTCAATAGTGAATAATACCTATTTCTATGCTTAATAATCTTTTAAAATACTTCCTTTTTCTTACACGAATATCTATCAGTATGGCACATGTTATGAAGCACTAGGATATTACCAGTTTTCAATACATGATTTATACTGGCAGTAATGTTTGTTTTATTTATGTTACCACTACAACAACTACTACCATGATTTATAACAAAAAGGTCTTATTTCAAGAATGGCACACCTTGGAAATTTAACTTATAGATGATTGACAGATGGAAATGCTTAATCATTTTAACTCAACTTCAACATTGCTGAGATAGCGTTTCAATTTTTTTTGTTGTTATTGTCGCCTTCTTACTTTTCTGACATTCCCAAATATACAACCATGGAGTTAAATACTTCCCTGGCTCCCCATTGGTGTATCTCTTTCCCTGAAATGTATTAAAACATTTGCTCAATTCTAAGGTTTTTTCACACTGCATTACTTTCTACATTGTGATCATTTCCTCCTCCTTCTCACATTCTATGGCTCTAGAGAGGCACTTATTTTTGGCCCCATCTTCCATCTTCTTGTCCTCATTGCCTAAATTCCTGAAAACAATTTTCTACTGCTTATGTAAGGTTCATTCTCATTTGCTTTTTATATAATATTTCTAATATTTCAGATGGAATACACAAGAATCAAATCAACTGCATCTGTGGAAAGATATGATGGAAAAGCTCAATATCATCAGTTAAAAAAAGCCCATGGGTCGACTGCAGAACAGACCATCAATTGCTCATTAGCAAGCTCAAGGTGATGCTGAAGAAAATGACAGCAAGTGCACAAGAGCCAAAATATAACCTTGAGTATTTCCCACCTGAATTTAGAGACCATCTCAAGAATAGATTTGACACATTCATTGAACACTAATGATCTAAGACCAGACAAGTTGTGAAATGACATCAAGGACATCACACATGAAGAAAGCAAAAGGTCATTAAAAAGACAGGAAAGAAAGAAAAGACCAAAATGGATGTCAGAAGAGGCTCTGAAATTTGCTCTTCAACATAGAGCAGCTAAAGCAAATGAAAGAAATGACGGAGTAAAAGAGCCGAACAGAAGATTTCAAAGGGTGACCTGAGAAGACAAAGTAAAGTATTATAACGAAATGTGCAAAGACCTGGAGTTAGAAAACCAAAAGGGAAGAATATGCTTGGCGTTTCTCAAGCTGAAAGAACTGGAAGAAAAAAAAAAAAAAAAACTCAAGCCTTGAGTTACAATATTTAAGGATTCTATGGGAAAAATATTGAATGCTGCAGGAAGCATCAAAAGAAGATGGAAAGAATACACAGAGTCATTGTACCAAAAAGAAATGGTCAACTTCAACCACTTCAGGAGGTAGCATGTAATCAAGAACTGAAGGTACTGAAGGAAGGCATCCAAGCTGTACTGAGGGTATTGGTGAAAACCAAGGCTCCAGGAATTGGTGGAATATCAATTGAGATGTTTTCAACAAATGGAGGCAGGACTGGAAGTGCTCACTCATCTATGTCAAGAAATTTGGAAGACAGCTACCTGGCCAACTGACTGGAACAGATCCATATTTGTGCCCATTCCAAAGAAAGGTGATGCAACAGAATGCGGAAATTATTGAACAATATCATTAATATCACACACAAGTAAAATTTTGCTAAAGATAATTCAAAAGCTACTACAGCAGTATGTCAACAGGGAACTGCCAAAAATTTAAGGCAGATTCACAAGAAGACATAGAATGAGTGATATCATTGCTGACATCAGATGGATTTTGGCTGAAAGCAGAGACTAGCAGAAAGATGTTTACCTGTGGTTTATTGACTATGAAAAGGCATTCAACTTTGCGGATCATAACGAATTATGGAGAACATTGCCAAGAATGGGGACTCCAGAACATTTAATTGTGTTCATGAGGAACCTGTACATAGACCAAGAGACAGTCGTTAGAACAGAACAAGGGGATACTGCATGGTTTAAAGTCAGGAAAGGTGTGCATCAGCGTTGTATCCTTTCACTATACTTATTCAATCTGTAAGCTGAGCAAATAATCTGAGATGCTGGACTATATAAAGAAGACTGGGGCATCAAGATTGGAGGAAGACTCATTAACAACCTGTGCTATGAAGATGACACAACCTTGCTTGCTGAAAGAGAACAGGACTTGAAGCACTTATTGATGAAGATCAAAGACTACAGCCTTCAATATGGATTGCACCTCAACATAAAGAAAACAAAAATTCTCACAGCTGGACCAATTAGCAACATCATGATAAACCGAGAAAAGATTGAAGTCGTCAAGGATTTCATTTTTCTTGGATTCACAATCAACAGCCCTGGAAGAAGCAGCCAAGAAATCAAATGATGCATTGCATTGGGCATATCTGCTGTATAAGATCTCTTTAAAGTGTTCGAAAGCAAAAATATTGAGGACTAAAGTGTGTCTGACCCAAGCTATGGTATTTTCAATCACCTCACATGCATGTGAATGCTGGACAACAAGAAAGACTGAAGAAGAATTGATGTCTTTGAATTAAGGTGTTGGCAAAGAATATCGAATATACCATGGACTGCCAAAAGAAAGAAGAAATCTGTCTTAGAAGAGGTACAGCCAGAATGCTTCTTAGAAGCAAGGATGGTGAGATTTTGTCTCACATACTTTGGACCTGTTATCAGGAAGGACCAGTCCATAGAGAAGGACATCTTGCTTGATAAAGTAGAGGGTCAGTGAAAAAGAAGAAAACCCCCAACCAGATGGATTGACATAGCGGCTGCAACAAAGGACTCAAACATAGCAATGATTGTGAGGATGGTGCAGGACTGGGCAGTGTTTCCTTCTGTTGTACATAGGGTTGCCATGAGTCTGAACCAACTCTAAGGCACCTAACAACAGCAACAACAATGTCGTAAAAAATTATTAGAAGGACCACAATTATTTCAAAATTTCAAGACACTTGTGATTGCCATATTTTCATGCAAATAACACACTCATTATGCTAGAACTGCTTTACTTAATTTCATCATTTCTCTGCGTTACATGTGTGGATGTGTTATTTACGTGGGTGCATTATTTGCGAAAAATACAGTAATTAAATTTTGAGCCCTTGGATGGCAAAAGGTATGTTTTATTTATCTTGGTAATCAAGTGTCAAATGCACTATCTGTAATGTAGTAGGTTCTTAAGAATAATAACAATAGTGATAATCATACCTAACACTTAAAGCACTTACTATGTGCTTTGCACTTTGCTAAGTGCTTTTTATATATTCCCTTACGTAGTCCTCACAATGATACTTATGAGGCAGATCATATTACTTAAACATTTTGGGTATGGAAAATGAAGTTCAGAGCGGATAGGCAATTTACCAAGGTGGTAAAGATTTTCATGTACCCGAGAAGTCTGCTTCTGCCCTTATGCTCTCACATATAAAATGTTGTTGGTGATTATGTTTAATTGCTGAACGTATTTCTCCCGAGTCCCACCCCCACCACATTTTTGCTTTGCTCATAAATTTTAAAGATTAACTTTTATCCATAAATAGTTAAAATGAAGGATGGCAAATACATTTGATTTTGCTTGCAAACTCTATTGTATTGGCAAAGGATGCTTATGAAATTTTGCTTAGAAGAATTCTGAGGTAATGTAGGAAATGTGGAAAAGTTGTCATAGGTATAGGAAGGGGGAGAGCTGGTATCTAGGAATATAGGCCTCGTGATCTGCTTCTGAAAGATTATAGCCATTGAAAACCCTATGGAGCACAGTTCTGCTCTTGACACATATGGGGATGCCATGAGAGAGAAAAAACTCCATGGCAACTAACTACGACAACAATAAAGATAGGACTTTATTTCTTGTTTAAGAAATATTCCCAGATCTCTGTCTGCTATGGAAGCTGGATATAAATATATATGATGAATTGCAACCAAATTCAACTTGCCAAGATAAAACCAGTGTCAAATTAACCAGTCAGAACCATTATGTATTTCCAATGTAAAATTTATAGCTACAGATAAGCAAAAGGAAAGTATAGCGATCACCCTCTCTCTATGTAAAGAAATACTAGGATACAGTTTTAATTCAGTTTCTGACTTTCAAATTTCCAAGGGCACACGTTTTTCACTTGATGATAAACATGAAATATCAGTACAGATGTTGACTATGAACATTTTCTATTATATCTCTAATACAATATGACATAATACAATATGACCAATAATCTGGTTTATTAGGAGATCGTTTAAAACCTAAAACACATCAACTATGATGTTGAAAGGATGTTAAACATAATTCATCCTCTCTTTCATTTAGGATGCACTTCATGACTTCACAATACTTTGAAGTCATGTTTATAAACACTGATTATGAAATATAGTCCTAAAACTTAACAGAGGCATAATGGTTAAGAGTTGGAGCCAGACTTACTGAGTTGTACTCCTGGCTCCATCACTTACCCGTTCTGTACCTCAGCTTCATCCCCTGGAAAACAGGGGTGACAAAAGTATTGTCTACCATTCACAAAACGCTGTCTAGTCCATAGTAAACACTCTGTGTTAGCCATTAGTATTATTATTAAGTGTAGAAAACTGACCTGAATTTTTTTTTTAACTGGAAGACAAACATTTAAGGTGTGTGTGTGTGTATGTGTGTGTTTGTGTTTATTTTATTTAGACAAACCCATATTTTTGTCTTTTTTCGTATGTTCTACATGTACCAGATATAGATATTTGTACTTCCTATTTTTGAGCTGTTCTAGAAATTTCACTTATTAATTTGGTTTGCTAGGTCTTCATTTGTACTGTTTGAGAAAGATAAATGTTTATTAAATAATATCATGTCTTTAGCATAAATTCTGCCATTTAAAAAAAAAAGCGGAGAGTTTGGAATGGCATCCATTGATTTTTATAAAGAAATTATTTCAAAAATGTCTATCTACTTCTCTTGCTAAACTCCAAAGGACATGCTATTTTTGTGCCTCTTCAACTGAAATATTGTTTTATATCTTCTACTTCAAGAAGTGATGAATTTTAAATATGGTGATTGAACAGTATATATGTAAGGTGAGTGGAAATTTTTATCCTCCTTGAATGCTTTGTTGAAGGGTGCTGAGAATGAGATTAGACTGGGTCCTGTAAACCTGACGAGAAACAGATTTTGATATAAAAACAGTATTCTGTATTTGGATATCTTTGATCTAAGACCGCTAAAAAGAATAATAATTATGGTTATGGGGAAGTGTCTGTTAAAGATGGACAAATGAGAACTTAAAAAGTAATCACTCACTCCAAATATCCAAACCAATTCCTAAAAAGAAATACATTATTTAAGTGTGAAAATATTTGACTTCTTTTTTTTTCTCTTGCCAGTGGTTTTTCTCATATGTGTCAGCACTAAAAGCCCTGGCATACCGTGAAAGTTCATTTTGTCAGTCTCCAATCCCACAGGAAAGAAGGCAAGGGACCTATCAGTACTAAATTTATAGCCTGAGATATGTAGGTTTAGATAAGCCTTCAAACATTTTGTTGATTAACCACAACAAATCAAAGTTGAGAATTTAGCTGATCACTAATGATTCCAAGGAGCTTGGAATGAGATCACTGTATGCAGATCACCAGGGGTTTAGGTTTTAACCCAAGACCCTTGAAGGTAAAAGGCAAATCCCCTCTCCGCCAGGCTCTCGGGTTCGTTTTGTGTATTTATCAAATATGCCCTGAGAATGTGTCCAGCAGCCATCCCAAAAGAGAACATACTCACTTCTCTTATAGTTAGCACTGCAGCTACCTTGGAATAGGAGAAAGTCAAGAGATTTGTGTTTATGTAAAATGCTTTGAGACTTTAGCTGTGAACCAGTCCACAACTTTGGCTTGGGGAATATTGGAATATCTAAGAGAACTCCACCTCCAAGGGCTGGTTCTGGGAAAGGGAGAGGAAATTCATTCATGAGGCAGTGAAACTCTCAGGAGCACTTCTCTCAGGGACACATTCATGGGAGTGGGAGCTAAACGTCTCTAACCTGTTGTCGTCGAGTCGATTCCAACTCATAGTGACCCTATGAGACAGGGTAGAACTGCCCCATGGGGTTTCCAAGGTACAGCTCGTGGATTTGAACTGCCAGCCTTTTGGTTTGCAGGCAAGCTCTTAACCACTATGCCACCAGAGCTCCAAACATCTCTGGGAAATAAAGCTTTACAGTATTAATGCTGCAACTCAGCTGTGAGCAGTTAGGCATCTTTCAAACTACAGGCACTCAGAGTTCCATAATTCCAGGCGGCGGGAGCTTATAAATGCCCACTAGTCCTATGTATAGCAAGCGTACACCTTTTTAACGAAATAATTGGAATACCTTGCAGGAAAAATAATGGATCATAAGTGTGTAATTTAATTTATACTTTAAATGTTTCATTGATAAGATATAAAGGTGATCCCTCTTGATTTGTAATCCTATTATAAATGTGTAATGATTGGATGACTACAGATACAAAATAATTTTGCCCTCCTTTTAGGTAGTAATACCTGTACACAGTAGGAAATAGGTCTCATGATCATTATCCCTGCTTGGTGTTTAGAACCAATTATTAATATTATTCAGGTATAATTTCTTTGGATGAACCATTGAATTTAATAAATTACTTTATAAAATATATTTTTGATTTTTTTTTTAACCACAAATTAAAGAAGAAATTTGAGGACTAAAGGTCTATGAGATATATCATGGAGTGATGTGCTAACTTAAAACCTTTCTGAAGGGTTAGCTCTTAATGAATTAGAGACCAAGAGTGTAAGTGAAGCAGACTCATAATTTACGGATTTTTTCTGAATCTCAGAAGAAAGGGCTAAAGAAAACAATGGTTTTGGTGTGTTACAGCTTTTCTTTAACTGTTTTCAAAAACCCTGACTTGCTTTAAGTAAATCAGCACCCACTGTAAGTGGCTTTTCTTCATCAAAATAAAAAAAAAAATCTGTTCTCTCATTAAACAACCCTCTATCCTGATTGTGCGCTTTTCCTTCCAGGACACAAGGTTTCTCCCCAAAATATCCGAAAGACGTGAATGTTTCAGAACTTTTTTAGTGGAAATAAATCCTCATCTGTCATAAAAACCCATGAGCTCATCAAGTAGATACATGAGACTAAATGGGCAGCTCCTGTCCGGAGGCGAGATGAGAAGGCAGAAAGGGATAGTTGCTGGTTGAATGACACAAGAAATCCGGGGTGGAAGGAGGAGTGTGCTGTCACAGTATAGGGAGAGCAGCTAGGGTCACATAGCAATGTGTGTGTAAATTTTTGTATGAGAAACTGACTTGAACTGTAAACTTTCACTTAAAGCTCAAAAAAAAAGAAAAAACAAAAAAACCATGAGCTCAGCCAAGCCAGGATCAATAGCAGCTGCCTGGGGGCAGATGGATTAATCAAAACCACGAATCCTTCCTCCCACAGGTCCAGGAGCCTTCCCTTTCTGTGGAATTTAAACAATGTGCCTATAACACGAGGACATCTAAAATGGAATATTCTTCACATTAAAAGGTGATCAACTGCATTCTCTTTCATTCACAGAGATAACTGGGGTGTATGTGTCCATTTTATGAGTGTGCCTAAATATTTTTATTTTAATTCAAGTTCACATTTAAAGTTTCTCTCCCATTCTACAGCTAAATTATTTAGTAGATGCATCAATCTGAGACTTTGTTTGGGCTCTAATGCTTTTCTGATGGGCCTTGCTTCCACAGATGCGTTTTTAAAAGCTGCATTTTGCACACCTCTCTTTTAGACAGCTCCTGTTATAACCAGATGCAGAGTTGCTTGTAGTCAGCTAGAGATGTCTGCTATCTAAGTAGAAAAGAACCAGCTTCAGTATTAACCTCATGCTCTCCTTGCCACTGGTTTTAATACCTTAGGGTTGATGGTGACAGTGACATTCGGGGGCCCAGATTCCTCACCCTTCAAAAGGCTATAATTGACAACTAATATACCCTTCACTGACCTCATTCTTTCATGCATTCTCATTCTTTTCCTTCATGATATCCGGCTGGTGGTCTTACTGCTTCTCCTTGCCTTCTTCAGTCCTGTTCCCATCTATTTGATTACTTGACTCAAAGGAGTTGATGTTGGCAATAATGTTGAAAAGACTAACAGAAAAGCAGTCATCAAACAAAACCAGCTATTGGGGTTAAATTCCTAGAATGTAGATAGATGATACATTTTTTTCTACATTCACCTAGCAGGCCGATCCTAAAAATATTTTTATATTTGCTTTTATTTGATCCACTCTAAGTATATATCCTTTGATCCTTCTGGTCATAGATCCTATTGATTTATTTCACCAATTGAAAGCTACAAAATGTAGTGTTTGCCCTGGATTGCCCACCTGACCTCTCTTCCCATGTGCATGAACTTGAATGCATGTTTTCTGTTTATTTCAGAAAATTATCCACTTTTGTTTTTCTCCTGGAGTCAGCTCCAAACCCCACACTCCCTACAAATGCCTTGATTTCTGAGTGCTCTGCTATCTTAATATCTCAACTTCATCCTCTTAATTCTCCTCATCTGAGTCCTAGAATCTTATTTTCTACGTTTGCCTCCATTTGAAGTTTTTTTTCCCTGCTAATCTTTTCAGTGAAGTCCCTGAGTGGTGCAAATGATTAACATGCTCGGCTGCCAACTGAAAAATGCTGGAGGTTCAAGTCTACCCAGAGCTGCCTCAGAAAGAAAGGTCTGGCAATCTACTTCCAAAAAATCAGTCATTGAAAACCGTACAGAGCACAGTTCTACTCTGACACACTTGGGGTTGCCAGGAGATAGAACTGACTTGACAGCAGCTGGTTAATCTTTCCAGTAACTTCAGTCCAATACTCACTTGCTCATATGCATACCGGCATCTAGAGACTCACATTCTTCAGTCCCTGGCTACCCAGATTCTGTACCTCAGTGGACACAGAATGTGTTTTTACACATACGGTCATGACATTGCTTTAGAGGTTCTTCTTTAGGAAATCCAAGAAGCCACTAATAGTGCTGGACACCTGAAGGAGGGTACACTTTTGCTACTAGAATAGCCCAAGCTTGTCAGGATACATGCAGAACACAAATTCTTAATACATATTTTACAGATAGCTCACATAAAGTCGTTAATAGCACAGAAGGCCATCCTTCCTCTATGAAAATGATGTTAGTTGGTACTTCTGGGACTAGGGTTATAGTTCTTGTGATTTGGTCCTTTAGCTTGGGGGTCGCTTCAGTCCAAAAAAAGTCCACTGTGTCTCTAGTTTTTAACTGTCTCTTTGCTTGGACAGTAACTACTGCTTCCTAGCTATTTGAAGTAATGCTGCTCAAAGATCTTTGGTGGGTCTTTTTAGCCTTGATGTGGTCTTTTTGTTTCCTGGCTCACAAGCACACCTGTTTGCTTTTTAGACCCTATTTACGTGTGCAAACCAGCAGAGGCGAGTTGTTGACAGTGTTACAGCAAAGATGGTGGACTGGCTGCATTCCATAGCTTTGTTGTGGGTGGGCCTGTCTTGTCATTGGCTGTTGAACATGACATTAAGATTAAACTTGGGAAACTGCTCAAGAAGAAGTGAATGTTGTCCATGGCAGGTCCAGGTCTCGATCACTCTTTGAAGGGCATGGGTTAGATAGCTCATTGAAACTCACTATTATCTAGTCTACATGGTGGCCTTTTAATATGGTGTTCAAATTCTGTATTTGTGCTTATTCGTTAGTTATAAACTGTTATTTGTTCTTCTAAAACTGTGGAATCTTTGTTACTTTTCAATTCTGCTGTGTGACTTTAGTTATAAGTGTCAGATGCCTGTCAAAAACTATGTTGCCTTTAAAGTAACACCCATGCATAGTGTTTGGATGGTGGAGGAAAGAGAGGAATGGGGAAGATGGAGAGTCCAATGTGTTGCACACGGTTTCTTCTGTCCCTTCAGGGCATGGGAATGGGCATTGGATGGTTTTCCAATCTTGAGGACTTTCTGTAAGACTTCATGCAGGCGTAGAGAGATAAGAGTGCTAACGAGAGCCTAACATTTACGGTAGACACGCTTGTTTGGGTGCTTGCTGTAGCTTAATTATGATTTTGAAAAATAAACTGAACAAGCAGCTAATTGTGTGAGTTTTCTAGATTCAAGTCATTCATATGACATATTGGTTGAGATTCAGCTATAAGCCAAGTATGTGCCAGGTGCTGGGGAAAGAAACAGCTGGACTGTAATGGGATAGACTCGTCTTGGTGGAGATGGGAAGGCTTCATGGACGAGAAGACAACCAAGCTTAGCCTTGAAAAACAGGAGATAATTTTAGGGGATGGAGATGGAAAGAATGAAGTGAAATCTAGTTACAGGGAACAAGTACAAAATCTCAGAGATGTGATTCAGCATAGCATATTTGAGGGACTACAAAGAAAGCAATGATTCTATTTATCAGTTGCTTATTATATGCCAAATTCTGTTATAATTACATTATCAATATTACTCAGTCACCTAACATTGTTTGTGGGGTGAGGTGGAATAATGATAGCTAGTTAGCTAGCTAGATATAGACATAGATAAGTAGTACATGTATATTTGGCCCTTATAACATCCTTACAACCTGAATCAAATAATGTCCATTTTATAGATAATAAAACTATGCATCAGAGAATTGCAAAACCCATCTAGTACGTGTTAAAACTGTTTCTAAAGTCCGTGTTCTTTTTCCTATCCCACATGACTCTTCTATCATACACTGTCAAATCATATTCACAACTCAATCTAAAGACAAAGCAAATTATAGTTACCTCAAAGGCAGTAACTGTCTTATAACCCCTTTGAATTTGCATAGTGTGTAAGATAGGACATGTTTAACGATAATAATACCTTTTTAAAATATATTTTTTCAGTTCCAGGTCAAATACAATGACAGGAAAACTCTAAGCAAACCTTTCAGCTAGAAGTAGTTTTACTAACCCAATGATTCTCTGCCCACTCCAAGATCCATAGCTTTTCTATATATGTAAAATCCAGGAAATAAGGTAAGAAAAGTCTGGCAATATTAAAAAACATACCATTACATATAAAAAGCTAATATCTCAGATTAGATTAAAAAATAATTGGAATAATATATTAGTAATAAATCCAGATACTTCTTGGTATAAAATATCAGACTTATATAGGGACCAATTAATTTCACTTCTGGGAATTTAAGGACCACCCTCCTTTCCCCCACCTGCCAAAACAACAAAAAACCTATTGGCTGTGTATTGTTGAATAGACTCATCCAAGGAGGTGCCTTGTGTGACACACTTATATTTTTGATTAAATGCTCCCATTCTGTTAAAGTCCATGTAATCCAAAAGACTTTTGTCTTATCAAGATGCAAATGAAAGCAGTTCTGGTTTTATTGCACTTTGTTGTTGCTGTTGTTGAGTACTGACAAGATGATTCCAACTCATAGTGACTCTATAGAACAGAGAACTACCCCACGGGGTTTCCTCGGCTGTAATCTTCATGGGAGCAGATGGTCAAGCCTTTCCTCCCGAGGAGACTGTGGTGAGTTCCAGCCATCAACCTTTTGGTTAGCAGCTGAGGGCTGCACTGTGTCACCGGGGCTCCTTTTATTGCACTATAGGGCATTAACTACTTTGGTATCTAACCTAGCAACCCTATTCCAGCATATTTTCTCTAACCCTGCACAACTCCTGTCTCTAATTCTCCTTTGAGTCACCTTTATCCTCCTGCTAGTTTTCTCACCCATTATTATTTGTATGACAGTCATGTTTTTAACTTTTTTGAAAAATACAGTGGCCATAATAAATAGCAACCATTGTTCAGACCAAAAACCTTGGAGTCATTTTATCTTCTCTCTTTCCCTTACATTTCACAATTAACCCATGAGTAAATCCTGTCACCTTTAATTTCAAAACTCACCCCTTTTCTCTATCTGACCTAGATTACTACCAAAACAAAAAACAAACTCAAACCCGTTGCCGTGGAGTTGATCCCAACTCACAGAAACTCTATAGGACAGAGTAGAACCGCCCCATAGGGTTTCCAACGAGCGGCTGGTGGATTCGAACTGCTGAACCTTTAGGTTAGCAGTCAAAGCTCTTGACCACTGCCCCACCAGGGCTCCCTAGGTTACTACAAATGCTGCCTAGTAGCTCTTCCAACATCCCCTCTGATCTCTATCGCAAACCCTCGGCAAAACACTAAACACATGGTCAAGTCAACCTTGCCTTCAAACTTCCAAAGGTTCCAACACACTAGTTCAATACAAAGTCCTTACCCCTGGCCTCTGGCCGACTCTAACCCCATGTCTTTCATCTCTCTCTCTTTCTCTTTCTCTCTTGATCAATGCATTCCACTGTACTGGCTTCCTTACAGTTTTTTCCAACTTTTACGTGGGATTATACATCAGGGTTTTTGTACTTTCTCTTCCTTCCCTCTGTTTTTCCCCCAAGAGATTTTCATGATTCACCCCCGCACTCTTTCATGCCTCTCTTTAAATGCCTCCACCTCAGGAGATTCTCCTGACCATCTTATCTACAATAGCCTCCTTCAAAACACTCATTGCTGGCCATTATTTTATCACATATTTATTTCCTTATTTTCTGCCTCCCCTAGCAGAATGTCATCTGCATGAGAACAAAACTTAGGACCTTGCGTTCATCGCTGTATGTCCAGTTCAATGAACAGTGCCCGAAATGTGGAATTGAATAAATTTTGGTTGAATAAGTGAATGGTTAGTTCAACCAGATGACGGAATATTTTGCAGTCATCAAATATTTTGAAGATGAAATAAAAATATGTATAATATTTTATCATCTTAAGTGAAAACTTACTAAAAATGTGTAAAAACCATATTGCAAGTAGTTTGAATATACTACGTCTAACAAATAAATATAAAAAATGCAAAAGTGAAAGTTGCTGTGTAAGAACAGTAGAACCAGTTGCCATGTGGCTTGTGTTACTATGATGCTGGAAGGTATCCCACTGGTATTTCAGATACCAGCAAGGTCATCATGGTGGACAGGTCTCAGCAGAGCTTCCAGACTAAAACAGATTATCAAGAAAGGCCTGATGATCTACTTTCAAAAATTAGCCAATGAAAACCTTATGAATTAGAACACTGCCTGATTCCCTTTCTTTGGACACATCATCAGGAGGGATTAATTGCTGGAGGAGGACATTGTGCTTGGTGAAGTAGAGGGCCGGTGAGGGTAAGGGAGACTCTCGGTGAAATGGATTGGCACAATAGCTGCAATGATGGACTCAAACATACCAGTGATTCTGAGGATGACACAGAACTAGGCGACATTTTGTTCTGCTGTGCATAACGTTGCCATGAGTTAGAGTCCACTCGACAGCAGCTAACTAAGAATAGAAGTATGGTGATACCCACTCTCGGTTTCTTGATTTTCTTTTATTGTTATGGTAAGTTTCTTTTGTTCTAATACCTTAGAAAATCACTGTATAATACCTTGAAAAGAAGAAAAATATCCACCTCACACTCTGAAGTTTTTTCTGTCCTTCTCTTTCCTTCTACTTCTTTGGTGTTGGATGCCTTGGGCTATCTATGCTTAATTACTAAGACTGCTGTTGGCAAAACTGAAAATCAGTGTAAGTTTTTTTTTTCCATTCTTAAGCCAGTTTTCCTTGATCCTTCCCTAAGATATTTATCCCTGCTCAAATTAAGGACTACATTCTGATAAACTGATGGACACAAAGATACTCAAAATTTAAGTTTTGATGTTTCCCCATGACATTTTCATTTAATGGGAAAACAAAGGACTCAAAACAAAATGAAAGACTAACTTTAAAAGGGCAGAATTCGAGAATTTGGGCTTATTAATTTAAGAGGGAGCCTGATCATCAGGTTATACCTCAAACACTGCGCTGCTACCTACACCCAGGACACAGTTTTCTCTTTAGCCGATAATCAATCACACTGGCTGTGATTGGGATATAAGCATGTAACCTAAATTGCCACGTTAGTCTCAAATTCAGTTGAGAAGGAGCAAGCTGAACCTTTTTTAGTCGCCATGGCAAGCCTCCCAGTTTGTGATCCACATAGAACTTACACTTTAGGCATGCAAGCTTGTCAAAATATTTTATCTTTGATAAGCAATGCTTTCCAGAGAGATGCCTAGTTCAGGCCAGTCAGTGCGGTCTTGAACTGTAGTGTCAGTTCTGGCAAGAACTTTCAAGCCTACTTAGTGTTAACATGAATTGCCATAATGCACTTTGACATTATTTGGGATTTTCCACTAGGTAATCTAACTTCTTTCAAGTCAAAATTGAAGCATCCAAGAATACCTTAGAAATTGAAAAGTTCAAGTGTAATCTTGGTTCTACTTGACTCATAATTAAGTCCTATATATGATGCAATCAGTATTGTAAAATATCTATGGATCAAGTATTTTCAGACCCACATTTTTTATTTTATTTTATTTTTTTGTCTGATCTCCTTAAAAGGTTTTGAGTTTTTTATCCCACTGCATTGAACTTTGCAAATTCTCTTACATTTCCTTTGGAGTGAAGTGGGGTTATGAATAAATGAATACATATTTTCCTTTCTGGTTCTTTTTTATATGCTTTCCTTAAATTCCTACACCCAATAGTTTTGTTTGTTCATTTTTCCCCAAATCCAAGGGGAAAGAGTTTGACTGAATCCTTGTCCTGATCTGTTCTGATTCAAAAGTTACATGTAACTGTTGTTAGTTGCCATCAATTTGATTCCAACTCATGGTGATGCCGTGTGCAGAGTAGAGCTGCTCCGTAGGGCTTTCAAGGCTGTGACCTTTCAGAAGCACATCGCCAGGCTTGTCTTCAAAGGTGTCTCTGGGTGGTTCTTCCTACCAACCTTTCAGCTATCAGCCAAGCATTTAACTTTTTACACCACCCAGAGACAGCTGTGTAAGTAGTTTCTATGATTAATATATTTTTTCTCAGTGAAATACTTGCTGGTTCTTATCCAGGTGACTAGTAGATGAGATAATTGAAAAATGAACTTTACCGGAAAGTTACCCTTTCCATTGAGATCATTTTCTTTTTGGGGGGATGGGTGAGAAGGTTGTGAGTAAAAACAGACCTGGTATTTGGCTGATTTACACACCTTCTTTTCGTCAAAACGTCCATTTTACCCCCTGAATAGACATAGCCTAAAAGCAGTCAAAATAGGACACCTCTTTAGTGTTCTAGGATCCAGCTCCACCTGCACAAAGACAAATCTTATAGCCTAAAGTCGTTTCCCTCTCTATGAATAAGTAACTCTAATATATAATGAATATTTCTTAGTTTCATTAAAATCAACAAGATGGAACTGGTCTTTACTTAGGGGATGAGGATGCTTCTAATTTCTATATTCAACCTCTGAGTAAATAAAAACTGCCCCCATTCAACTGCCACCCTGACTCCTCTCCCTAGGGTAACTCAAGTCCCATTCATTTCCCTTTCCAATTCTTCTCAATCTAGGATGGTCAGTTTCTATGCATGAATGTGTGTTTGACAGGATGGGGGAAGAAAAGAGTACTGATAAACTGCAGAAGAACAATTCCATGCCTACCTATTTTTTTTTTTGGTTGGTATTACATCTTATTTTGTTGAAATATACGGAATTAGATGTTGAGATTTAGGACTAGTTTTATTGCCCCATCTGGCCTTAATTCTGCATATACAGTCATGCATCACAAATTGGTCTACAATTTCGGTTTATGTTACTCTCTTTCTAATTGATTTGAAAATGAAATTTTACTCTGCACTCAATGAAGCAGTTGGCTAAGAACAGACTTTACATTATTTTTAAACGAAACAGATAAAGTTTTGTCTTTAAGATATGTCCAATATGAAAGAAGACTGTCTTTGGAAACAATGAATCATAACTTTCTACATGTCTCCACCACAGGGCTTTCTCTAGATCAGTTTTTCCTTTTCATTTATTATTAAACTTAGCAGTATTAATATTTATTAAACACCTATGGGGTGCCAGTAACAATTCAGAGCACATAAAAGAGGTGGTCCCTAATGTCAAAAATCTTAAAAAGCTGTTATATGCCATTGTGCCTATTCACATGCTGGCCAGAAAGGAAATGTTTTTGTCATCACCTGTCAGAGCTGTTGCTTTTTTTTTTTTTTGTTCTTTTGTCAGGAAGTACCCATCCTACAAGTGTAATTCTAGTTAAATGCTACAAAATCTGTAGTAAATGATTTTCAGGGTGCGTATCTACATCCCAACAGTCATTTTTAGAAATGAAATTAAATAAAAGAAAGAAAAAAAGTGAAAGCTAGATAACAATAGCTAGAAAGGAATGCATCACAAGGATTGGTGGGACAGAGCCTTCCTGCTATGGAAATGACACACGTGGGTAGGATCTAATTAGAGTATGCAGAATCGTAAGTGCAGATAATGTAGGTTACTTTTCTCGTTCAGCACAAAGAGCCTTTAATGAAAGTTAAAGGAAAATAAATTCAGCACAGACATAAGGAAGCACTTTTTCACTCTGCAAGTAATACAAGTTTGGAATGGCCTTCTGGGCAGAGTTTTTTAGGTGAAGGACACTGGGGTTATTTAACAATTGGATACGTTGCTTAAATAAATTCTAATCTGCTAAATAGTTTTTTTCAGATTTCTGATGTTGTTCTGAGTGTATAGTCAAACAATCATTTTTAGACACTAATTAGAACCAAACCTACACAAATGATGTTCACAAGAAAGCATATGGGGCAGATGGCAGGAAAAAGAGGGAACTCTAAATGCATGCCTGAATTCAAATCTATGTTCTTTGAATCTCATTTATTAGGACGAAAACACACTAATTCATTAATTTTAAGTATAGAGGAAGAATTTCAACTGTATTGACTTTTTATCATTCCTTCTACGGCTTTAATATACTTTTTAGATCTCGGTAATTTGGTAATTGTATCAAGATATATGTATACAGATACATATATATAGCTATATACAAACAATTCTATATATAACATCCAAATTCTCAACACCAACAACAAACAATTAAAATACCTGTGGAAAAATGATTAATAAAATAACAGAGTTGGAAAAGTCGCCAAAGGTCATATTTGCTCTGCAGTCTCCTCCTTTTTTCACACACGAATTGCATTACACACTTGAAGTGGTGCTTACTTTTTGTTTGGGAAAAAAAAAAAAAGGAAAAATTGCCATTCCTCCATATTTTTGCATTTACAAGTGCTCGCTATATGTAACAGCATGTAATGTTTACTCAAAATGTCATATATGGCCTGTCTTAGTTTCATGTACTTCTGGAAATTTCCTCGAAGTCTCGGTAGCAAAGCTTTTATTCATTCATTTTTCTTTTTGTTTTTTCCACGGATGCTTAATGAACACTACTGGGCTAGGGATATAAAGATGATCAGAGTGCCATAATTGACCTTTAGGAGTTTAGAATCTAGTTGTCAAGCTACACAAGTGAGACAGCATAAAGAGAGAAACAATAATGGTAATAGTATAGCAAGATAGCGTAGCATAGTGAATCTGTAAAAGAGATCTGTACATGCTGTCATGGGAGCCCCAAGGAGGCACATATAAATGACCCTGGGAATCCAGAAAAGAATTCATAGCATAGAAAATGCTTATGCTGAGTCTTAAGGGACAAGTAGCAATGAACTGATCAGAGAGTGTAGCCAAGGACATTTGAAGTAGAAGGCACGCCATGTAAAAGAAACTCCATGGTGTATTTGGCAAACCTTTAGTCATTCAGAACATAAGGTGCAAAGAATCTGCATAGGATAGTGGAGGGAGATTGGGCTAGAGTAATATACAATCTAGCAATGAAGGGCATGAACTCCATACTTATACCCGCTGCTGTCGAGTCAATTCTGACTTACAGCGACATTATAGAACAGAGTAGAACTGCCCCATAGGGTTTCCAAGGGGCGGCTGGTGGATTCAAACTGCTGACCTTGTGGTTAGCAGTCAAGCTCTTTAACCACTGCACCACTAGGGCTCCTCTGTACTCACATATGGGCCTTTATCTTGGAGCTGTGGGAAGTCACTGAAGGA
>NW_004443971.1:17452989-17454539 GCF_000243295.1 Trichechus manatus latirostris | reverse complement strand
GCTCCTTAAAAGGGGCAAGTTTTACCAAGTTTATACTTGAAGATTAAAGGATGTTCACCAAGTTCAGCAGTTTTATCTTTTTCATATTTCTGTGGAACGATGACTGTCTAGATGAAGTTTAAGACTTCAAAAATGCCATCCCTAGAACAGCATTGAAACCCCTATGTTCCCTCTGATCTATTTATAGATTCACTCATTCTACAAATCTTTACTGAGCACTCCTGTGCCAGGCATTTTGTCAGAGCTAGAGATACAACAATGACAAAAACCCCAAACTGCCTCAGGCCACAAGTAGTTTACATTCTAGGGTAAGGGCATAAAGAAAATGTAGATTTTTAGGAGAGGGCAGCTTATTCAGAGGGAGAAGATTGTCAGAGAGGTCTTTCTAACAGGATGAGTTTCAAACAGAGACCTGAATGAAGTGAGAGGGAGCAGCATGTGAATGTTTAGAACTGGAGTGTTCCAGGCTGAGGCCACAGCAAGGGCACCAGCCCCTAGTGGAGCCTTCTTGCTGTGTTTGATGAACAACAAGGAAGCCAGCAGGACAGAATTCAGTGATCAGTGGGCAGGTGGTATGATATGGTGGCCAGAAGTCAAATCATGTAGGTCTTTAGGCGATGTGGGGGACTTTGGACTCACCAACCAGATGAAATGTCATTGGAAGGCGAAGAGCAGGAGGTGACCTAATTTTATTGATGTATTTAAAAGGTCACTCTGGCTGCTGAGTGCCAAATAGACTGCAGTTAGCCAAGAACAGGATCTCACAACTCTTGCCTGGCAGTCCAGACGAGAAATAAAATGCCCTGGACTTGGGTGGTAGCAGGTGCAATTAACAAGAAGTGATTGGGTCCAGGATATATTTTGAAGTTAGAAGTGACTAGCTAGCTAATGCACTGGGTATGAAGTGTGAGAGAAAGAGCCAAGAAAAATATGAAAATGGTTTATTATTTAATTTTTTTTAAATGATACAACTATATTGGAGCCTAGGCAAGAGGAGGTGAGTGATAGTATAACCTAAATCATTATCTACCATAGCAGACATAAATAATGACTAGTAGCAATAAATCAAAGAAGGACAGGGTAAGCATGCTTTACTAATATGGAAATAACTTCTAGAAGAAACAGCTAAAAAAATTAAAATATTTGGCTCTGACAAGTGGGAGTGGGTGGTTTGGAGATGGAGTAGGGAATAGATATTGTAAAGTTTTTCCTTATAAGTCTTTTATACTAACTGATTTTAGACAATCATGTGGATGTATTAATTACTAAAATAAAAATATATATAATTACTATAACATATAATGTATTTATATAAAATAAATAAATGATCAAGGAAGGTAGCAGGTATACACCAGATATTTTAGGAAGTTTGATAGGAATAAGAAGCTTGATGGGATGGTGTCATGGATTGAATTGTGTCCCCCAGACAATAATGTCAACTTGGCTAGGTCATGATTCCCAGTACTGTATGATTGTCTACCATTTTGTCATTTGATGTGATTTCCCTATGTATTGTAAATTGTATCACTATGTTAATGAGATAGATTAGC
>NW_004443971.1:17446860-17451353 GCF_000243295.1 Trichechus manatus latirostris | reverse complement strand
TGTATATTCTCAACAACAACAAAATAAATAAAATTTAAAAAAACTTAAGGATAACTTTTAAAATATATATATATGTGCATGTCTATGAAAAGTATACATTTCTGATAGATGCCACATGATGCTTTCCCGTCTCAGTAAGTGGGCTCATGGGCTCCATGTGAGCTAATGGTCACATCGTCCCCACCCATCATTGTTTACCAAACCTCATGGCTCTCGGAGTCCCAAGGATGTCCTGCTGTGCTCAGCATTTGGCTCCATCAGTCCTGTAAAACTGTCTGCACTCATTATCTTATTAGCTGTGTCATATGAACGT
The DNA here is from genome assembly GCF_000243295.1 of Trichechus manatus latirostris. Taxonomy (NCBI): domain Eukaryota; kingdom Metazoa; phylum Chordata; class Mammalia; order Sirenia; family Trichechidae; genus Trichechus; species Trichechus manatus. The sequence continues at coordinate 17,451,040 of NW_004443971.1, read as the reverse complement.
CCTTTTAAGTAAAAGAAGAGAATTATTTGCATTTAACTAATTGCACATTATTCAAGTGCTCATTAGAGCTTGCTTAGCTGAACATTTACAGGTGCTAATTGACCTCAAAGGAAGCTCTGAAATTTATTCTTTAAATCCAGGATTTGTGCAGTTTCTTTGATGTTTGCCTTTGGTTTATTATATGATTAACTATGTGTGTTATTCTAGTATATTAACTAAATAACTGCTGTAGTTGATTAAATGGGTAAAAGAAAATGTGTTGGTGAATCTGGACCAAAGAATCTGATCTAAGCAATCAAGGTAAAGGAACAATTGGAATAGAGTAGAAGAGAATGTTGAGAAAGACTGAAAGGGCCGAACTGCATTGTCAGTGGGAAAGAAAGCAGGCTAGGAAGTCAGGCAGTACATTGTGCAAGATAGACGTTAGTAATATTTGTGTGGATTGTGGATTGTTTAGAGTATGATAAAATTTTATCTATACATAAAATTTGTATATAGGCTCACAATGAGAAGTTAGGAACACCTTATCTAGAACACAGCTATGAACCATGAATTTTAAAGATAAGCACAGGCCAAAGTATTTGCAAAATATATTGTTGTTAGTTGCCATCAAGTCAACTCCAACTCACGGCGACCTCACGTGCAACAGAATGAATCTTCGTCCGGTCCTGCGTCATCCACACGTTCGCCTGCATGTTCAAGTCCATTCTTGTGGCGATTGTACCAATCCATCTTACCAAAGTTCTCCCTCATCCTCGCTGGCCTTCTACTTCACCAAACATGATGCCCTCCTCTAGCAATTGATTTCTCCTGATGATGTGTCCAAAGGAAGCAAGTTGGACAATGTTCTGTTGTGATCCATAAGATGTTCATTGGTTGATTTTCAGAACTAGATCACCAGGCCTTTCTTCCTAGTCCGTCTGAGTCTGGAAGCTCTGCTGAAACTTGTCCAGCATGGGTGAGCCTACTGGTATTTGAAATACCAGTACCATGGTTTTTTAGTATCACAGTAACATACAAGCCACCATAGTATGACAAACTAATAGACGGGTGGTGGTCTACAAAATATAATAGTGACTTAAAGGGCATAGTCAAGGATGCAGAGATTAAGTTGTGATTTTTTTAAATGTGTTGATGTACATTCCATTAATTCTAAGGGTAAATGATGGTGAAAAATACAGTCTCACTCCCTTAAAAAAAAAAAAAAAAAAAAAACAAGAAAAGAAACCTGAATATGATGCTTCTGGACAAGTGCCTACAGGCTAGACAAGTTTTCCACTATTTCCAGAAATTGAACAAGTTATTTGAAAAGCTCTGCCAAACCCAATTCCCATTTGCTTCATTTTCTCCCTGCTGCGCAGAAGTTCCCTGAGGTAGTAAGAGTCCTCTGGAAAAGCAAGCTTAGCAGAAAGACTTCATATAGGTATTCATGGTCAGCTTGAACAATTTGGAACTGCTCCTGGTGACAGACTAAAGAATTCTCATAACTAGTTGTTATTTTCCTAATGTTTCCACCTTTAGATAAGCGTCAGTATAATCCTAGAATCACCTATTTTCTTGGTTCATGAATGTTGTTGTTGGGTGCCGTCGAGTCGTTTTTGACTCATAGTGACCCTATGTGACAGAGTAGAACCGTCCCATAGGGTGTTCTAGGCTGTAAGCCACTGGGTGGGTTCGAACCTCCAACCTTTCATTTAGCAGCTGAGCACTTAAGCGTTTATGCCACCAGGGTTCCTAGCTAATGAATAACTAAAACCAAACCCTTTGCCATCAAGTCAATTCTGGCTCATGGTAACCCCGTAGTACAGAATAGAACAGCCCATGGGGTTTCCAAGGCTGTAAATCTTTACAGAAGCAGACTGCTGCATGCTTCTCCTGCAGAGCAGCTGGTGGGTTTGAACTGCTGAGTTTTGGTTAGCAGCTGAGTGCTTAACCACTGCACTACCAGGACTCCTTGGTTAATGAATAAGCAGATGTAAATGGATAATGACAAAGAGATGATAATCATTCATTTAAGTGACTACTAAAACTTTAAAAGCCTTTTAACTGTCCTGAAAACTGAGTATTTAATCTCCTTTTTCTTAGTTACCTAACATTTTCTCTGTAAAGTCTAGGAAAAATAATATACAAATTGTAAAGTCACTCTTTAGTCAATGCGTGCGCGTCTTATAAGAATATCACACGTTGACTTTTACAGTAAACTGTAGTACGCTGAGGTATAGGCAGTCTGTTCAGAAAGCTGGTTGTCAAGGAAACTGCACCTTGGTCCAATAAAAAACCAAAGGGATCTTCCAACAGCATCTTGAGGAGGAAATATTTAAGCCTTAACTCACCCCCTGCATGTTTTCCATTGATTTATGGATGCTGATATTAGTGTCTTTATTAATGTTACTTCATCAATCAGTAAAACATGTTTTTCTCTACTTAATCATAAACGGCAGACAAAACTGGTGTGACTACAGGTATGAATACTCCCTTGACATCACATTGGTTTTCTCAGAGCATCCTTAGTATATGTTAGAAAAGGGTTACAAGAATTAAACAGAAAAAAAAATCTAAATCTCTTTTATCTTACAGAGCAAACATTGTGACTATTTGATTATCTAACTACCAAAATATGCTGTTACCCTACCCTCGTTTCTTCTTGATTAGTTCCCATAGTTCTGACATGTACGGAGACTAGATAATGGAAGCAGCATGGACTGGAGCAACTCTGAGGTGAACTTGAATTCCAGTTCCTGAGACCATCTTTAATAGCTATCCCTCAGTGTGTTTAAGCCTCTCTTTTCTCATCGGCAAAATAATGCCTATTTCATCCAGGTAATTTCAGGAATCAGGTATAATGAGAGTCTAATGGGAAAGCATTTCATAAATCATAGAAGACAGAAGACAAACATGATGGGAAGTGAGCGAAAGGCAGTTGGGCATGGTGGTTAAGAGGGTGCATACAGGAGCCAGACAAACCTGCATTAAAACCCTGGGCCATTCACTTCTTGACTGTGCAGCCTTAGGCAATTTTTTCCTCTAGGCCTCAACTATCTCATCTGTAAAGTGGACATAATAAGATGAGGAGTATTGTGAGGCTTTGAAGAGATAACCTATCTGAAGTAATTAGCAGCGTAGTGGCACAGTGGTTAAGCACTCGGCTGCTAACCTAAAAGGTGAGCAGATCAAGCCCACCAGTTGCTCCATGGGCAGAAAACCCTATGGATAGAAAGATGTGGCATTCTGCTTCCATAAAGACTTACAGCCTTGGAAACCCTATGGGACAGCTCTACTCTGTCTTGTAGGGTCGCTGTGAGTTGGAACCCACTCATCAGCATGTAACAACCACAACACAATAGGGCCACTATGAGCTGGAATAGACTAGATGGCAACAGGTTGGGTTTTATACTATTTATTGGAGCCCCTGGGTAGTGCAAACCATTAATGAGCTTGGCAGCGAACTGAAAGGTTGTAGGTTTGAGTCTACACAGAGGCATCTTGGAAGAGAGGCCTGGTGATCTACTTCCAAAAAAATCAGCCACTGGAAACCCTATGGAGCACAGTTCTACTCTGACACACATGGGGTCATCATGAGTTGGAATTTACTGCAGGTCAACTGGTTATACTATCTATTACTATCACGAAACCCAAGTCCAAAGAAGGGAAATTGCTTTGTGATGCTGGAAAGAGCAACGTGCATCGCTTGAGTAGCAATGAGAAGTGAGACAGTTCATTTTGAGAGAAGTCACTGAGAAAAATTTAAATTTAAATAATAAAAGTCATAAAAAATGAAAGTTCTTCAGATAGCAGCTACAGCCTTGAAGGAAAGAGTAGTTTTTCCATGTTATTTGGTGATAAGGAAAAGATTCTTTAGCTTGCTCTTCATAACAACTGCAACTTGGTAGTATTGTGAATAGTTATATACAATATTAAAAGATAATTTGTATATTATTCTTCTGTCCATATTTCCCTGCCATTGCCCAATTTCCAGTCCTCATCACTTATTTGCAGCATTATTACATCATCTTCCTTGCTGTTATTTCCGCTCAAATCAATCCTGCACTGGTGATATTAGGGGACCTTAAAAAAACACCTAGTTAATTAGTACTCTACCAGTTATCAGGCGACTCCAAGTCACCTCCCTACCACGTCACTGACTTCCTCTAAGTTGTTTTGCAGACTCTCTGGAGAAATT
>NW_004443971.1:17436784-17445936 GCF_000243295.1 Trichechus manatus latirostris | reverse complement strand
TGTGACACCTGACCGGTGCATTCAAACAGCCAACCTTCCTGTTAGTAGTTGAGTGCAGACCATTTGCACCACCCAGGGATCGCAGTTACATCTAGACCTCCCTGTATAATCTTGTTTTCTGCTTTCATTCCGATAAGGAGCCCTTTCTTCATCCAAGTAGTCTCCCCCGCCATTAGCATTTCTTGGCACTCTTATGCCTTTTCCCCGTTCCTTCAAATACCACCCACTCTTCAAAAACCTTGCTCAAGTTCTACCTCCTTATTAAATGTTCCCCTGGCCATTTCAGTTGCCTTGTGCTCTCTCTGTCCTCTGATTTCTCATACACCAGTTGTCTCCCTTTCATTTAGCACTTGATCATATATTTTCTTTTTAGTTTATTTTTGTTTTTGCCCAACCTCTGCAACTAGATACCAGAAATATTTCTTAAAATAAAAAAAGAAAACATAAATGAACAAACAAAAAAACCTACCTGCTAGCACATAATACATATTCAAAATATGTTTGTGGATATACTTAAGCTTTAGAAAGCATAGTCTTTCCATTGTTTACATTCCGTCTGTATTACATTTTCAGATAAATAGAATTCTCTCTCCACTCACACTAAATTAACTCAAGCATTCTAAATACGTATCTGAACAACAGACAGTATGCTTTCAGACTCAGCTGTCAACTCTGATTTTTGAGTAGCTAATTGAGTGAATGATCTGACATTTCTAAAATGTTGGTACATATCCTACTTTCTTTAGCACAAGGAGAGGTCTGTTGACCTAACATTCCCAGCTGTGAAATTCCCCTCTTTACCTTATAGCTCAAGTTTTCCTTGAATGAAATGCAATCTCCCACACATTTAACCTGAGACTAAAATAGCAACATACTAGAAGGAGGGCAAGGAGACAGTTTTTACTGATGAGTTCAAAAGGGAAACTTATGATCTTTTGTAGAAAACATGGTTTACAGTAAAATCATAGAAAGTCTTAGTTCCTAAGATAGATCTTGATGATCAGTATCTTTTTCTATGTTTTTACATATAAAGCAGTTGCAATCATGATCTTAAATAATATTTCAGTTCTCGGCTTTTGTTACTTCTATTAGGTGTTATCAGTCTTGGAGTAAGTACAACCAGAATGCTCCTTAGAAACGAGGATGACCAGATTTTGTCTCACTTACTTTGGGTATGGCATCAGGAGGGACCAATTACTAGAGAAGGACATCATGTTTGGTAGAGTAGTGGGTCAGCAAAAAAGAGGGAGACCCTCAATGAGATGTACTGACACAGTGGCTGCAACTGTGGGCTCAAATACAGCAACAATTGTGAGGCTGGTGCACGACCAAGCCACATTTTGTTCTGTTATACGGTTATACATAAGGTCTCCATGAGTCAGGGCTAACAACAACAACACATTAGGTGAATCCTAGAGAGAATCTAGAGAGATTTACTTGCACCTTATAGAAAATTAGATTTATAATCAACATTTATTCAGTTACTGAACTGTTCTCTGTGATTTCTGGCACGAGATAATATATAGACCTTCAAAGAGTTATCAGTCTAAAATGGGCACAGGTTAAATGAGATTAAGCAATATGATGGCTTAAAGAGAAAAATAAATTTGTGTGGACACAACTCTCCTAACATTCATCCCACCTAAAATCTGCATACTAGCTATTCATAAACCAAAAAAACAAACCCATTGCCATCACATCAATTTTGACTATAATGACCCTATACGGCAGGGTAGAACTGCCCTACCTGGTTTCCAAGGAGTGGCTGGTGGATTTCAACTGCCGACCTGTTGGTTAGCAGCCAAGCTCTTAATCACTGACTATTTAGAGGCACTTTTTTTTAAATTTTTATTCCATTTAGATTCTCATAATGACCTTGTGAGGTAAGCCTTGGCTATATCTTCATCCTCCCCCATCCCAGTTGTTTTAAGCAGCTGAGCAAAATTGTGATGCAGAGAGGTTAGGTGATGTTTCCAGAATCATAGTGTTATTGAGTAGTTAAGGCGGGGCTCTAGGTCTTGAACGGTGAACGATGCTCTTTCCATGACTGAAGTGCTTCTCGAGACAACCCTACACAATTAGACTGAAAAATGTTACACTTTATCCTCTTAAGATAGCCCCTGCCTCCACCACTGTCTTTCCCTCCAAGAATTTACTGTTTACAGGAGGCCTGGTTTATACAGGATTCCCTCAGTGGCGCAGACAGTTAAGCGGTTGAAAGGTTGGCAGTTCAAACCCACCCAGAGGCACCTCAGAAGAAGGGCCTGGTGATCAACTTCCGAAAAGTCACAGCCTTGAAAACCCTGTAGAGGAGTTCTACTCTGCACACATGAGTCAGAGTCGACTTGACAACAGCTGGTGTGGTGTGTGGGTTTGTTTGTTTTTTTTTTTTTTTGGTTTATATACAAAGGAAGCAGGAAGAGAAATAAGCACCTTCATAGGAATTCAAGAAAATGCTAGACATTTCTAGAAGTTTCATGCAACAAAGTTATGACTCTAGAGCAGAAAGGATAGCAATAAGAGAGGGAAGAACTTTCACATTGATGAGAAGAGAAGAGTCTTCCTACTACAGCCCCCAGACAGAGAAGATCCTTCATTTCTTCCTCGACTGCCCTGTTTTATGCTGACAGAGCAGCAGCAAAAAAAGGCTGCTGGGTGACAACAGTGTCTAAATAAAGAAACTTTTCATTCATAAGAGAGGTAGGACATTTGAAGGGTATTTAGCCTTCAAGGACTTTATAAAACTAAGTCAACCATTGAAAGGTTTATGGGGATGTTTTTAAGTAGCACCAAGAATGAGGTTGCTGGCTTTTACTTCTGGTTGGAATTGATTTTCACTGCTGGTGAAATTTAGAAGCTCATCGTTTTAAAAAATTGATACTCCTAAGAAATTCCTCTGAAACAGAATGGGACTTGCCAAATCAGCATAACCGTGGGAAGGTAGTATTTTAAGGAAGGATATGTACTCTCTTTTCCAGATGACTAAATCCTTGAACCCCTATGCTCTCTGCAGTGGAGGCTCAGTTGTGGCCAATGTAAGCAAATGCTCCCCAGCTAACATTATATAGTGAGCGCTTCCATGGCCCAGGCCCTGCTCTAATGCAAGTCCTCCTTGGGTATTAGTTCATTTATTTTCACCAGGTAACATGAGCTTAACTACTCAGTGGCAGAGCCAGAGTTGAAATCTAAGCAGTTTTTCTCCAAAGACCATGCTCTCTAACCCTGACCCATCAGCTCTATCTTTTTATTATGATTATTATTGTACTAAAAATATATACAGAACTACATCTGCCAATTCAACAGTTTTTACATGTAGAATTCAGTGATGCTGATTACACTAGTCACGTTGTATAACCATCGCCAGTATTCCACTGCCAAATTTTCCATCACCATTACCATAAACAATGACTCTCCATTTCCCCCCTCTCTCTTACCCCTGGTAACCACTAATAAACTTTGGTCTGGATGCATTTGCCTATTCTAGATACTTCATACATGTGGGATCATGCAATATTTGTTCCTTTGTGATTGATTCACTCAGCATAATGTTTTCAAGGTTCATTCATGTTGTAGCATGTATCAGAACTCATCAGCCCTGCTTTTACAGCACTCCTTTCTCTCTCTGAAAGTTGTAAGTCAAGATCGTAGGCGACTGAGGGAAATGGGGGAAGAAAATAGAAGACCTAGCCAGTGGTAACAATCTCTCATCGATGATTTCTGCCTAGTTCACTGTACACATTAAAGACTGAGGAAAGAGCGAGGAATCAAACTGATGACCTGGAAACCCAGGTCTGATTAGGAAATGTCAAGTCAGTAGGACTGGCTGAAGGCATGCAGATGATGAAAGCAAATAGGATGCTCCCCCATCTCTTTTTCTTTTTTTTTTCTTTTTAATTTTATGAAATGAAAGGAAGAGAAAGAGGATGATTTTCAATTTTCTGTAACTAAGCCACACTTTGTTGTTTCCAGCAAGGCCAATTCACTCAGAGGCTCTCCACTGAACATGCCAAACCTGCAGTTCTTATAAAAAGGAAATAAATAGCAAGAGACTCTGAGACGGCCGTGTATATTTGGCAAAGATATTTGCCACACAAGTACATCAGAGTCACTAATTCATATTTCACTCTGCTATGAACCTGAAAATTCTCACTAAAAATGGCATTTCTTAAAGTGCCACCAGGATATATTGACTGTTAAAGTGGCACATCCTGATTGTCTCCTGAAGCCCAGGAAAAGTATTTATTATGCTGTTACATTATATTCTTTTTTTTTTTCTTTTATGGTATAATGAAAATACATTTGTCTGCAGTAGCAGCCTTGATTCTCCCTCATTATGTTTGTTCATATAATCACTAATGTGCCAAATTTAATAGTTTGCTAGTCATTACAGATGTGTAGCCTGAATTTAAGTTGGAATAGGGATAAATTGGTTATATTTGCTTCACGAAAATGAGTAGCTATGTGTGCAAATTTCAAGAAAGATTTTGTGATGCTTATATGCTTTTGCAGTTTGATGTGAGACCTTGTTATTTCCAGTATAATATGATTTAAAATAATAAAAATAACTAACTTTTATTGTGTGTTCACCATGTGTCAGACACTTATAAGTGCTATATGTGTATCAACACATGTAATCTTCACAATAACCCCGTACAACTGATACCATTACTATTACCATTTTACAGGCACAAACTGTAAGTTACCCAGTGAGTAAGTGGCACACCTAGGATTCGAACACAGGCAGTCTGGCTGTAAAGTGGAGTTTCTCAGTTTCAGCACTATTGACAATTTGGATCATATAATTATTGTGGGGAGTTTCCTGTGCAATGTCAGATGCTGAGCAGCATTCCTGGTCTCTCTACTCACTACAAGCCAGTAGCACCTACTCCAAGTAGTGACAATCAAAAATGCGTCCAGACATTGCCCATTATCCCCTAGGGGATAAAATGGCCGTGGGCTGAGAACCATAGTTCTAGTGCATGCATTCTCAGTGGAGGCAATATCGCCCCCAAGAGGGCAAAATTTAGTTCTGGTGGGAGGCCCAAAAACAATCTTACTATTTTAGGTATAAAGAACAGATAAACATATAGTACAGAAAGAGATATACACTATATCTGTAGTATAAAAATTTCATAGGTGGATTAGTAAAAAAAAAAAAAAAAAAGTCTAAAAATATTCCTTACCAGTTGCTATTGAGCCTATTCTGGCTCATGGAGGCCCCATGTGTGTCCGAGTAGAACTGTGCTCCTTAGGGTTTTCAATGGCTGATTTTTTAAAAGTAGATCATGAGGTCTTTCTTCTGAGACACCTCTGGGTGGACTTGAACCTCCAATCTTTAGGTTAGCAGCCAAGTATGTTAGCTGTTTGCACCATTAGGAGGGAAATAATGGAAAAATGTTGAGAAACTTTGGGCTAGATCTTGGGCTCATAATCTCTGGGCTGTACTGCACAGTAACGGTCCAGATGCGCAGGTCTGAACTCTGGGATGGACGCTTACTTGAAAGACCTCTAAAAATGACCAAGTGGGTACTCTCTCTGACTTTCTTCTAGAACAAGTCCCTTACCTTCACCTTCCCGAAGGTTTATCATCGTTGCCTTAGCCCTGTGAATTGAAAAATTTGGTACTTTGAGGTTCAGGTTCAACAAAACACCTCAGACTATTTTTCAAACATTTTCATCCCAGCAAAAACTGTATTTGCCAAGAACAATTTTTCTTAAACTTCTTAATCCTGGGTGTAATTCAAAGGAAATTTATCCATATGGTTCTCATTCATTTACTCTTAATTCATCAAGATGGTGTTTTGTAAAAGCCAGTTGACAACCAAGGAATCATACACATGTTTTTTTAAACTTGAATCAGGAAGTTGGGCTTTGCTTGTGCTGAAGAGAATTCAAACCCCTTTAAATTTTTCTATACTTGGCTAAAATTAATTTTCCCTCTTTACTGATCATTAATTTAGAGCCTACTTTTTTGATGTAAAATGTTTTATGTTAGAAGAAGCAAGAGAGTGGTGGGGAAAATGAAATACTGAGAGAGGGACTGTTTAAAATGGCACATAAGAACAAGGATGTGGCCAGAAAGTTGTTTATGTTTGCAGAATACATTGTTTCTGCAATCGGACTTGCCACAGGCTGTACTTAGTAGCATAAGAATTACGTGCATCTTTTAGAAGGTGGAGTTGCGATTGCCAAATATTTCTTTTTGGATAAATACTGTATATTTAGGTAACTTGCTAGAAGTCCCTACCACTTCCCCCAGTCCCTTGGTATGGACTGAATTGTGTCCATACCCCACCCCCCAAAAAATATGTGTTGGAATCATAATCCCTATACTTGTGGATTTAATCCCATTTGGAAATCGGATTTTGTTATGTTAATGAGATTATACCAGTGTAGGATGTGTCCCAGACGTAATCACTTCTGAGTCATAAAAAGAGCAGATTCAGGGGAAAGACAGACACCATCTGACAATGATGGAGGCAGATGATCTATAAGCCCAGGAACAGCAAGGATTGCCAGCCAACAAAACCAAAAACTAAACCCATTTCCATCGAGTTGATTCTGACTCATAGTGACCCTATAGGACAGAGTAGATTGCCCCATAGACTGTAATCTTTATGGAAGCAGACTGCCACATCTTTTTGCTACAGAGCAACTGGTGGGTTCAAATCATGGACCTTTTGGTTAGCAGCAGAGCTCTTAACCACTTCGCCACCAGAGCTTCCTTGCCAGCCATGAGAAGCTGAAGTAGACAAGGAAGGATCTCCCCCTATAGCCATGCCCTGAATTCAGATTTCTAGCCTCCTGAAATGTGTGAAAATAAATTTCTGTTCTTTAAAGCCACTGATGTGGCTTTACTACAGCAGAACTATTTTGGATATGTTATCGGGAGGGACCAATCCCTGGAGAAGGACATCATGCTTGGTAAAGTAGAAGATCAGCAAAAAAGAGGAAGACCCTTAATGAGATGGACTGACACAGCGGCTGCAACAATGGGCTCAAGCATAACAACGATCATGAGGATGGCGCAGAACCGGGCAGTATTGTTCTGTTGTACATAGGGTAGCTATGAGTTGGAACTGACTCAACGGAACCTAACAACAACAACAGGACTGGGAAACTAAGACACCCCTCAACAACTTTCTAGCTTTGCAGCACCCTTTCTTCTCTTTGAACATAGTCACACCGTCATCACTGGTAATAAACAGCAGGCTTCATTAAGGGCTAGAAAAAGTTGCATGAAAGAAACAGAATGAAAATCAACATCTTTAAAAAGTGTTTTATATATTACATGGAGTGAAATGTTCAACATTCTGACTCTAAATATATTTTAAACATTTAGACATGTCATTAAAAAAAAATCAAATGGTTTGGAAAAAGTCTTTCAAAACTCCCAATAAATTAGCTCTCAATAATCCTTTTATAAAGAGAGATGCACTGTTTCTACAAGGTAGAAGATAATGAGATAATTTTTCCTTTAGTATTTCCATCACTAATCTAACTTCTGTGTGTTAGACAAATGCAGTAACAATAAGCAAAAACAATAAATTCATAGGAAAAAATGATAATACACGGAAGATATTTTAATGCAATCAAAAGATGTAGAATTATGCCAACAAAAGATTGATTTGGAGATTTCTCCAAATCATTTGGTCTCTCGCATATTTCTAAGCCAAGAAATAGGTACTGGGCTCCATTCCAAATCTACATCTTTATGAGAAGGGCCCAGGAATCTGCATTTTATAAGCTCCCCAACCAATGTTCGTGTATGGTAGTGTTTGAGAACCACTGATTTAGATAACGGTGATAACTGATTATTGAGCTAACACCTGGAATTAGATTATCAAATCAGAATTACATGAGGGAGAGTTCCTACCCAGTATCAAGTTTTACTAAATAATGACAAGGATATAGGCACCCACAAGGCTCAGATAAAGCAGAGAAGACTAGGACATTGAGGGCAACTCCCCAGGTCCTTCCCTTCCTCTGACCTGGAATAAATGCGGTCTCTAAGTGAGGTCCATGGGATTCCTCATATAGTAGGAGCATTTCAACTATGACATATCTTTATGATACCAAGGAGAGTTGTAGAAACTACATGACATTCTCTAAGAGCCATATCTCACAGATCCTGGGTTCTAATTACTCTTGGTAATCCTTAGCCAGGATTGACTTCTAAGGACGTTGTACTGACAAGATCTCTTTCTTGTAGCAAAGATTCTTACTCTATTCACCTCGGGTCCAGTTAAAATGAATATGTATCAGTTTCCTAGGACTGCTGTAACAAAGTTTCACAAACTGAGTAGTACAGAACAAAAGTTTATTATCTTACAGTTCTGGAGGCTTGGAGTCTGAAATAGGCGTTGGTCATGTTGATTCCTTCTGTCTCTGAGGAAAAATCTATCCCATGTGTCTGTCCTAGCTTCTGGTGATAGTCAGCAATCCTTGCCATTCCTCGGTTTATAGATCACTCCAATCTCTGTCTCTGTCTTTACATATCCATCTCCCCTCTGTGTATCTCCCTGTGTCCCTTCTCCTCTTTTATAAGGACACCACTCATATTGGATTAGGACCCACCCTTCTCATGCATAATCTCTTGTTAACTGATAACATCTTCAAAGATCCTATTTCCAAACAGGATCACATTCACAGGTATCAGAGGTTAGGACTTCAACATATCTTTTTGGAGGACATAATTCAATCTAAAACAGAAGACCTGCCTCTTTTATTTTCCCCAGTGGTGTCTTCTGGTAAAAGGAGTGGGTAGATCACAGGTCAGCTGCTTTTATTCCCTCCTCCCATATATAAATGTAATGATGATTCTAGAGTCCTGTGGAATCAAGCTTTAGTAATTCAGGGACATAGGAATAGGTCCACAGGGACTGTACAATAGTTTCAGTCTGTGTCAGGTACTTTCTGAGGTTACCGGGGTCGGACTGTCAGCTTTCTCCAGTTTTTATCACCAACACTCATCCCAACTTTTCTGGAACTAAAACATAATTATGTAACTGAGCTCTTTCTCTGACGTTATTTCTACATTTAGTTAAGGGTTAATTTTTCTCACCTGAAGGCTAATTTGTTCTGATCAATGACTGCTTCAATTTATTGATATAACATCCAAGTTGATAGAAACAGAAATACATAAGAATTAA
>NW_004443971.1:17433740-17435131 GCF_000243295.1 Trichechus manatus latirostris | reverse complement strand
CTACTTTCATTTGTGCTGATATACATGACCTTCTCCTTTAGACGGACCAATCCATCTAATTGAGAATCAGATCCTACTCCATTTCTCCTACTCAAGAACATTAGAACATCAATTGTTACTTTTCTGTCTTCCGCATCAGCATTTTTTCCTTTCTCCCAGATCAATTCCACAAGGCACATAAGAAAACTATAATCACACTCTCTTACAAAGCAAATCAAAACAAAACTTCTCTAACCCACATTTTCACCTCCTGGTATAATTTCATTTCTCTCCTTTCCTTTACAGAAAGACTGATCTATGCTCACTGTCTCCAATTTATTTCCTATTATTCTTTTCTTAAACCCGTCCCAAATTGGGACTTTGGTGCCCAACAACTCTACTGAAATTACTTTCATCAAGGTCACTTACAGTCTCCACAAAGCCATGTTTAACAATCAGCTCTTAATACTTACTTTACATGACCCATCAGCAGCATTGACACTGCTTAATATTCATTCACCCCTGTTTGAAATTTTTTCAGTCAACTTCCAAGATACCATACTCTCCAGGTTTCTTTCTAACCTACTGACCACACTTTGTCATCCTCCTTCGCTGGTTCTTCCTTAGAACCCCAACCTTTGCACGACCTATAGAGAACTCAGTTCTTGTATTGCTTCCCTTTTCTATGTCACTCCCCAGGTGATCTCATCTAACCCCAAAACCTTAAAAATCATTTTTGATAATGACTTCCAAATTTTCAGCTTCAGTGGATCTCTTCCCTGAAATCCAGACTCATACCCAAATGCCTCCTCAACAACTCCACTGGGATAACAAATGAGCTTCTCAAACTTAATTAATCTAAAACTGAGCTCATTCAAACTTGCTCCTACAATGGTCCTTCTCATCTCAGAAAGGGGCAACTCCATTCTTCCCATTGCTCATATAAAAAACCTTTAGGTCACCCTTGACTCCTTCTCTTCTCTCACTCTCCTGATCAAATATGTTACTGTTTCCTACCACCCCCACTGCTACCAGCCCATCTAAGACACCACCACTTCTTACCTGGATTACTGCACTAGTTTCCTGATGTGTCTTTCAGTTTTTACTCTTGGCCCCTCCAGTCTCTTCTCAGCATAGCAGCCCAAGTAATCCTGTTAAAACCTAAGTCAGATCATGTCATGCCAATGTTCAAAACCCTCTGTGAGCTTCCCATTTTATCCAAGCAAAAGCGCAAGTCCTTAAAAAAGAAGGGTGACAATATATTTTATTACTCAAACTATAACCCTGTTGAATGTGACCTTCATACTATTAATTACACTAGGACAGTGAGCTTAATCTTGGGCTGTTCCAGACACACTGACATCTGTTGCCGTCAAGTCAATTCCGACTCATAGTAATCCTACAGAACAGAG
>NW_004443971.1:17430091-17431199 GCF_000243295.1 Trichechus manatus latirostris | reverse complement strand
AACGTAACTGCCGCTAATCCCACCTCATTAACATCATAGAGGCAGGATTTACAACGCATAGGAAAATCACATCAGATGACAAAATGGTGAACAATCACACAATACTGAGAATCATGACATAGCCAAGTTGACAGCTAATTTGCGGGGACAAAATTCAATCCATGACAGGTGTATACATGTTAAGATTGAGGTATCTTCCTGTTGAGTTGATACTTTTATCATTATGTATTGACTCTATTTATAACATAATTGTTTAAAATTCAATTGTTATATATTGATATTACTAAATGAGGTTTCTTTTGGATAGTTTTGCTTAGTGCCATTTTCCTTCCCTCTACTTTCACCTGTCATTATTCTTTTATTATCCCAATCTCAGAATCTCTGTCTTATACACCTGAATTTCATCAATTTATACATTTTTAAAATTTTTTGTGTGATTTTGGAGAAAATTTACATAGGAAATTAGGTTCTCATTTAACAATCTGTATATATATTATTCAATGACATTGTTTACACTTTTTAAAATGTGTCCGCATTCTCATTAATTCCATTCTGGTTGTTCTGTTTCCATTAATCTAGCTTTCTTGTCCTCCTTTACCTTCTCATCTTTGGTCTAGGGTAAATGTTGATCATTAAGTCTAATTTAGATAACTGTTTAGAGGAGCACAGTACTCACGGGTGATATTATTTACCTCATGGGCCACTCTGTCTTTTGGTTGATAGATGACCTCCAGGAGTGGTTTGAGTTCAAGTTTAAAGGGTATCCCAGGACGACAGTCTTGGGGGTACCTATAGTCTCTACTGGTCCAATAAATCTGGCCTTTGTTAGGAGTTTGAGTTTTGCTCCATATTTTTTGCCCATGCTATCCAGGACCATCTATTGTGTCCCTGATTGGAACAGTCAGTCGTGGTAGCCGAGCACCATCTAGTTCTTCTGTTCTCAGGGTAGTTGAGGCCACGTTTCATGTAGACTATTAGGTCTGTAAACTAGGTTCTTCTTTGGGCCTTTGGTTTCCTTCTTTCTCTTTTGCTCCAGATGCTTAAAGACCAATAGTTATATCTTAGATAGCCACTTGCAAGATTTTAAGACCCCAGGTGTTACTCAACA
>NW_004443971.1:17427936-17429377 GCF_000243295.1 Trichechus manatus latirostris | reverse complement strand
TTGTTTTCTGTATGTATACATATTGTTGATAGTGAGACAAATCATACAGGATTTGTCCTTTTGTCAATGACTTATTTCACTCAGCATAATGTCTCCCAGATTCATCCATATTATATTTTGAGAACTCATCATTATTCTTCATGGCTGCATAGTATTCTACTGTGTGTATGTATGTATCACAGTTTGTTTATCCATTCCTCTGTTGATGGGCAGTTAGCTTGTTTCCATCTTTTTGCTATCGTGACTAATGCTGCAGTGAACATAGGTATGCAGGTATCTGTTTATATCAGTTGTTTTAGTTCTCTAGGATATATATTTAGGAGTCAGATTACTGGATCATAGTGTATTGTTGGATCATAGGGTATTGAAGAAATACGCAGAGTCACTGTACCAAAAAGAACTGGTTTACATTCAATCATTTCAGGAAGTAACATATGATCAAGAACCAATGGTACTGAAGGAAGAACTCCAAGTAGCTCTGAAGGCACTGGTGATAAACAAGCCTTCGAGAATTGATAGAATATCAATTGAGATGTTTCAACAAATGGATGCATTGCTGGAAGTGCCCACTTGTCTATGCCAAGAAATTTGGAAGACAGCTACATGGCAATCGCCTGGAAGAGATCCATATTTGTGCCCATTCCAAAGAAAGGTGATCCAACGGAATGCAGAAATTATTGAACAGTATCATTGATATCACACACAAGTAAAATTTTGTTGAAGATAATTAAAAAATGGTTACAGCAGTACATTGACAGGGAGCTGCCAGAAATTCACGCCAGATTCAAAAGAAGACATGGAATGAGACACATCATTGCTAATGTCAGATGGCTCTTGGTAGAACACAAAAAAGATGTTTATCTGTGTCTTATTGACTATGCAAAAGCATTCAACTGTGTGGATCATAACAAATTATGGATAACATTGCAAAAAACGGAAATTCCAGAATACTTAATTGTTTTCATAAAGAATCTGTACATAGACCAAGAGGCAGTCGTTCAAACAGAACAAGGGGACACTGCATGGTTTAAAATCAGGAAAGGAGTGCATCAGGGTTGTATCCTTTCACCATGCTTATTCAATCTGTATGCTGAGCAAATAATCCAAAAAGCTGGATTATATGAAGAACGCTAGGGCATCAGGATTGGAGGAAGACTCATTAATGACCTTCGATATGCAGATGATATTTTCTGTACGCTTGCTGACTGTGAAAAAGACTTGAAGCGTTTACGATGAAGATCAAAGACTACAGCCTTCAGTATGGATACACCTCAACATAAAGAAAACAAAAATCTTCACAACTGGACCAACAAGCAACATGAAGATAAATTGGGGAAAAGATTGAAGTTATCAAGGATTTCATTTTACTTGGATCCACAATTAACACCCATGGAAGCAGCAGTCAAGAAATCAAGACACATTGCACTGGGCAAATCTGTTG
>NW_004443971.1:17425156-17426317 GCF_000243295.1 Trichechus manatus latirostris | reverse complement strand
ATTATTAATATACACACTAGCAAAAACCAAAGTTAATGCCTATCTTCATCCTCCTTCCTAAAATTATGAGAAATTTAATGAATATTTCAATTCTGATATCCCCGTCTCTTAGATTTCCAGTTATTATTATCTGTTATTTCAGAAAAGCCTAGACTGTTAATATTTTACCCTCTTCCCTGTGGCTGAATTCTCACTTATTTGTTCTTAAAAATCTAATTATTTAGACTGTCAAATGTGTTCACCAATCTTCCTTCCCTGCCCTCAACCTCTGGGCCCATTGCTTCTTGTATCCTATTTTTTTTCCTGTTGAGTTCAATTTTCTTCTTATTTAAGCGTACATTTCAACAAAAGTCTATAAGTAATAAACTGTTTTATCTTTTTATTTATTTTGTCACTACAATGTATCTGGACATAAAATGTTGATTCCGCTTTCAATATAATTTTTTAAATGTTTTCTCAATTTATTCAGATTTTTTTTCTTTTTTCTCTTTCTTTCCTTTTTAAACTTCTGTTTTGGTGAAAATACACACAGCAAAACATATACTCATTCAACAGTTTCTATAGGTGTAGTTCAGTGACATTAGTTACAGTCATATTTTGTCACCATTCTTGCTATCTCTACCCATATTGTTTCACCACCACTGACATAGACTCACTACCCCCTAAATTTCTCATATATACTTTAGATTTACTGTTATCAGTTTTACCTCACATAGATAATTTTTAAAAGGGTGTAGTTCTCAAGGCAAAAATTCTTTACTAATTTGGCTAAACTGTTGTTTAGTTAAAAGATGACTTCAGGAGACAGTTTTGTTTCAAAGATTAAAGATTTTCTCAGGGCAATAAATTTGGGTTTCCTTCAGTCTCAGCAGATCCAGTAAGTCTGAATTGTGTAAGAATTTGAAGTTCTGTTCCACATTTTCTTCCTTTTGATCAGTATTCATCTACTGAGTCCATGATCAAAATGTTCAGTAATAATAGCCTGGCACCATCCAGTTGTGGTTTCATTGAAAAGGAGACAGTAACTCAAGGAGGCAGTTACACCTGCAGTCTGGTTATTTCTCCGATTCCTAGTTCTCCCTCCTCCTCTGCTGCTCCAGGTGAATGGAGACCAATTGTTGTATCCTGGATGGCCACTCACAAGCTTTTAAGATCCCCAGG
>NW_004443971.1:17423717-17424799 GCF_000243295.1 Trichechus manatus latirostris | reverse complement strand
TACTTTCCAGAGAATGATTACCTCTTTCCCTCCCTTAGCTGTCCCAGGTAACCAATAATAACCATTGGTCTCTATATATTTACCAATATAATTTTTATTCCTTTAAAAAAATGTTGTATCTTTTTGAGTGCTATAGGCTCATTAGAATGTATCTTTATAAACATATGTATTTAACCTGCTCAAAATGCATTGTACTTTTTTCAGTCTAAAGACTCATGTATTTCTTCAAATATAAGAAAGTATATTGATTGTGTATAGTACATAAACCAAATCCATTGCTGTTGAGTCGATTATAACTCACAGCAACCGTCTAGGACAGAGAAGAACTGCCCCATAGGGTTTCCAAGGCTGTAATCTTTATAGAAGCAGACTGCCACATCTTTCTCCCACAGAGCAGCTGGTGGGCTTGAATCACCAACCTTTCTACTAGAAGCTGAGTGCTTTAACCACTGTGCCACCAGTGCTCCTATATATTACATAAAAAGTATTAATTCTTAGCCATTTGTCTCTCTCAAAACCATTTCATTATCCCCTTCTGAAACATATTTTAGAAATAGATAACTTTTCAATCTATCTGTCATCTATATTGTTTTTCATTCAGATTTTCCTGACCTTTATCTTTCTGTGATGAATTCTAGATGAATCCTTTGCAGACTTATTCTTTAATTCAATATTTTAAGTGTTTAGTCTGCTTTCAAACCCACTCAGTATGCTTTCAGTTCTAGTAACTATAGTTTTCATTTCTAGAAGTTTCATTTCATTTCTTTTTATTTTCATTCTATTCAACCATCCAGTTATGTTTTCAGGCCCTCGTTTGATCCCTTTATTCATTTTAGGCATTTTTATTTTATTTTATTTTATAACTCCTCTAAGTTTAGGCCATTATCTCTAGTTCTTGGGATATTAATGACTCTGCTGACTCTCCCGTACAAGTGGTTTCTTTACACATAAGGTTTATAAATTACTCAACAGAGTTTGTTTTTTTTTGTTGTTGTTTCATTTTGTTTTGCTTTTTCTCCTAGAATTTCTTGCTCCATAGGTTTCACATATGGCACTGCTCCACCCTAGTGGTTTTAAAAGCC
>NW_004443971.1:17421192-17422947 GCF_000243295.1 Trichechus manatus latirostris | reverse complement strand
CACATACCATCTGTAGTTGTGAAAGCTGAAGCACAGAATTATTAAGTGGCTTTCCCACAGTTCATTAGTGGCAAAGTTTGATCTCAGATACCACACTCCTGGCTTTTGATAAAGTTTCTCTCTCTCTCTCTTTTTTTTCCTACATCATGGTGGGCAAAACATACTTTTTTACAATGTGTCAAGGCAAAACGGATGGAGTTTATCTGTGAAATTCTTTTTTAATTTGAGCTACACAGACTCCAGAATCTACATGAAAATAAGACAGAAAATGCTTCCCTGAGAACCCAAGATTTTTGTTTTTAATGATAAAATATTTTTACTATAATCTACTGTTTTATTATATAACGGACACCTTCTACATTTGTGTGTGAACTGCTGCGCCCTCTCCTCCACAAAAAAACCCACCAAACCCATTGCCGTTGAGTGAACTCCAACTCATAGTAACCCCATAGGACAGAGTAGAGCTGCTCCATAGAGTTTCCAAGGAGCAGCTGGTGGATTTGAACTGCTGATTTTTGGTTAGCAGCCGAGCTCTTAACCACTGCATCACCAGGTTGCTGTAAAAAAATTAGCATAGCTCACTTAGAAAATACCTCACGTGGGGAGGGAGCAGTTGGCAAACAAATGTAGAAGTCACATATTATTTGCATAAAAATAAGGTATATATATCTTTGGAGTCCCTAGGTAGTGCAAACTGTTAACTTGCTCGACTGCGAACCAAAAACTGGGGGTTTGAGTCCACCCAGTGGTACTTCAGAAGAAAGACCTGGCAATCTACTTCCAAAATATCAGGTATTGAAAACCCTATGGAGTGGCTGCAGGAGCTAGTTTTTAGCAATGAATTATCAGATATAACAACAAAAGCACAAGCAGCAAAAGACAAAATAGATAAATGGGACCTCATAAAAATTGAACAATTTTGTTCATCAAAGGACTTTATCAAAAAAGTGAAAAGATAACCTACAGATTGGGAGAAAGTTGGGGGACCCATAAATCTGATGAGAGTCTAATATCCAAAATGTATATACAACTTCTACCACTTAACAAAAAGACAAATAACCCAATCAAAAAATGGGCAAAGAATTTGAACAGACATTTCACCAAGGAGAATATTCCAATGCCCAATGGGCTCATGAAAAGATGCTCAAGGTCATTAGCCATTAAAAAAACCTGTTGCCATTGAGTTGATTCCGACTCATAAGGATCCTATAGGACAGAGTAGAACAGCCTCATAGGGTTTCTAAGGAGCACCTGGTAGATTCTAACTGGCAACCTTTTGGTTAGCAGCCATAGTTCTTAACCACTACACCACCAGGGTTTCCCATTAGCTTTTAGAGAGATGTAAATCTAAACCACAGTACCACCTTACTCCTGTTAGAATGACAACGATAAAGAAAATGAAAAACAACAGGTGTTGACAAGGTTGTGGAGAAACTGGAACCTTCATACATTGCTGGTGGGAGTGTAAGATGGTACAATTACTGTGGAAAATAGTTTGGTGGTTCCTCAAAAAGTTAGCCAAGCAATCCCCATCCTAGATATATAACCAGCAGCAGTGAAGGCAGGAAAGCAAACAGAAGCCTGTACACCAGTGTTCATTGCAGCACTTCTTACAATAGCCAAACTGTGGAAACAACCAAAATGTCCATCACCAGATGAGTGGATAAACAAAATGTGGTATATAAACACAATGGACTACTACTCAGCCGTAAAGAGAAATGAAGTCCTGAAGCATACCACAACATGATGAACCCT
>NW_004443971.1:17417971-17419326 GCF_000243295.1 Trichechus manatus latirostris | reverse complement strand
AAGAATATTGAATATACCATGGACTGCCAGAAGAAAGAACAAATCTGTCTTGGAAGAAATACAGCCAGAATGCTCCTTAGAAGCAAGGATGGCGAGACTTTGTCTCACATGCTTCGGACCTGTTATTAGGAGGGATCAGTTCCTGGAGAAGGAAATCATGCTTGTGAAAGTAGAGGGTCATCAAAAAAGAGGAAGAGGAAGACCCTCAACAAGATGAAACTGTGGCCGCAATGTGCTCAAGCATAACAACAATTGTAAGGATCATGCAGGATTGGGCAAGGTTTTGTTCTGTTGTACATAGGGTCGCTATGAGTTGGAGCTGACTCAATGGCTTCTAACAAGAACAACAACAAGTATAAAAATAGTTTACTTTTAGTGATTTGAAGGATCGTGTCTGTTTTGGACATTATTTTATGCCCAGCACCTAGCTCAGTGACTGACATCTTATAAACATACAGAGAATACAGTTGGAATCATGAGGTTATGGGCGACTGTGACTGGTGTCTCCAACAGGGAGGGTACATCTATAGGAAATTCATCCTTTAACTTTTATGCCCTTCATTTATGCCAAATAGTAAAAAAAAATATTTTATTAAATGTGCTTTATTCATGAAAAACAAAAACTGGAAAGACCTATACCACATATTAACAGTGATTATTTCTGGATGGAAGGATTAAGAGTCATTTTTTTAAATTGCTTACCTTATTTTCTGATTGCCTAATAGTAAATCACGTTACTTTTGTTAATACGTAAGTTGTTAATACCAACAATTCTTATTAAAGAAAGAAAGCCCTATGGAGCACAGTTCTACTCTGACACACATAGGGTGGCTTGATGGCGACTGGTTTTGGGTTATGTATCTTTGTGTGTGTGTGTGTGTGTGTGTATAGTTATCATTTTATATATATAATGTATCTACAAATATTATATATACCATATTTTTATGCAAATAGGACCTGCCTTCTACACTTGTTTGCCAATTTTTTCTACATGCTGCTGTAGAAAAAATTAGCATAGCATGCTTATGAAAATACCTCGCTGGGGGGAGGGAGCAGTTGGCAAACAAACGTAGAAGGTGCATATTATTTGTGTAAAAACATGGTATGTATATACAAATATATATATACTTGTGTAACATAGATTGATAACATTTGAGTCTCAGCTACGTGCCAGACACTCTTCTAGGTCCTTAATCTGTATGATCTCATTTAATCATCACATCAGTATTTTGTAAACAATGATAAGCATGATTTGGAATGAAAATAATTTATTCTGCACTAAGGCAAATGTGAAACGACAAGAAGCTTAGTCTTATCTCCAACTATCGGGTTCATATACCCACCAAATAGAGCTC
>NW_004443971.1:17414270-17415381 GCF_000243295.1 Trichechus manatus latirostris | reverse complement strand
TGTGAGTGAAACACCTTTGCAAGTAACTTCTAAATGTCCTTGCTGATTACCAAGGGGACACTTGGGCACTGGAAAAACATTTGTCATTATGTTGTACATGGAATAATATTAATTGTCAATTCTAACACTTCCATTATTTTCCTAGGGTTATCAAAATAATAATCAGGTATAAAAGATTGTGGTTTGGAACACTGTATAAGAATAACACAACCGTGATTTTGTACAGATACTTATCAAAACACATATGCACACATACACACACATCTAATTTCTTCCAGGGCAAGATGTTAAAATACCAGGTTCTTCTATCATTATTTATTGAGTTCTTATGATTTTCCAGGAAGTTTACCTTCTCACTGGATGTCAGGTTGTTGTTTTTATTAGTTGTCATTGAGTCGATTCCAACTCATAGCGACCACACGTGTGCAGAGTAGAACTGCTCTGTAGGGTTTTCAAAGCTATGCCTTTTGGAAGTAGATTGCCAGCCATGTCTTCGGAGGCACCTCTGGGTGGGTTTGAACCACCAACTTTTCAGATAGTAGTCCAGCACTTAACCATTTGTGCCACCCAGCCATCCCATGTATGTCCGGTACTTTATTTAATTTCATAACTCTGTAAGGCTGAATAATGACTCTTTTTCCATATTACAGATGAGGAAATGGTTTTAAAAATTAAAGGAAAGGAAAGAAAAAGTTAGAAGCTCATTCAAGGTCACATGCATGGCTCATAAGTAATAGAATCAGGCTTTGATGTTAGTCAGTCTGTCTTTAAAAATCTCATAATGATACATAATGTTAACCAATCAGATAGGTGAAGTAAACATATTTACAGTGTTATCAAACTATTCGATATAATATTTTAGGAAACCTTATAAACTCTATGGAATAAATAACATAACTGTTGTTGTTAAGTGCTGTGGAGTCGATTTCCACAGAGGAGAACTACCCTACAGGGTCTTCTAGGCTATAATATTTACAGAAGGACATTTGGTGGTGCAGTGGGCTAAGCACTTGGCTGCTAACTGAAAGGTCTGCAGTTGGAACCTTAGTTCCTCAGGAGAAAGATGTGACAGCTACTTCTTTAAGGATTACAGCCTTGGAAATCCCATGGA
>NW_004443971.1:17412137-17413066 GCF_000243295.1 Trichechus manatus latirostris | reverse complement strand
GCTCCTTATGTAAGTGTAGAAGCTGTGGTTTAACAGTAATATATTTAGAAACTATAGTCTACTCTGTTTGAGCTCAGTTGACCCTGGGATATGACTGCCAAAAATAAAAAAATAAAAGGCTAATTGGTTACTGGGCATCATTAACAAAGGTGGTAGCCAGTAATATCAGATTACACATGTGGACTCCAAAAGAGAAGTTCACTCCAGAAAATACTGGGTTATTAATGATGAAACTATTAGCCTTACAGAGCTTAGAATCATCATAGTTTTATGCAAATAATGCCCGCCTTCTACATTTGTTTGCCAGCCGTGCCCTCCCCCGCTCCCTGCTGTGAGGTATTTTCATAAGTGCACTATGCAGTTTTGTTTTTTTACAACAACATGTTAAAAAAAGAATTGGCATAGCAGCGATTATGAAAATACTTCTAGCAGGGCGGGGGAAAGGTTGGCAAACAAATGTAAAAGGCATGTGTTATTTGCGTAAAAATACGGGATACAGAATTACAACTGCTAGTTGATTGACTTGATCCTAAACTGGCAAAACTGGTTCACATGAGCAACATGAGAATGTTTCCAACCTAGCTTTTGATTTAAAAAAAAAAAAGGTTTTCCTCAGGCTTTCTAGACCACAGCATTTGTGGAAGTAAACACTAATTGTATAATCATTACATGGAGTTAAATGTAGCAAAAGAAAACCTGGACATGATTTAGAAAGTAATAATAATATAGCCAAAATTGGTTGGTTGATAGGATCGTCAATAAGTTGAATTCCATTAAATGGAGAGGCTTTTCACAACAATCAGTCTTAACGAGGGGAGAGTTAGCAACTGAGAAATGTTAACAATATTAACATGAGGGAAGTATAGCCAATGATCTACAATCCAGTTCTCTGGGAAGATGGTTAAAAATATTCAAAAATTTGTTAGTTT
>NW_004443971.1:17408240-17409871 GCF_000243295.1 Trichechus manatus latirostris | reverse complement strand
AGCCTCGTGTATATTATCTACTTTGTCCAGAGTTCACTTTTAGAAAGGAATATGCTTTGCCTGAATCAATATAGGGTCAGGCAATTAGTAATATAAATCGGAAAAAGAGAATACAGCATTTCCTCTCCTTAAGCTATTTTTCACAATTATTTCTTATTTCTGTTTTTGGAGTCAGTATTTGAAAAATAAAATGAAAAGAAAGATAATAACACCATCGACTCTTGGATCTGTCATGTAAATGAACGTTTTCCAAGCTTGCAATTAATGTCTATTATTGCAATTAGGGCCTGGTAAGCTAATTCAGAAGACAACAGCAAGCTTAACCTTTCCCTGAACTGAACTGAACCTTTCAGGGTTCATAGGAATTCAGCTCACTTCTTCTTGGAACCTTTAAAAATGTGCTGTTTTTAATTATAATGACTATCAGAAATAGTTCACCGTCATCATTCTCTATTAACCAGGCATGTGTCACACTAGCATAGTTCAATGCAATATTTCATCCTTCTTGTCTTTTGACCTCTGTCATTTTCCTCATGCTTAGTGCCTGTAAGTGATTAATTGATACAACAATAAAATTGCTGAATATAAATAACAACAATAATATATAAAAGGTTAGGAACTTAAAGCAATTATAAAAATGTAGAGAAAAAATAATTTATACACTCTAAAAGAGGCCAGTAATCCTTAAAATAGTTGATCTGCCTCCCCAGCCCCCAGGGTGGGTGAGTGGGAGGAAGGCATGCTGTTATGGATTGAATTTTGTCCCCCAAATATATGCTGAAGTTCTAACTTCTGGTACTTGTGAACATGATCTTGCTTGGAAGCAGGGTCTTTGGCAATATTATCAGTTAAATTCACATGAAGTCATATTAAAGTAGAAGGGTTCTAATCTCATCAGAGTGGTGTCCTTAAAAAAGAGTAGATGAGACACAGAGAGACAGAGGAAAGACCCCGTGTGACACTGCAGCTGGACGCCAAGTGATACCGGTAACGACCAGAAGCTGGGCAAGAGGCATGGAACAGATTCTCCTTCAACACTGTGGACACCTTGTTCTCAGACTCCCAGCCTCCAAATCTATGAGACAATAAATTTCACTTGGCTGCTAACCAAAAGGTCAGCAGTCCGAACACAACAGCCACTCATTGGAAACTCTATGGGACAGTTCTACTCTGTCCTATAGAGTCACTATGTGTTGGAATGGACTCAACGTCAATGGCTTAAAGTCACCCACTTTGTGGTATTTTGTTAGGACAGCCTTAGGAAGCTAATACACAGGCGACTTATTGTTCTTATTGACTGTATGATTCCATTGACTTTTATCTCTAGTTTGGGATTTCATTCCTAAGGCCAACCCAAGAAAAAAGCTGTTGCTGTTAAGTCAATTCTGACTCATAGCAACTCTATAGGACAGAGTAGAACTGCCCCATAGGATTTCCAAGGAGCAGCTGGTGGATAAGAATCACTGACCTTTCAGTTAGCAGCCAAACGTTTAACCACTACACCATTAGGACTTCACTCCTAAGGCCACATTCTGAAAACTTGTATTCAAAGTAGTTCCCCTTTTGAAATCCTCCCTACAATTTCAACTTCCTCCCATTCACTTTCTCATATCCTCTCTCATATAAGGAGC